>NC_039364.1:165249138-165565549 GCF_003573695.1 Papaver somniferum | reverse complement strand
TGGAGATTGCATAATATCCCGATTTGATTGAAATTTTAAAAGAGTAAGTAATACCCAATTGGGTTGCGCATATTAAAATTTCATGAAAATATAACGGTGACATCTCTATGTTTGACAATCATACATCCGTGAAATCCTAGTATTTACATGAAAACAAAGTTCTTTTGTGGAATGAGAATACCTGGTAACACATCCACAATAAAAATTAAGCTTGATCAGAACCACGCTAATATCTTCGTGAATTAATCCATGATTGATCTCGATCAGTAAAACTGATAAAAAAATTCACAAAGTGGTAGAATTAGAACATAGAATAATAGAAGAATGAGAACTCTTTTTCGTTAAAGGTAAGTTACATATCACATAGGTTTAAGCCTCTATATATAGGCTATGAGGTAAACTTTGGTTACATCTATATGGGCCGCACACACATAGGCCCAAGGCCCTATAACAACGACTAGATAATAGTAGCTTATCTATCAAAAGTTGATCAATATGGCCACCTTGATACGAATTCATCAATTATTACATCGTAATCCATGTTGTTTATCACATCGACCGCAATATATGACACTGCTAGGTTATTCAATTTTTTTATGACATAATCAAACAAAGGTAAGATTTTATCAGCTCGTGTAAAAAAAAAAATTTATCAGCTTCAACTTTGAAAAACTTCTTTCTACAAAGGCAATTGTAACTGGAATTATCAATAATATCATGTATAGCGGTAGAAACCTTCCATATCTTTCAAAATATTCAATATTTTAATTTCACTTTCAGTTTAACCTGGAAAATAGTTTTTTAGACCTTCCATGTGACGGACCGGAAAATTATGCCTAGCGCGCCAGGGCGCGAAGGCCATAACTTCCCCGATGCGCCATAATAATATTACTCATCGGGCCTTATAGCTAGGCAAATGCACGTCCATTTGCCCTTGCAAGCATACTCGTGGAGCATGATGCAACTAAATTAGCTTCCACACCGTTCCAATCTTACCCTTGTCTGCAAAATAGTATAAGGCCATCTTTCTTTCTGAAACTGTTAGAGCACTGCTCGGTCAAACTCACATGCATTGATATCTCAAGCATGTTTGTCAATGTTAGTGATCAAAACTATAAGTCTTGATCTCTAGCCTATTTATAGATGTCTCGGACTAGGACATAGTTTGTGTAGTTGAGCTTAGTCTTCACGGCGTTTATCACTTGAAGACGAAGAACTACTAAGGAGAGCTTGTGGAACTTCATCGACAAAAGGTATGTGGAGAATTAAACTCATATATCACTTGGAAAGTATATTTCTACTTTATCTCCTATACTGAGACATAAGCCGTGTTACGATATAGTTTTCTCTATACACATTTGAGATTTCGAGCTGAGTATATCTCGCTTACATATTTCTTGAAATATGTGTTGGTAAGCTTTCGCTTAGACCAAGTTCATCTTATATCATGAGAAAATTTCCGAGTAACATCTTACATGGTTTGTGTGATACAATCATTTGGTGTAAGACTTGGAAGGTTTCGATAATGATTATTTCAATATCTTGAAAATTGCTTTGATGCTAATAGTGTGTGAAAACGGTTATTATCATTATAGAACAATGTTTCATTGATTGAACTAAAGAGTTTAGAATCTTGTAACCATCTTTGGATATAAGCATAGTGTGTTCGCACATTAGTGTATAAGTCCAAAACCGGGAGCCTAAAGTATGCATACTTGTGTGTATACAAAAAGGTTGTAGGAGACTGGGTAAGTATGCGTACCCGTACGCATACTGGCGGAAGTTCACGTCCGTGAATTTCTGTTGAGTTTGAAAACAAAAAACCAAACTCATCCAGTTACCTATAGTGCGCATACTGGCGGAAAGTTCACGTCCGTGAATTTCTGCTGTGTTTGAAAACCAAACCAAACTCAAATCCGGTTACTTAAGTACGCATACTCGTACGCATACTTAAGTGGTTACTTTCTAAAATCGGTTGTACATGAACCTAAAACATTTATCAATAAGGAGTGCAATCTTTGCAAACCGTGGCTATAATGTTCATGTATTGATATTCGAGTGAATCAAACCGGTTTTGCTTCAATTGTGTTCTTGTATAAATCCATGAGAATATAGAAATTGAACAACTCTTTAAATATTTTCACTCGAGTCATTTGAACTAGTTATAGTTAAGATGAATAAGGTTGATATGAGAATAATCATATGGCTAACCTCGGTTAACTATTTGTGAACCAACATGGTGTACACCTTTGGGTACGGTTACTTAAACCTAAATGAGGGCACATTTCATTTGTGTGTAACAATCTAAATTCTATCTAACGGTTGAAAGATATTAGCTTGGTTGAATCAGGTTTTTCATCTAACGGTGAATATTGAATACTTTTTTACCGAGGTAACTTGGATTGCAAACCCTGATTTGAAAACTATATAAAAGAGAACTCTAGCAACTGGGAAACCTAATCCCCAAACCTTTATGTGCTACTAGTTGCATAACTAGAGTCGATTCTCCTTTAACCTTAGGTTTCTTCTCGAGACCCTGTAGGTGAACGACTTGAAGACTTCATTGGGATTGTGAAGCCATGTCCACCTATTCTCTTTGTAGTTGCGTGATCTGATCTTGATGTTTCTATTGTATTGAGTGCAATTGTAAAATTGGCTTGAGATTTATATCTTCGATAGGTAAGATAGAAAATTAGTCACAAACACCTTCGTCTCATCGTTTGTGATTCCACAATAACTTGTTTCGCTAGTCGATTAAGTTTATTATGAGGTGATCGATAATACTAGGTTGTTATTCGGGAATATAAGTCTGGTTTATCAATTGGTTCCTGAACACCTTGATTTATCAAAAGACGGAACAAAAACTCTTGGGTATTTCTGTGGGAGACGGATTTATTCAATCCTATATACTTTTCTGTGTGAGATATATTTGTTTATCAAGTCTTCGACTTTGGGTCGTAACAACTCTTAGTTGTGGGTGAGATCATCTAAGGGAATCAAGTGTGTAGTATCTTGCTGGGATCATAGACATAAGGAGCGCAATTGTACCTTGAATCAGTGTGAGATTGATTAGGGTTCAACTATAGTCCAGTCCGAAGTTAATTGGTAGTAGGCTAGTGTCTGTAGCGTCTTAATACAGTGTGGTGTTCAATCTGGACTAGTCCCCGGGGTTTTTCTGCATTTTCGGTTTCCTCGTTAACAAAATTCTGGTGTCTGTGTTATTTCTTTTCCGCATTACATTTTGTTATATAATTGAAATATCACAGGTTGTGCGTTAAGATCGATCAATTTGAATATCCAACCTTTGGTTGTTGATTTACATTGATTGACACTTGAACATTGGTCTTTGGTACCGTTCAAGTAACTACTCTTATATTCAATCGGGCTCGCAGATTTCTATTTGATGATTGCAGATTGAATTAAGAGTTAGAGATATTAAGATCTTTGATATACTTTACTCTAGATTGAGTTTGACTTTATAGTTGATTCTCTAGAAAGTATATTGGAGTACGTCCTCTCAGATTGCCAAACGAATTGTTGGGTGTGGTTGTTAGACCCCCGCATTTTCAGAAACTATTCCAAGAATAGTCCTTTTCCATTAAGTCACAACTTGAGTGATCTGATGCAACCGAAGGATCATAAGTGTGACAAGAAGTCTTTTAAGACATGAATTGAGTAGAGCTCTTATAACGTCCCAAAAAATTCTTGGAATATGACATCATATTTTGATGAGATTGTTTCCTTGATTCGGATTTCGACAGTTCATCAACAGCAAAACAACATGATTTGAAATCATTTGTTTGAATGCATTTCTGCTGAACGTTGCCATAGTCAGTAGGAAAATCCTTGTCAAGCGTTGTGTTTGACCAGATATCAGATGTCAGATTATTCCTTGAAACACATCTCTCTTGATTCTTGCAAGTGATTAGACTATTGGAATCAGGATGTCGTTTATTAGCTAAGAGATTCCGTGAGTTACATATCCTTTTCTTAACTAATAGATTTTTCTGATTTGATCATTGTCGAATCCTTCAGATTCAGTTTCGATAGAAAATGGATCACTTCATATTGATATAGACTAGATGCGATAATCATCATATCATGAGGTTCATGAACTTCAAGAGTTTCTTGAGATACAACTTCTTCATGCAACCTGGTTTTTATTCGAGACTCTCTGATGATTCTCTCGACAGATGGACAATAAATATTATCCTTCAGATTATATTTTTCAGCAAGCTTTATGAAAAATTTAATCTCATGACTGTCATCTGAGTCTGACCTTTCTGACCTAAGTATTTGTTTTCTTATTAACCCATCATGATTAATATTCCCTGAGTTGTGTCCAATCAAAGAACTAACAGAGTTGAGTTGTATACCAGATTTTGAAAACAAATAGCCTTTCTGAAGTATATCATCTTCTTGCTCTACGTTAACTGAATCATCCATTAGATTCAATTATTATAGGTTGGATCGCACCAAGCACAAATTGTTATATCTTTTCGTGTTTGCATGCTCTGACACCAATTAAAAAGACGAGGTTACCCAAATATACCACAATCTTAAACTTTTCCACATATAAGTCCTCTTACCGAAAGTGATTGTCTATGGACTGAGCCGAGACAATATAACGAATCGGTATTCACACTTTGTGTGATCGTCTATGGATACGAGATCGAGACAATACAACAATCAAAGTGTGATTACTTGATAATAGGTTCGGACTTAACCAAACTCTATAGGATCACTATCAAGTAATACGGAGTTAACGTTTGTGTAATTTACTTTAAATTATAATAACAACAATTATAATTGCGGAAAACAAAAGTAAATGACACAACAATATTTTGTTAATGAGGAAACCGCAAATGCAGAAAAACCCCGGGACCTAGTCCATAATTGAATCTCTCAGAATTAAGCCGATATACAAAATCAAACCAATTTCGTATAGTTGAGACCAAGCAACTACACCTATAGTTAACCTAGTTTCTTCAGTATCCCTGCGCTTCCGACATTCAATAAGTGCACGCACTGGAACAATTCCTTTGGTTCGTATTCCAAACAGTAAAGGAACAACAAATGTGTTCGGTAACAACTCTATTCAATCTCAATTATATGAGTTAGACAAAGGCTCTTCTGTTTAATCCAATAAACTCCTTTGTCGGGTTTTACATCAATCTAATTAACAACTACCAAAATAATTGTGTTTAGACTATGCAATCAGTAATAGGATTTACCAAGATACTAAATACTGATGCCGATCTACGCAACTAATCAATCAAATATATCAAAGATAAACCGATTATAGTTGTATCCCAGCCGATCAAGTTTTGTGCACACCAAAAATTTTGAACCCAAATAAGAAATCTTCTTCGTCTTCAGATCTTCTTAAATCTTCAATAAACACTTGCACACCACAACTTGAATCTCTTGTGATCAATCACGCACAGAACGGAGTTTGTTAACAATGGATTATCACAAGATGTCTTTAGATCTACAAACAATTCTAAAGATCCCGTCGACACTTCGATCTAGTTTGAGTGAATCTTATATCAAAATAGAAGATTCTCAAGAATAAAAAAACTAGGTGCAATCGAAGTTCAACAACCGTTAGTTAATCAAATCAAATCGAAAACTAATAATACTACAATTATCTAGTTTCCCACCAACGTTACTCGTAGAGCTTCTTGATCCCACAGAAGTCTTTAAACGAGCGGTTGTAAGAGATTTCGCCTAATTAGGGTACGTTCCTCTCCGAATAGACGGCTCCACCAACAACAACACAACAAGGTAGTTTTTCCGGCTCTTAGGATAGTTTGCTCGAAATGCAAACTTGGGTATTTATAGACCAAGGAAGTTTGGACACCAAGGAATTTCCAAAACCGAATATTCTCAAGATATACAATATATTTCCAAATCGGTTTTCATAATTCCTAGAAATGCTCTGTCCAAAAATAACCAAAATCCTACTAGGAAACCTCCAATTAGTAAATGCACATTACCAATTTTTATTTTCCAGAGATATGCATTTTAATTGCCGGTAATTAAAAGCATATAAAATTAACAACCTTAATTAAAAGATTCTCAACTTATTTCGGTTCGGGATCTCTTTGAGTTATTAAGGAATATCTTTGAACAATAAAAGATAAGAATTACTGAACATGTTCAAAGTATGTCGACATCTTATTTCTTTGTAAATCCTTTTTCATATTTACAATCTTGGAACCGATTATACCACACTTCCAAACAAGTTTAGAACTGGTTCATCTGATTTCCAAAAACTATTTGATTGATCAAATATCAATACACTAATCATGGGTTTATGGTTCTACCAAACACAAGGATCGGTTCTACCTTAATATGGTTACTGGGACCGGTTACATCAGTTATCAGGATCGGTTATATCAATTACCAGGACCGGTTACCATATTCTCATGGTATTACTTGTGATCGGTCACACCAGTTACCAGGATCGGTTACACCAATTACCAGGACCAGTTACACCAATTACAAGGATCGATTACAACTCTTTTGTGATCGGTCACACCAATTACTAGGATCGGTTACACCAATTACTAGGATTGGTCACACCAATTACAAATATCGATCATACCATCTTAGGTGATTACTTAGAATCAGTTACACTAATAAAAGTCATACCAATACATAAGTCAGGCACTGTGAATAATTTTACCAAGATACATAATAAATTATGATCAGTTGACTAATCACACATATTGGTAATCCAAAGATATGCAATGAATAACAATACCAATAAGCCTAGCGATTTCCCTTTCGATTCATAAAACAAGTTCATGAATGTACTTTATTTAAACGAATGTAAATATTGTTTCCTGGGACGAAATATTCACCCATTACCCGTACACATAATCACAATAACATTCATACAATTTTGTAGATGTCTTATATATGAAGTTCAAAAGATAAGTGTTATACTTTGTACTTTAATTCCTTAACACTATGTCTACTAGAGTATAATCATTCACAGCTTCACAGTTATGTTTTCAATATAGCACGACTTGAAAGATACGTTGGGAATGAAACATTTCAAGTCAAAATATTACTAACCTCAAGAGGAAGGATGGTGTCGTCGATGTAGCTCGTTACTTCTTCACATTCTTCAAGTCTTCGAGTAATACTTGTATGTCTCATTATCCTAATCTTTCTGGCCTAATACGAAGTTGTCGCTAGTATATAATCAAGCGACTCTTAAATTGAGTTTCGATTCACTAAAATATAACAATCAAACTTGACATACCAATGCTTGGTGGGTTCAACCGAGCTATGCTCTAACACAATGCTTTACTCTTTCCTTAGATATAACGTTTAAGCACAATTGTCCTTTTCTAGTGATTAAAAATCACGTGTTTACTCCATATATTTCTCCCCCTTTTTGTCACAAAACGACAAAGGTTCGAGCAAATAAAGGATAAACCAATAGGATCTTTCAAATCTAAAAGACTTGTATACAACCTATAAGAGTTAAACACGAAGGTTTCACATACCATTTTAGATAACCAATATTAAAACCGAAACTACAAAAGTAATTTAGTAATTTTAGTTTCAATATGTTATCAAGGAAACAATTGTCCAAAGCAATTTTCCTTAATATTCCAACAAACATGAAAAACGGGGGTCTAAAAACCTCACCCAATATTTCGCTTAGCAATCTGTATGGACTAACTACAATATACTTTCAAGAGAATCAACTAGACAGTCAAACTCAATCTTAAGAAAAAGTATATCAAAGAGTTATATCTCAATTTCTCAATTCAATCCGCAATCAAACAAATAGTAATTTGCGAGCCTGATTGAATATAAGAGAATAACTTGAACGATACCAAAGACCAATGTTCAAGGATCAATCAATTTCAATCAACAAACAAAGGTTGGATTTACCAATTGATCGATTCAACGCACAACCTGTGATATTTCAATTATATAGCAAAATATAATGCGGAAAGAAAATAACACAGACAACAGAAGTTTTGTTAACGAGGAAACCGCAAATGAAGAAAAACCCCGGGACCTAGTCCAGATTTGAACACCACACTGTATTAAGCCGCTTCAGACACTAGCCTACTACCAATGAACTTCGGACTGGAATGTAGTTGAACCCTAATCAATCTCACACTGATTCAATCTCACACTGATTCAAGGTACATTCATGCTCCTTACCCCTATGATCCCAACATGATACTAAGCACTTGATTCCCTTAGCTGATCCCACCCACAACTAAGAGTTGCTACGACCTAAAGTCGAAGACTTGATAAACAAATATGTATCACACAGAAAAAGTCTATTGAATAAATAAATCCGTCTCTCACAGAAATACCTACGAGTTTTTGTTCCGTCTTTTGATAAATCAAGGTGAATAGGAACCAGTTGAAAAACCAGACTTATATTCCTGAAGAACAGCTAGTATTATCAATCGCCTCACAATAATCTTAATCGATTAATGAAACAAGATTTTGTGGAATCACAAACGATGAGACGAAGGTGTTTGTGACTACTTTTCAATCTTTCCTATCAGAGATAAAATCTCGAGCAAATCTTAAAGAAGATAGTAATCCATTACGATATAAAACAACAAGATTAGAACATGCAACTACAGAGAAAACAGTTGGGCCTGGCTTCACAATCCCAATGAAGTCTTTAAGTCGTTAACCTACAGGGTTTCGTGAAAAACCTAAGGTTAAAGGAGAATTGACTCTAGCTTATGCAACTAGTATCACACAAGAGGTGTGGGGATTAGGTTTCCCAGTTGCTAGAGATCTCCTTTATATAGATTTCAAATCATGGTTTGCAATCTACGTTACCTTGGTAACAAAGCATTCAATATTCACCGTTAGATGAAAATCTGATTAGATTCAAGCTAATATTTTTCAACCGTTAGATCGAACTTAGCTTGTTATACACAAATGAAATGTATCTTCATTTAGGTTTGAGTAACCGTGCCTAAACGTGTACACTTAGTCGGTTCAACAATAGTGAACCAATGGTTAGCCATATGAGCACTTTCATATCAGCCTTATTCATCTTCACCGTAACTAGTTTAAATGACTCAAATGAAACTAGTTAGACATTTGTTCAATTGCTTAGATCTCATAGAAGTATACAAGACATAATTGAAGCAAAATCGATTTTGAGTCACTCGAATCAATTCATGAATATCATAGTCACGGTTTGCAAAAGATTGCATTCCTTATTATATAAATGTTTTAGTTCATGAACAAACCGATTTTAAAAAATAACCTACTTAAGTATGCAAACGGGTATGCATACCTAAGTAGTCGGACCGAGTTTGGTTACGCTAGTATACGTATGATTACGCATACTAATTCACACTTCCAAACTCCAGCAGAAATTCACGGAACCCAAACTTCCGCCAGTACATGTATGGGTACGCTTACCTTAGTTCCGGACTTCCAACAACCAACTAGTACGTGTACGGGTACGCATACTTAGTGTTAGAGCACCGCTCGATCGAACTCGCATGCGTTGTTATCTCAAGCATGTTTGTCAATGTTAGTGATCAAAACTATAAGTCTTGATTTCTAGTCTACTATAGCTAAGGTCTCGGACTAGGATAGAAAGTGTAGTTGATCTCAAGAACTCCATGGCAATCATCATACAAGATGAAGGAATACTCAAGGAACCGGTGGATCTTCATCGACTAAAAGGTATGTGGAGACTTGAACTTATCTATCACTCAAAAGTCTATTTATCTCCTATCTTGAGACAAAAGGCGTTTTGCTATATAGACATAGATTATACACATTTGCTACTCCGAGCCGAGTTTATCTCGCCTATCTATTTCTCGAAATATGTGTTGCTAAGCTTTCACTTTAACCAAGTTCATCTTTACCTAGTGACGAAAGTCATGACAAGTTCCAATCACTTTGGAAATTGCTTACTTTGACGAAAAATAGTTTGTGAATAACAACTATAGAATATCAACGTCCTCTAAGAATGTTCCAATGATTGAAATGAGAGTTTAGATTATATAACCATTGGAGGATATAAGCATTGTTGTGGAAACACATATATGTATAAGTCCTTATTCCTTGAACCGAAGTTTGCGAACTTTGTTGATCAAGAGAACCGACATGGTGGCATGAGCCAAGTCCGCGAGCTCACTCTGCGAACTGGCGGAAGTTCTTGTCCCGAGAATTTCTGCTGGAGTTAGTGAACTCCGTCTGGGAACTTAAGTCCGCGAACCCAGACCGCGAACTTGAGTAGGTTATATCTAAAAACGATGTTTGTGAACTTATTCTTATGTAAACAAAGGAATGCAAATTAAAAACCGTGGCTATATAGTTCATGGACCGATTCGAGTGAATCAAATCGTTTTTGCTTCGATTGTGTCTTGTGTAGTTACATAAGATTTCCTTACAATTGAACAACTCTCTAACTAGTTCATTTGAGTCACTTGAACTAGTTATGGTGAAGAAGAATATGGTTGATATGAAAGTGATCATATAGCTAACCATTTGGTTGACTATTGTTGAACCAACAAATGTACAAGTTTGGGTACGGTTACACAAGCCTAGAAACTTGAAAATTGTGTGTAACAAGCTAGTTTTCTATCTAACGGTTGAAAGATATTAGCTTGAATCTAAATCAGGTTTTCATCTAACGGTGAATATTGAATGCTTTGTTACCAAGCGAAAATTGATTGCAACCCTGATTTGAAAGACTATTTAAGGGAGAACTCTAGCAACTGAGAAACCTAATCCCCACACCTTCTGTGTGATACTAGTTGTGCTAAGCTAGAGTCGATTCTCCTTTAACGACTTAAAGACTTTATTGGGATTGTGAAGCCAGATCGATACTACTTTCTCGTAGTTGTGTGATATGATCTTGTTGTTTCTATCGTACGAGTACAATTGTAAAAATTGGCTTGAGATTGGTATCTCTAATAGGCAAGATATAAAAGAAATCACAAACACTTCGTCTCATCGTTTGTGACTCCACAATATCTTTTTTCACTGCGTCGATTAGGATTATTGTTAGGTGATTGATAATACTAGGCTGTTCTTCGGGAATATAAGTCTGGTTTATCAATTGGTTCCTGTTCACCTTGATCGATCAAAAGACAGAACAAAACTCGTAGGTATATTCGTGGGAGATGGATTTATATATTACCGTAGACTTTTCTGTGTGATACATATTTGTTTATTAAAGTCTTCGACTTTGGGTCGTAGCAACTCTTAGTTGTGGGTGAGATAAGCTAAGGGAATCAAGTGCGTAGTATCCTGTTGGGATCAGAGACGTAGGAGCATAACTGTACCTTGGATCAGTGTGAGATTGATTGGGGTTCAACTATAGTCCAGACCGAAGTTAATTTGAAGTAGGCTAGTGTCTGTAGCGGCTTAATACAGTGTGTGTTCAATCTGGACTAGGTCTCGGGGTTTTTCTGCATTTGTGGTTTCCTCGTTAAAAAATTCTGGTGTCTGTGTTTTTCTTTTCCGCATTATATTTGTTATATAATTGAAATATTACAGGTTATGCGTTGTTCAATCAATTAGAATATCCGACCTTTTGGTTGTTGATTTAAATTGATTGACACTTGGATATTGGTCTTTGGTACCATCCAAGTTATCTCTCTAGTATTTGATAAAGACTCGCAGATTTCTATTTGCTTGAGTATATATCAAATCGAGAGATTGAGATACAAACTCTTTGATATACTTTTTATCTAGATTGAGTCTGACTGTCTAGTTGATTCTCTAGAAAGTATATTGGAGTTTGTCCATATAGATTGCTAAGCGAAATATTAGGTGTGGTTGTTGTACACCCACTTTTTCAATTGGTATCAGAGCAGGCAAACACGTTAAAGACCTTATAAGTCTGTGTTTGCAACGATCTGATTATGGACGAGTCTATCTCTAATAACGTACCAGTTCAGAAATTACCAGATGATTCTAAAAGCTTGGATTCACCTGAGAGAACTGTCACATCAAAGTCAAATTTAAACATTCTCTTGATGTAAAAACTGTTGAATGGGAAACTCTCCTAGAAGAACAGTTGGATGAACTTTCTGATGAAGGTGATTCAGATATTGATAGAGATGTTGATGAGGAAGTCTTAGAGTATGTTAAGTTTTTGGATTCGTGGAATATGAAGAAGATTACAACTTCTCATGTCTCACCTCTTCTGACTCCTCTCTGTCGAGAAAACAAGAAATTGAGAAGATGTTAAACAGGTGTTTATTTTTCGAATTGTTCTAACGAATTGATCCTGAAGGATTCTGAGAAAAACCTACATATGAAGTCACTTGAATGTGATAATATTTATCAAAAGTACTTTTTGTTGGAAGAGAAACTTGCAGAATCTGAAGTAAGGTTTAACTCTCAACAAATTAGTTTTGATGACAGAGAAAGTGCTTATCTCACTTGAGAAAAACGCCTTGAGGCTGATTTATCTGCTGCTCTTGATAAAATCAAAATATTGGAAGATGACTTGAAAAAGTTCAATACTAGTTCAAACAAATTAACCACTATGGTAGGAGAAAATAAAAATCATCATGATACACGAGGATTGGGCTATAAGGGAATATATGCTCCAAGTATTAGCAAGGAGGTAAAATTTGTCAAGGCTAGTGATTCTTCTCAACAAAAGGTTTCCACTGATGGCAAAAGTGAAATACATTCACCGAAAGTTAAGGTTCGAAAGAGAAAAGTATATCAACCTCCAAAGTCAGCACACACGGATCGAGGTAAGAACATTCCTTATGTTTGCCACTATTGCGGAAATAAAGGTCACCTGGAAAGGAGATGTCGTTTCCGTATAAGGAATGAGAAACTTCATGATGTTCTTGTTTGGGCATCACAAGAAGTTGTGAAACCAAGATCATATGTTAAGGAATCAGTGCTGTGATAATCCTAGTTTTGCCTATAAACGTCATACGAATCTTTTTCACAATCATAATGGTTATCAAAATGATAACTTCGTAAATACGAAGACAAGATCCGATGCTCCCAATTGGGAAAGACTAACTTGCAAAAGAATAGTCAATCCAGTTCTCTTCCGAGAATTCTAGAAGAGAATAATGGGAAGAAGGTTCAGGTTGTTCCTAAACACACTTATAAGTGGGTACCAAAGAAAGCCAATGATGCTTTGAGTGTGAAAAGGAATGATCTTCCAGAAAATTCCATGACTATGGAAAAGGCAGTATCCATGATGTTGGAACTTAACAAGTTTTTTGGAAAAATGGAATTGGATGTGAAATGTTCTAAAAGCGATCTCTTTCATGATAATCCAAAGGTCACTTGTGGTGAGAAAGACATTGTTCACTCCAACACAACTTGATTGTGTTGTAAGTGTATCCTCACCAAGGAACGCCCTGCTATGTATACGGTAAGGGAAGCACGAGAATTGGGGAACACAGATTATGTTAGGTAATGCTGTAGAATTAAACTAGATTCTTCTAAAAAGGTATGTCTATAAACCTGAGCAAGATTTGTGTTTTTATAATGATTTATGTACCTTGCTTATCATTCATTTCTACCTAACTTGATATGTGTTTAAGATTCCTTTGTGTTTAGGTTTGAAAATAGTAGTTCGGGATGTTTGGACTTCATGGTACACATACCAAGTATGCATACCATCATTTAAAATCAAAATCCAGGGGTTTAAGTTCGCATACCCAGTTTTCAAACTTCTCCAAGTCATGAAAATTCGTTTGCAAACCCGTATGCATACTTGCCTGTAGACGTCGATATTCGGTGAACTTGTTTTGGCCTTAACTTCTTCGTCCGAACTCGGATTGACCTCATTCTTTTTGAATTCTCTTCCTCTTTGAATTATATTCAAAATGGATATGATAATTCTTGTATTTGGATGAGTAAAGATTGATTTTTGTCCCTTCTCTTGTTTTTGAGTGTTTTGCTCCGTTTCGTTGCACTTGTTCCACTTCTTGGACTTGGGCACTTGTTATTTGTGGAGTAATACTCTTCTAAGCTCATTTGTAGCTTTTACAAGAATGTTGTTGGTGAATCACAAAGAAGGAAGTTCAAGAATGGGCAGTAACACGCATTACTATGGGATTCTTGAATGTTCACAATCATTTTATGTGAACTGTGGTGCATGGTCATTAATGACTTTGTGTGTTCTTGTTTGTTAAGAAAATCTTTTTATACGCATTTGGTAGCTATTCTTGGTGTAAATCCGGGCAAAAAAGATTGATTCTACCCTCTACGGACAAATCATCTTATATGTGCATTACGATTTTGTCTTGTTGCCTAGTAAATCTTCTATTTTCGTGTTTTGTTTAGAAGAATAACTAGATTTTGGAATAGCCATTATTTTGATCACACATAGCTATGTCCAACGTTTTCATCTTCATGTTTTTAGATTTATTGGTTTAAGTTCTAAATTTGTTTGGAAGTGTTGTAGGGCTTGTAGCCCATGGATGTGCGGCCCAGTATAGTGTCTAGGGTCTTCTTCCTACTTATATATAAAGGAATATATTTATGTAAACAGTTTACCCTGATAAATAAAAACTTCTCCGCTTCTTTATCTTCTCTATATTTTTCACTACAAAACGTTATCATGCACGAGCTCAGCCGTTGAATTTTTTTGGGTCATTATCAAATCACGGAAAGAAGCGCATCGTTATTCCTATTTTTCTTCTCAATCAAGAATGGTACGGTGGAGGTATACCTAATCTGATTTATTTATTTATTTATTTTTCCTCACTTCTGTACTTGATTAGAATATGTCTTCTTAAATCTGAATAGTCATATGCTATGCGAACGAATTTATCTATTTTAATAATATAAAATCTCTTGCATGTTTGTTTATACATGATTCTGGGTTTTGTTTTTTCTTTAGTTCATACCATGGCATGATACTTTACTCTATGATTGCTTCACATGCACCAGCTTTGAATAGTTTGTAATTTCCATAAATCTATTATGTCTTGGATCAATGGAAGCACTTTTGTTTTCTTTTCTTTTTATCATTTTTATTTCCTATATTTGGTTGTCTGCCATGTTTCTGAAAGATATCTTTAGTATATAATGATATGTATGATATGTGTTGAGAATAATTTTATTACCATTTCCCCTTTTATGTTGTATGTTATGGTATCATCTATCATCAATTCATCATCCATGTTTTTCTTGTTTTTTTTGTCATGATGTACTTCTCTCCTGACTCTGTTAACCTCTTTTGAAAAAGAAAGTTGAGAATAATAAGCGAAAAATAGACTAATTAATTTGATGTATTGTATACCATATATTATTTATTTAATACATATTAATTTGTAGCACCTCCATACTCTGTTCATTTTTCTTTTTCCTATTTTTATTCTCCAATATCATTTGGTAACGTCTTCCAAACAAAAAATAAATAAATTAAAAATCATTTTGTAACGCATGTTTCGTGGCGTTACACATTTGCGTACTCTCTGTTGTCTATTCAATTTTAACCCATGACGTATTTTTTTTCAAAAGATAACTGATTGTACTGCTTTGGTCCTATATGATAAGTCCTTTTTCCTTAAAATTGTATTATGTCTATTCGGTGATCCTAATGCATATGTTGTGTTTGTGGGTTTGTCATGTGATCTGATTACTTACGAGGAATTCGTCTGGGAAAAGAGGTCGAAAAAAAAAACCAGGCCAACCCGTTCCGGTCCGGTTCAAGAAAAACCCGGTCCAATCTGTACACTGGTCCAACCTGTTCACTGGTCGTGCGCGTTCAAGGTTATCCCGGTTTTTCCTAAATACAACGGGAACCAAAGTGCGAGGTATGTAAGTATTTACATTGAACATTCGTTGGGCTTATTTATCTGTTTCTAGAACATGCCTAGTTTTGTTTTTTTTTCCAACTTAAGATAAGTCCACACCATATAAATGGTCAATTTAAATTATGATCGCTGATATAGATCATTAAGAATTTTGGTCTTAATACTATTTTGTTGTATTGAATATGATATTGGCTATAGTTTAGTGTTGTCGTTTGTTCAATTGGTTGTACCAACTCTATTCCAATGTATTCATTTGGGGTTTAGAAGTACTTGAACACCATTATTGCGTTCTTAATATTTTCTTCCCAAATTTGAATGTTTCGTGGAATGTAATCCACTTACTCGACTATTAAAGAGTCGGTATTTTCAAAAGATACGTTGCAAATAAAATCACATGTATTCCAATTTTTTGTGGAAGAACTCACAAAAGATGATATAAGTCAAAAAAAAATAATCCATTTCTTTACTTCATTCATGATACTAACGAACTACTATATGTTGAAGTATGACAACAAGAGAACTATTTTAGTAATATATTCAACCTAAAGGAAGTGGTTGACATGTGTAGCGAGATTCTCTTGGCCTGTTGAGATAAAGAAATTTCTCAAATTAATCTAAATGTAGCAAAATTGAAAATGGAAAGAACCCCGAAGTAATGAGGGTTAGACGTACCGACTCATATAAAACATGTGAAAAGGGACATATATATCATGAGAAAAAGAAAAAAAAATGTATTTTTTTTCCCAGCAGTAATGACACCAAAGTATAGGTATCAATTGAACATGGGATAAACCTAAAATGTAATTCTAGCTCTCACCAAAGGTTGGGAATGAATCTTCTTACCGGTATTGGTACAAGCAATGTAATGCGGGTACCATAGTAGCAACCAATTTCCATAGGAAGGTCATAATTTAGACATCAACTTTAATGACAAGAAGAACTTTGCCTGGCCAATTAAATATTTAATTGAACTAGATCCAATGTCTGCGCTTATGGAATGAAAAGTACACCATTCCCAAGAAACATAAATTCTCTAAAGAACTTGAGATATATCTGGATGAAACGTAACTACATTCACTCTAAGGAAATTGAGTTGAATCTCACTTTTGTTACTAATAAGGCCACACCACTTATTTAATATCTCAAGACTCCATGTCTAACAAATAGTGGTTTCCCTCCCACCAGCTTAAGGAATTTAAACTAGTTGTTGAACTATTTCCTTATAATGTGACTACGAGGATTGGATCATCTAGAGCAGCACTACTCAAAATTTGTTTTCGATATAGAACAAAGACGTCAAAAAATCTCTACATGTATCGAGAGATAATCACACCTTGTTAAATTCCAAAAAAAATCCATGCAAATGGATATCATGTGGAACCTCACAATGATGAGAATGTAATTGATTGAATCTTTTATAGTCTCTAATATATTTGGAAGGAAATATATTTTAGAGAAACTAATGAGTCAATATAGTGAAATGTAAATCATTATAGTATTTGGATTATTGAATCCATATTGACTCCGACGATGAAATTTTGGGAACTGACTCATACAGGCTTTGGGCATAACCATAAATCAACTTTGGTTGTGACATGATGATCGTCTTTAAAGGACTCATACGAACATCAATTTATTTGAGTGAACAAAAACGGGAGAAGGATTGACAGAATGCGAAGTGACGACATATCTCTCAACAAATGTTTTACTAGATGCACCCCCACCCTATTGCTTTTAAGTAAGAAAGCATATCGCTCATTTCCCAAAGTCTTCATTAATACAGGATCGAGACCATCCTAAGATGTAAATGGTAAACAATCCATATTACAAAGAAAACAAGGTGAAATTTAGAAAAATATTCATGCAGAATGCGGACCATTAAAGTGACTTATGGCTCTGGTGAATGTTTTGACATTTTGGACTAGGTATAGTTCCCAAGAAATTTTGCGTTTGGGAAACTACTAGCACATATTATACATGTAAGGGCTCACCACCCCTTCTAAAGGCTAGCTAGTGTACATCAAAAGGACTTGATGGTTATTGCCTGTTTAATAGGATCAATGCAGAGTATCCTGTACCCCAAAGGTCTCGCAAAGGCTATCATCAAAGGTTACAGATGGTGCCTAAGGCATGGTTATGCGTACAAACCTACCTTTAACTGCTTGGGGAATATGCAATATTGACGCATCTTTACTTAATTCGTTTTAGAACCCAATATTAGTCAACCTTTTATGCGTACCAGTTGGTAACTGAATTTTAGCCTGACATTCGTGTTCTTACGCATTTTTGGTTGCACTGCATATGTGCCATTACGACTCCACATCGTGCTATGATGGGTCTTCAAAACTGTTAAGTAGTTATGTTGGAAATGATTTTCCAACAATTATCCGCATTTTAAAACCTTTGGCAGGAGATCTCTTACCGCTAGAGTTGTCGGTTGTCATTTTAATGAGACAGTCTTCCCGTCGTTAGGGGGAGATAAGAAAAAGTATTTTCTAAGGGAACCACAAGAATTGTCGTGGTGTGTTCCCACTGTGTCTCATATTTATTCTTGTACTCCTCAAATGTAAATGTGAAGTGACAAAGAATAATCGAATTTCAGAATGTACACTGGTGTCGCTAAAGTGATGAGATCACACATACCAGCTGCAAACCTACCTGCAAGGTTACGAATCCCCAATAAGGGATTTACACCATAGACTAAGGTGTTGCAACTACACTTAGTGGAAGTGTGGTTGAGGTTGTGGCTCCATAAAGGAAGATGGAGAGACCACCAGGTTCGATCAATACTCACCTAGAATGAAAGTAGATGAGTAAGACACAACCTAATTTGTATCATTAATGAAATCATCTCATTTGATTGTCTCTAAATATGTCCATGAATCAAACGGGTGGACGCTCCGAGGTTTTAAATGATTCTAGAGAACAATGAAATCCTAACAGATTATGAGAATGCACATGAGTCAATGGAAGGATCATGCGTGCATAGTGATGATATAATCCATAAATAGTTACTCCAAAAGTAGAGTACAATGAGATCGAACCGTGCTTTATTTTAATTAATTTCAAATAAATAACATATTTGGCCTATACAATCCAGGTAGAACTTGGTTCTTTGACAAATATACAGGTATTTGGTGTGGTAGTACTAACCAACAAGTGTAAAGCCTATTGGACATACGTGATTAATTTGTCACAAAGCATAATGAGAAGAAAGAAGTCTTAAAGGATAAAGACTCGCCTTGTGGTGAGAGGTTTCTCACAAAGCCCTGGAATTGTTCTCTTGTAATGAACTTCATAGTGTTCTGCTACTCGGTTAGCTTGGTAATTTCAAAAGGACTTGAAATGCAGCATATGTATGTGGTTGTTACGTATCTCTGAAAGAATCAAGAGATAACAGATGTTTACAAAAGTACTTGATAGCCTTTTGTTTCCCAAATCAAGTGACTTTAAACCACAGAGTGCGTTTATAGTTAGATATAACGCTCACTTATAAATTGAAGCAATCAGGCGGATGTCGTATACCCGTCTAAGTGACCATTTGATTTGGAGGGGATAGACAAGTAAGTTATTTTCATTGTGTATTCACAAGAAAGTTCCTGATTTGGAATTATAGCTATCTATGTCGATGATACAGACATGATGGGTACTCTTGATGTAATAAGATACCTTAAAAGCTATTTGAAATCCGAATTTGAGATGAAAAATCTGGGGAAAGCTCGACTGAATACTTAGAATGTGGTATATTATCCCACTAGTTTGCATTTTTCTAAAGTTTTCAGGCAATTTAACAAAGACATGCATCCTGATAGCACTCCCATGATTAGTCGAGGTTCAAATGTAAGTAAGTGAACATTTCGTCTAAAAGAAGATGACGAAGATGTGTAGGGAGATGAAATTCCCGTATCTAAGTACAATAGACGCATTGTTGTACTTAGTATAATAATGTACTCGATAAAATTTTGCATCCTCAGGGAACTTGTTAGCTAGATATAGCTCAGCGCCAACGCAATGTCATTGGAATGGTATAGTGAATGTAATCATGTACTTAAAAGTAACAATTGGCATAAAAAAAATTTATCCCTGCAAAGACATAAAAAGGAATGTTAATGAAAGTGCAATCCAAAAGTTGTTGATTACGAAGGAACTCCAACGAAAGTAATCAGGGGGAGATACGGTAAACTATTTTCTAAGTCATTACTGATATTCAGTCTCGAAAAGTACATGACTAAAGGAACTGTCTGGACCAACTATGAAAGTAATCAGGGGGAGATGCCGACATCAGGGGGAGGATCCAAGGATATGATGTCGAAATATTTCACTTCGAAATTGAAGCAGTGTTGTACTCTTTTTCCCTTCGATCGAGAATAGTTTTTCCCAAAGGGTTTTGTTACTCGACAAGGTTTTTAGCGAGACAACACTAAAAGCATCAAGTATGTTCAACGTTGAAGACATAAATATCGCGTTGATATTACTGAAAATATCTGAATCAAAGAAATGAAACGCGATAGTTCGTTAAGCAACGTAACTTCCAGAATCAACAACATGGTTCTATAAACATCCAAGTCACCAAAGTAAAGTGTGATAAATTCCTTTTGATTGCATTAGACTAATGAAAATTGTTTGACATCAGGGGGAGCATCTAATGGTGTGTTGAACTCTTTTCCTTCACCGAGGTTACTTTTTCCCACAAGGTTTTGTTGATCGGCAAGGTTTTTAATGAGACAACAACAAACACCGGGAAGTAATTCCCCAACTAAGGCCATTGTCTTTCCCACAAGGATTTTCTTCCTTAGGAGTTGTGCACCAACTAGTCAACTTCAACGGAGCAAAGTGATCATCTGCAACTGATCATCTTTACTTGCATCTGTCATGTTGTACTCTTTTCCCTTCGTCAAAGTTTTGTCCCACTGGGTTTTCTTTGTCAAGGTTTTAATGAGGCAACGTATACGCATCCAACTATGTTCTAGGTTACTTAATGTTGTACTCTTTTTCTTTAGTTCAGGTTTTGTCCCTCTGGGTTAGCCTGGCGAAGTTTTAAAGAGGCAATTAACTTAGACTCATCGATCTTTGAAAATCGTATTGCGTGTGATGAACTACATGTAAAGTACGTGACAACATGTGAAGTACTACATGTGAAGGGTTTTACCAAGATTTTATCCCACTGGATTTTTCCTTATCAAAGTTTAATGAGGCAATTGATTTTCGCACAAGTCATCAAAGAGAGACGACATTTGAAGAACCATATTCAAAACGATAAATGTGAAGCACTGCATATGAAGTTCTACTGGACCGCACAAGGGGGAGTGTTGTAGGGCTTGTAGCCCATGGATGTGCGGCCCATTATAGTGTCTAGGGTCTTCTTCCTACTTATATATAAAGGAATATATTTATGTAAAACAGTTTACCCTGATCAATAAAAACTTCTCCGCGTATTTATCTTCTCTATATTTTCCACTACAAAAGGAAGATGATTTTTGCAGTATTAATCTTTATGGTTTTATATTGCAATATTGTTATGGGATATGTGTGTTTGCGTCCGTGAACTATGATTGTCCCATACCTTGTCAAAAGTAAAGTCTTTCGTATGTCGATATGCATGTATCGATAAAAGAATGAATAAACTTTTAACAAATACAAAAGTTAAGCCTTATGTCATTTATTGATGGAAGATATGTTAAAATCTTTTGTTTGCAAGGATTATGTCTATTGAATGTCGTTATGCGAATAGTGATGGAAAATAAAATGAATCCTTATGTGTTTTGCAATATTGATCTTCCCTGATCCATATTTTATGTATTACTGTGAGGCTCCGTAAAGTGTCTTATGTTGAGCATTGAACGACCAAGTAGATTATTTTTATGATTAGTTATGTTGTTGTTCCGTGAGGTACTTTATGTCGAGCATATTCAACTAAATTAATCATCTTGTTTGGTTATTTAATTGTTGCTCCGTAAGTTTTCTTATGATGAGCATGACCAATTAAATTGATTACTTTTCTGATTAGTTTGGTTGTGTATTTCGATTAGATTACTTATGGGTTCTCATGTGATTAATCTAATTTTATATTTTTGAGTCTCCATAAGTTCACTTATGTTGAGCATTTTCGATTAAATTAATCACGGGTTCTCTTGTGGTTAATTTAATTGAGTATTTTGGATTCAAATTCATACTTTATGTGATTTGTTATGTCCAAAGAAATCCTTCTTTTCTTTTGAAATTAAGGTCACTCTTGTTGTTCTTTCGGGAATGACATTTTATGGGGGAGAGTTCTTAATTGAACTTGTACTTAATTGCCAAATCTTTGTGGGGAGTGCGGCTGTGGAATATTATAGGGGTTATCTTGTATCTTTACAAACTCCTTGATGAATGCATTTAGCTTCGGTTTTATGATTGCATCTAAATAAGATGATATATTTTTGCTTTCTTTTGGTCAAGAAATGTCTCTTTCGGAAATTTCATTAGGATCCTGTTCTTGTACCTTTGCCAATTTTATTGACAAAAAGGGGGAGAATTAATATGTAGTTCACACTACAAATACATATGCTTTTCGGATCATTATGTAAGAGGTAGTGGTTTCCATGTGAGATGGAGTATTGACTAAGGGGGAGTGATACATATCACCATAGTATTGTTGTTGAAGTTGTGATACAATTGAACTTTGACGCTGTGTAATGATACTATGACACTGTAAACAATGATTGAGAACTCTTTTTTTCTCGTTGTTATAGCTATGGATTTTCAACAACGATGATGCTGAACTTACAACCTTTGGGATCATTGGAGTACTTGGAAGTGACGAAGATTTCGAGTAATGTTGAAGATTAGGCGTATGGAATAGGAGCTACAAAAGTTAATTTATTTATTTTTTTTATTCCATATGTATTGATAGTTTTGTCATTAAAATTGACAAAGGGGGAGATTGTTAGAGCACTGCTCGGTCGAACTCGCATGCGTTGCTATCTCAAGCATGTTAGTCAATGTTAGTGATCAAAACTATAAGTCTTGATTTATAGTCTACTATAGCTAAGTTCTCATACTAGGATAGAAAGTGTAGTAGAGCTCAAGAACTCCATGACAATCATCATACAAGACGAAGGACTACTCAAGGAACCGATGGATCTTCATTGACTAAAAGGTATGTGTGGACTTGAACTTATCTATCACTCAAAAGTCTATGTATCTCCTATCTTGAGACAACAATCGTTTATCTATATAGACTTAGATTATACACATTTGTTATTTCGAGCCGAGTTTATCTCGCCTATCTATTTCTCGAAATATGTGTTGGTAAGCTTTCGCTTTAACCAAGTTCATCTTTACCTAGTGACGAAAGTCATGACAAGTTTCAATCACTTTGGAAATTGCTTAATTTGACGAAAAATAGTTTGTGAATAACAATTATAGAATATCAACGTCCTCTAAGAATGTTCCAATGATTGAAATGAGAGTTTAGATTATATAACCATTGGAGGATATAAGAATTATTATGGAAACACATATATGTATAAGTCCTTATTCCTTGAACCGAAGTTTGCGAACTTTGTTGATCAAGAGAACCGGCATGGTGGCGTGAGCCAAGTCCGCGAACTGGCGGAAGTTGTTGTCCCGAGAATTTCTGCTGGAGTTTGTGAACTCCGTCCGCGAACTTGAGTAGGTTATATCTAAAAACGATGTTTGTGAACTTATTCTTATAAAAACTAAGGAATGCAAATTGCAAACCGTGGCTATATAGTTCATGAACCGATTCGAGTGAATCAATTCGTTTTTGCTTCGATTGTGTCTTGTGTAGTTATATAAGATTTCCTTGCAATTGAACAACTCTCTAACTAGTTCATTTGGGTCACTTGAACTAGTCATGGTGAAGAAGAATATGGTTGATATGAAAGTGATCATATGGCTAACCATTTGGTTGACTATTGTTGAACCAACAAATGTACAACTTTGGGTATGGTTACACAAGCCTAGAAACGTGTATTTCATTTGTGTGTAACAAGCTAGTTTTCGATATAACGGTTGAAAGATATTAGATTGAATCTAAATCAGGTTTTCATCTAACGGTGAATATTGAATGCTTTGTTACCAAGCTAACATTGATTGCAAACCCTGATTTGAAAGACTATATAAGGGAGAACTCTAGCAATTGTGAAACCTAATTCCCATACCTTATGTGTGATACTAGTTGTGCTAATCTAGAGTCGATTATCCTTTAACCTTTGGTTTCTTCTTCTAAACTAGGTTAACGACTTCATTGGGATTGTGAAGTCAGACCGATACTACTTTCTCGTAATTGTGTGATCTGATCTTGTTGTTTCTATCGTACGAGTGCAATTGTAATAATTGGCTTGAGATTGATATCTCCGATAGGCAAGATATAAAAGAAATCACAAACACTTCGTCTCATCGTTTGTGATTCCACAATATCTTTTTTCGCTGCGTCGATTAGGATTATTGTGAGATGATTGATAATACTAGGATGTTCTTCGGGAATATAAGTCTGGTTTATCAATTGGTTCCTATTCACCTTGATTTATCAAAAGACGGAACAAAACTCGTACGTATATTCGTGGGAGAAGGATTTATCTATTACCGTAGACTTTTCTGTGTGATACAAATTTTTTTATTAAAGTCTTCGACTTTGGGTCGTAACAACTCTTAGTTGTGGGTGAGATCAACTAAGGGAATCAAGTACGTAGTATCCTGCTGGGATCAGAGACGTATGAGCATAAATGTACCTTGGATCAGTGTGAGATTGATTGGGGTTCAACTACAGTCCACACCGAAGTTAGTTTGGAGTAGGCTAGTGTCTGTAACGGCTTAATACAGTGTGTGTTCAATCTGGACTAGGTCCCGGGGTTTTTCTGCATTTGCGGTTTCCTCGTTAACAAAATTCTGGTGTCTGTGTTATTTCTTTTCCGCATTATATTTTGTTATATAATTAAAATATCACAGGTTGTGCGTTGTTCAATCAATTAGAATATCCGACCTTTTGGTTGTTGATTTAAATTGATTGACACTTGGATATTGGTCTTTGGTACCATCCAAGTTATCTCTCTAGTATTTGATAAAGACTCGCAGATTTCTATTTGCTTGAGTATATATCAAATCGAGATATTGAGATATAAACTCTTTGATATGCTTTTTATCTAGATTGAGTCTGACCGTCTAGTTTATTCTCTAGAAAGTATATTGGAGTTTGTTCATACAGATTGTTAAGCGAAATATTGGGTGTGGTTGTTGTACCTCCACTTTTTCACTTAGGTTCCCGGTTTTGGATTTTACACTATGTTTATATCCAAACATGGTTACTTGTTCTACAATCTCATTTCAATCATTGAAACTTTCTTAGATGATGACAATAGTTGTTACCCATAAACTATTAACATCAAAGCGATTTTCAAGTTATTGAAATAATCAATATGACTTTCGTCAAGAGTAAAGATGAACTTGGTTAAAGCGAAAGCTTACCAACACATATTTCGAGAAATAGATAAGTGAGTTAAACTCAGCTCGAAATAGCAAATGTGTATAATTGAAGTATATATAACAATACGACCTTTGTCTCAAATAGGAGATAAAATAGATAGAATTTTGAGTGATAGATAAGTTCAAGTCTCCACATACCTTTTGTTGATGAAGTTCCACAAGTTCCCTTGAGTAGTTCTTCGTCTTCATTCGATGAACTCCGTGGAGTCTAAAGCTCAACTACACTTACTATCCTAATCCGAGACTCAACAATAAGTAGACTAGAAACCAAGACTTATAGTTTTGGCAACTAAACTTTACAAACAAGCTTGAGCTAGCAACGCTTGCGAGTTCGACCGAGCGTTGCTCTAACAATCTTCCCTTTGTCAATTTTAGTGACAAAACTATCAATACATATAGAATACAAAATAAATAAACTTTGTACCTTCTCATCCAAATGCTTGATCTCCTTGGTTCTTCAACATTACCCGAAATCTTCGTCACTTCCAAGTACTCCAATGATTCAAAATGCGTTCAACTCAGCATCATCGTTGTTGAAGATCCGTAGCTATAAAAACGAGAAAACAGTATCTCTCGATCATTGTTATACAATTTCATAGTATTATTACACAACTTCAAGGTTCAATTGTATCACAACTTCGACAATAATACTATGGTGATATGTATCACTTCCCCTTGGTAAATACTTCATCTCACATGAAAACCACTCCCCCTTACATAATGTTCCGTGAACCATATGTATTTGTAGTGTGAACTACACATTAATTCTCTCCCTTTTTGTCAATAAAATTGGAAAAGTTACGAAAATTAGTGGGATCCTAATGAAATTTCCAAAGAGACACTTCATGACCAAAAGAGAGGCACATATCAACTTGTTTAGATGCAATCATATAGCCGAAACTAAATGCATTCATCAAGGAGTTTATAAAGATACAAGATAACCCCTATAATATTCCACATCCGCACTCTCCACAAAGATTTGGTAGTTAAGCACAAGGTCAATTAAGAACTCTCCCCCATAAAATGTTATTCCAAAAGGAACAACAAGAGCGACCTTGCTTTTACAAGAAAATAAGGATTTCTTTGGACATTAACAAATCTCATGAAACATGAATTTTATATCCAAAATACTCAATTAAATTAACCACAAGAAAACCCATGATTAATTTAATCGGAAATGCTCACATAAGAAAACTTACGGAGCCGCACAATATTTACACAAAGATGTGGATCAGGGAAAGACCAATACTGCAGAATAATCAAAGATTCATTCTATTTTTCATCACTATTTTCACAATGACATATAATAGACTTAATCTTTGTAAACAAAAGTTCATCTTATCTCCCATCAATATTTGCATAATTATAATGAGATTAACTTTTGTTTGTCAAAATTTCATTCAATCTTTTATCAATATTTGCATAAAGACATAAAAGACTTAACTTTTGACCATGTATGGGACAATCATAGTTCACGGATGCAAACACATATATACCATAACAAGTTGCAATATATCAAACCATAAAGATTAATACTGCAAAATCATCTTCCAAATAAACTTTAGAATTTAAATAAATAAATCTAAAAACATTACAAGATGAAAATCGTTGGAAATAGATATGTGTACTCATAATAATTGTTATTCTAAACCCTAGTTATCCTTCTTAAAACACAAGAATAAATTCTCATAGGAAGTTTCCTAGACAAAATGGAAATTAATAGACAAGGAGTTTACTCATCATCTTCATCTTCTGAAACCATCCAAGAGGCTTGAACAATATACATATCTTCCTTGATTTCCGAAAACTTAGTTAAAATCGAACACAATTGTTCTTGCATACACTTTACCCTTGAATTGATCTTACACACACCCTTGTGAATTTGTTGAGGAAGACTCAAGGTGGTAAGATGATGTGATTTTAATTGTTGTTGTAAAGTGGTAATAAAGATTCGTTCAACACGGACTCGTTGAGGTTTGATTTTAGACTTAATACTAGAAATATATACACAAGGTTGTCACAAATATCGGGAAAAACTAGGACTTATGATTTCACTGTGAATCAAATTCACTTGGTTCATATATGATTCATAAAAATTCTAGCTCTTTTGTTGACTCTTTTCGTTGCAAAAAATAGATTTTGTAAAATATTAATTGTAAATCACAAGCATGGTGCATCAAAAGCTCTATGTCTGAGCATACACCATCAAACAAAATCATAAATAATTATTAAAAATCATAAATCAATTAAATCAATGTAAAAGTCATGGCGAATCGATTATAGTTACCAAACGATTGTGAAATAAGGCTTCCTCCATTGTCTCAGTGTTGGGGTTTAGCTCTTCATGGTGAAAAGACGCTCGGAATATTTATTCATGGCTCGAAAGTTGTTTACAATGGTGAAAAAGGAGAGAAATAATAAAAACAGAGAACTACAGCGTTTATAGGCGTTGCGAGTTAACCGTTACAATGTTTTTTTACTGTAGCAAGAACGACATATTATTATTATGTAGCAGATTTAGCGACTACCTGTGTACGTCCAATGTTCATCGTTTTCCCCTTCTTCAGCAGCAACGAACTCCTCTGCAAGTCTTGTTTTTCCGATTTTGGGGCCTCTGACCAGACCCCTAACTCCTAATACCTTTCTCTGACCCTCCCAGCTTCTTTTTATATACTACAGCCAAAAATCTCGCTAGTTATTCCTCCCCCAAGTCACATATCTTCTCAAAATTCTTCTTTCCCCTTTTGTTTACTGCCAAGCCACGATTAACCGCTGCCAGTTTTTAACGCGTCTCTAGAATATTCCACACTCCTAAAAATAGATAGTAAGAATCATGTGAAGATACCTTCCCTTATGCTTGCGTACACTCCTTAAATAACCAAAAACCAAACCCGAGAAACTCTTCCCTGTTGCATCGAGAAGAATAAGGAAACTTCCCTTCTTTTACGATTCCACATCACTAACCATTCCTGTTTCAGCTTAACAGGATTATTAGAAACCTTTCTCGTGCAAATATCCCCTGAAATATCGTCCAATTCTTGCTGGAAAATGTCCCTTCTCTGTTTTGCTTAGACCAGTGAATTACCCGATGCTTTGTCCCAATTTGATCGGATTAAATACCCATACTAACTCTGTCTAGCTCAATCACATCCATCCCAATCAAATTTGGCGATTGAATCTCCCTGAAATATGCCCAATAATCCAACCCTAAATTTTGCCATTTAAAACACTTCTTTTCCCGCCAATCCGGAAAATTCAAAAGGTAGGGGATGACCTCCCCTTATCAACTTTTGGTGTGCCAATAGTATTTGCCCTGGAGGTCCCCCTTATCAACTGAGGTACCCCTTATCCAACGTGGGAGTCCGAATAGTAGGTGTCTTCCGGGTGCCTTTATCAACTTTTCGAGTCGATTTTACCAAAAACGTTTATTGCCCAAAAATACCTACAAACGCATAAAACACATTATAAATGCGAAATCGAGTGCCAACAAAATGTAGTATTGAGATCAAATCAGATACAAAAATGTGTCTATCAAATACCCCCAAACTTATTATTTGCTAGTCCTCGAGCAAATCTAAAATAGAAAATAAAATCCCAACTCACTGTCGCAGGCATCGCGATTGCACTTAGCGTGTGCAACAAGCCTTTAAACCCTTAGGTGGCCCTAGTGGCCAAGTTATAGTCTCGGGAGGATTTACAAGAGATACACCCATAAAACCTTTACTCCAGATACTAGCTATCTACGCAGAACCTTGGAAAAACACTAAAGAACCTCCTTGGTTGGAAAATTCTCATTGACTACAGGAGGAAGTACCCTGATGCGAAATTCCAATTGTTGTACACGAGTTTGCACTCAAGCATACTAAAATTCACATATAAGTGACAGAGCTTTACTCAGATAGTCGCACTACGAACATCAATATCCGGAGTCAACAAATCACATGGATATATTAAGAAGATGGATATAGAGAAAAACATAAATGGTTTTGATGTTGACTAAGGTGAACGGTGTTTCACATATCTGTCTGAAGGCCAATGCCAAAATGAACCTATCCTAATGGACTGAGATACTGGTCTGACTAATATCAACACAACTTGTGTATACAAGGGAACCAGTGGTCGATAATCTTAATTCTAGATCAACTCAGCTGGCATATACAAGGGAACCAATGGTCGATTTTATTGAGCAATTTATTCCGTTTGGTCTGGTCTAATTTTTTTTTTTCAATTTTTTTTTTTTTTTTGGTATCTCAATCACTCTATTTCACCCTAGCAGTGGTAACAACTTGAATCGTGTGCGCTACCTAATTACTTAGAGAAACATATTTTAAAAAGAAAACAAAATAAAAACAGAAGTGAAAAGGACTCAACGGGATATTGATAGGTGTTGTAAAACACCTAATTTTATATATAGTATTTATGCTTTCTTTGCTATTATCCTTGTGAATTGCATCTCTTATGTTTACTTTTGAGTATTTAGGTACTGTGGAGTCATCTGAAGCAAAAGAAGGAGAAAACGTCCATGTGGAGCGTAAAGGCCAAAAAGGTTGATCCACAGGCGAGTCATACTCGGAGCAGACTAGGTTCCGCAAGGAAGAGGTGGAGAATGAACTGTCATTTTCCCATAACTGATAGCCCAACAGAGAACTAGGGTGTCGGTTATCTGGGACCGACAGGCCATGTGTGAGTTAGTTACCCCTTAACCACTAAAGTGGGGTGTCAATATGAATCCCTTCTCCTACACACAATCTAAATTAAAGAGAAGATTCATTTCTTTTTATCATTAGCTTTCTTTTACTCCACCTGAAATTCAGAGAGATAAAATGGTGCGGCTGCTGTCTGAGAAATTGGTGGCAAGTGGTAAGCATCTGGATCGAATTCAAGGAGATGAGGATGTGAATTTAAGCTCTGCTGGGAGGATGAAGAACAGAAAGAAATTCTGAGTTTGAGAAGATGAAATTAGGGTTTTGTGATTTTGAACCTGAAGTTGAGATATGAGAGAAATCGAGAATGAATCCGAAGAGAAAGGGGTTTTGAGATGAATTAGAAACATGGGTATGTCTCATATTCAAGTTTACATCAAGGTAAAAGTGTTGTTGCTGTCGACTGAAGCTGAGTATGAAGAGAATAATGGGTTCAGTTGAGATTGATCTGCTGTCGAGGATGAAATTCATTGGTTGCAGTGTTTCTGCCAGAGCTAGTGAACATGGTGGAGTTCAGATTGGTGGTTGAACTGGTGAATTTGTGAGAAATTTAGGGAGATTTCATCAGAGAATGGTGATGCCGTTGGTGTTTTGCAGGGGACCTGAGATGAGCAATGAACTGTTGAAGCTGCAGTTCAAGTGCAGCTGAGATGAAGCATTGGTGGACCTAGACCGAGCTGATATGAGAGCTGTAATGGAGAAGCAAGAGAAATGGAAGCGATATTGCAGTTTGTGGCTTGAACTGGAACAACATTAGGTGTACGCTAGGATTAAACTGCAGGGGAGTTGGAGGTGCTTTTACTGCCGCGACATGATGATTGTCATGGCTATTTGCTGCTGCTAATTAGGTCAAGAAAATGAAGAGATTGATTGGTTGTGGAGCTGTGAAAGCTATAGAATGGGTATGAATTGTTGGTACAGGTCAGATTGAAGCAATGGAACTGAAATTCTATGTTGGCATGGGCTGGTGCCGCTCATGAGAATGAAATGGTGTTGATATGAAGCAGTGTAGGCTGAGATAATGATTCAATGGGTCAGATAGTGCAGTGTTGTTGGCTATAATGAGATGCAAGGGAAATGGTAGTATGACTTGAGTTATGAACTGCAATTGATGCTGCTAGTAACCTCAGGTTGCAGCTGAAGTTCTGATGCTGAGGAAACGAGGAAGGGGTTCTGTCTGTGGTTTCATTGAACAGCAGGTGGAATTGATCTGAGAATGTCTCTGAGTTGTTGTTGCTGCTTAGATGTATGCCTAGGATTTTACAGGTGAATCTGGTGGTGCAGTGGGAGAAAGTAAGTTGTGATCTGTGCAGTGATCTGAGAATGGGGTTGCAAGTCAGATGAAGAATAGTATGGTGGTAAGGTTTGGTTTGCAGTTGAATCTATGTTGGCAGCTAAATTGTGAAGATACAAGTGCTGTTGTGTGGAGATGGCTGTTGGGATTGTGTTGGTGCTGCTGTGTTATGTAGCAGCTGAAGGCTGAGCTGCTAATGATAGTGGTTCTGAGATTGTTGCAGGTGATGTTGCAGCCAATGGGAGAAAAGAAACTGATGCTGAGTTAGACCTGGTGCCATTGGTGAAGGTCAGATGCAGCTGGTAATGAAACTGAAGAGGGAGCTACAAATGGTGGTTGAGCTGTGAATGCAGGAGGAGTTGAAATGCTTAGATGTATGCTTAGGTTTGTCTTGAGGTGTTGGTTACAGGGAAGTGCAATTGCAGTTGCTGAGATGCACATGAGTTGTAGATTTGCTCAAGACAGAGTTAGTGGTGATGTTGAACCTCTACAGTTGGAGTTGTGAGGAGCTGCTGGTGTATTGAAGGTGGTGAATTCTGTTAGTGAGCTGCGGCTAATAAAGTTACAGGAGGTGCTTGGTGCTGGTTTGCTAGTTATGGAGAGATTGCAGGTGCAGTTTTAATAAGAATGATGTTGTGTTGCTTGAGAAGGAACTGGTGGCACTGAATTGCAGGCTATAGTGAAGCTGGTGGAGCTTTTGAATGTTGCAGTTGAGTGTCAGAGTTGCAGTGCTATGGGTTAGAGGTTTTGAGCTCAGTATTGAACATGAGTGCAGACAAGATGAATAGCCATCATGGCTGGCAGTGAAGCACAATGATGGTGCAGCACAGAATCTAGCATGTGAAATGGCTCAAGCCTTTGCAACTGTGGCTTAAGCCAAGGTGACTCAGACCCTGACTCAGGTCTGACTAGACAAAGCATCTGACATCACTGAGTTGAGTCATCTGACTCGGTGCCTTTGACTGAGTTGACTCGTTGACTCGTTGACCGCTGACCGGTTTGACCTTGTCGGTCACTTGAGCTCTTTTCCGACGACTTCTCCGGCCAGTTTCCGGCACATGTACCCTTTTTCCGGCGACTATCTTTTGGGACATATTTTCCCATGAGTTCTTCACACACATGGGCTTGGTGTACTTCTTGATGATGGGCTTTTGAAGACTTGACCTAAGAAGAGCTACAAAAAGGAAAATTTTCTACAACTCTAAAGACGTATTATTCTTGGAGCTTTGGGAGATAGCTACAACTAGGGTTTGCTTTCGTTTTATTTTTCATCTTCTTCAATTATTTTATGATTATGATTATGATGAACTCAATTATTATGAGTAACTAAACTCAATTATTGGTTATGGGATAAAAGTTGATTTCTCAAGCATGTTATTTAAATCAATGAATTAGTTTTGTCTCAAAACTTTATTGTTTATGATTCATGGTTGATATTGTTTTATGATTTGAATGCTAGTTTGGTTGAGTCCGGAATCAATTAGATTAGTCTTCATCTCTATTGCTAGATTAGGATTTTCAATACGAAATAGTTGTTTATCCCTGATTCTAAGCAACATAGTGTCATTATTACTTGTAGTGATACATCTCTTTAATTGCATATGAATCATAACCTTTGTTAAAACGAATTAGTGCTTTTACACGTTTGTTTGCATTGATTAGTCTTATTTCATAGAACTTATTGCTCTTAGAGCGTCCACAGTGGTACGATCAAAACCAAAGATCAAATACCAAAACAAACGATCAAATTTGAGTTTAGTCTGTAGTGTCACGTTAAGGCAGTGGAGTATATTTAGTCGGGCGGATGTATAATCCACGCTTGCATGTGGAGCGTTGGTATAATCTTCGTTTGGGCCGGGCGGAGATATAGTTAACGCTGGTTGTGGGGCGTTTATAAAGAATACGCTTGTTGTGGGGCGTACATATATTTCACGCTCGGAGAAGGGGCGTTTGTATAATCTACGCCTGGTGTGGCGAACGTATAATCAACGCCTGAATGAAGCGTTGGTATAATCAACGCCTGTTTTGAGGCGGACGTATAATCAACGCCTGTTTCAGGCGTACGTATAATCAACGCCTGACGTGGGGCGAACGTATAATCAACGCCTGTTTTGAGGCGTAAGTATAATCAACGCCTGTTTGAGGCGAACGTATAATCAACGCCTGACGTGGGGCGTACGTATAATCAACGCCTCCTCTTCTCTCAGGCGTACGTATAATCAACGCTTGGTTTGCAGGCGTACGTATAGTGTTGGACTTCTATTAACACACGTATCTAGCACGTGTGGCATTAAAGCCCGGCCAATCTCTAACCACCACGTATAGCCCACGTGTTCACTTTCCCTTTACCCTAATCTTCTCCGTCTTCTTCTTTTCTTTTCTACCTCCTCTTTGTTTCTTTGTTTCTACCGCCCACAAACACAGCTTCTTAACAAAAACATCACAGTGACGAGCAGTAAAAGAAAAGAAAAAACCAAGATACTTGATGAACCCGGGTTACAAAAGAGGTATGTTTTTTTTTCTTAATCTCTTTTGTTTTATCCATATTGTTGTATAATTTATTTAGGGTTTTATTTGTTAAAATTAGTTTATCTAAAATTTGGTTTTAACGAACAAATATGAATATGAAATTGGTTAAATTTAATTGGGTATGTGTGTTTTATGTTTTTATAGAGATTAATATGTATGTGAAAAAAACCATATTTGATGATTATGTAAATTTGGTTAAATTTTTTTTTTAAATAGTTAGAGCTTAAAAAAGTTTGAGATTAATATTTGTGGGTATGTGTGTTTTATGTTTTTATAGAGATTAATATGTATGTGAAAAAATTGGGTATGTGTGTTTTATGTTTTTATAGAGATTAATATGTATGTGAAAAAATTGGGTATGTGTGTTTTATGTTTTTATAGAGATTAATATTTATTAGAGCTTCCACAGTGGTTGTAAAAATTTATTTGTGGGTATTGTAAAAATTTGATTTGTGGGTATTGTAAATTTTTATTTGATTTATAATCTATTCACTAAAATTTATTAGAGCTTCCACAGTGGTATTGTAAAAATTTGATTTATTATTTTTGGGTATTGTAAAAATCCGTGGTTATGTAGATTATGTGGGAAATAGTTCTCACCCTTCAACTGTTTCAATCAACCTATTTCAATTGAGAGCTTCCTTTTATTGTTTTTCTTCATGTTGTCTGTTGGTAATTAATTTTAGTGAATATGGTTATCAATAATTGTAGTTATGTAAATTATTGGATTAATTTTAAATTATTGTAAATTATTGTAGTCATGTAAATTATTGGATTAATTATTGGTTTTCTGCATGTTGTATGTGAATATGGTTACCAATAATTGAATTTGTATTGTTTTTTATTGAATTTTGAGGTGATTAATTTTAGTTATGTAAATTGTAGTTATGTAAATTTTGGGAGTTACATATGTAGAAGAGCTAATTGCGTGAGTATGGAATTGATTTTTTAGTGATTTTTATGGAATCTTGAAGTGATTAAATTGGGTTGTGGAATCTTGTAATGATTTTGGAAATGCATCGGTGACGATTTAATTTGTGTTTCTGGAATTATAGAATTTGGAATTGATATGGTTTGTGTTAAGGATTTATAGTATTTGGAATATAAATGGTGATGGACTAATAAAAATATTCGTTAATGAGGGTTGGTCTTTTAATAATGTAACTGCATCTATATTGTGTGTGCACAGATGTTGAACAAATTCACAGCGCGTTTCAATGGTCGCGTGAAGACGAACAAGAAACAAAAATCTGTAGCCGAAGAGGATTATAACTTAATCGCTACTGGTACAATTAAGGAGGTTGATATTCCCCGGTTAGGGAGGTTTCCTATACTGCAAGATGATAAACCGCACGCTACTACGGACATCACATTTACAGGGGAGCACAAATTGAAGTATCAACATCGTGGATCTTTGGCATCGGTAATTCATCACTATCAAACTATTTCACAACACTGTCCTAGAGCTAAATATATTATTGAAAAAGCGGGATGGCAAAATTTACTGGACATACAATGTAGCGAAACCAACAATTCAATGGTTGATTATATTGCTGAGAAGTTTTGGGATACAACAAACACTTTTCACTTCCCATTTGGTGAGATGGGATTCACCCCCCTAGATTGGCTCATGTTGACTGGACTGAGTATCGGTGATGGGCCTGATGTTCCTTATGATTCGGGGAAGTACCAATTTGAACATGTTCGTGAGCATATCTTTCCGGATATCCAAGATGTCACGCTCTGTCCAAAAGCACCGTCGTGGGTTTCAAATTCAATTACAATTAAATATTTAAGGTCATATTTCATCGAAGACAAGTTGGTTGCGGCTGAAAATGATAGCACCCTTGCTCATAGAGTAGCAATTGCCTTTTTCATGTATGTTTTGGGACATTTTTTTCTTTTCTAATGCAAAGACTTATATTGATGCTGGATGGTTAGCTGCTTTTGAAAATCTTGATGTAGTATCCACGTATGACTGGGGTGGTGCTGCGTTTTCGAAATTGTATGCGGCACTCCGTTTATCTGGGAGGAGACAGAAGGCACTATGTGGTCCATTCCAAGTATTAGAGGTATTCTTTCAATCTAGTTATTTTTCCTCTCATTGTTTATTTTGTTGCTAAGTTATTAAATTGGCTAATTATTTTGATGGAGTAGTTTTGGGGGTATGAATACCTGGGCATATGTCGACCAGAAATCCCAGAGGCGAGTACAGAACAAAAATGGCCCGTATCTTCTAAATGGAATGTACCGAAGAATACAAATGATATTTTCCGTTGTAGGGATTTACTAAGTAAGCTTACTGCTGAACAAGTGACATGGCGCCCATGGGAATCATACAGAGAAGTTCTTGCATCTGATATGGGATGCACGGCTACGCGGCTATCAGACTCGAGATATATATTTTCTTACATGGGCATTGTGAGTTAATTTGTAAATTTTATTATATAACATACTTTTTTTCTATATAACATACTTACTATATAACATACTTTTTTCCTATATAACATACTTACTAAATTCTTATTCCCTTTCTAACTGTACAGCACAACATGTATCTTGGTGAAAGGTGTTGGCGGCAAAACCATTGTACTTTCGCTGTTCCTATATGACTACACACAGTTATAGGGGATATTGGCAATATTCAAGCCGAACGCCTAAAAAAAGAAGGTTTGGTCGATGCAACAGAGATAGTGCAAGTTGTTAAAGATTATGATATATATTTACAATACTGGACAATGGTAACCAACTCCAAAGATTACGTGACTCATCCTATTTGGGAAGCCCAAACATATGGGTATGTCGGTGACTTGTATACGGTCCCAATTGAACAACCTGTTGAACATGTACATATCCCTCCTCCACATCTATTATCTCACGTAAGTGTACTTTCGACTTTTTATTGTACGTTCGATTTTTGTTGGTATATTTGTACTTATATATTTTATTTTTTCTTCACAGCATGAAGCTTACACATTATTTCAAGAAAATGCTGATTTTAATCAACAATTTCGCGAATTTAGATTAAAACAAACGAAGGAGAGGATGGACGTTATTATGTCGAAATAAGCATAAATACAAAGGCTAAATAATGCGAACGTTGATTTGCAGCAACAACTATCTCTTTTCCGTATTCCGCACACTGTCCAACCTCAGCTTGGATACGGTTCCTTTTCCCAAACCCTGCCATCACAAGTTTGGAGTGGTATGAATCAGGGATCAGCTTCAACAATGTCCTCAGTCAGTACCAATCCGAGAACGCACATGCCTTTTGTGGCACCAAGATCGTCCACTTCGGATAATGATAATATGAAGGGTTAATTTGTTATGACTATTTAGATGAACTGTCTTTGGAGTTATCTTTTCTTATCATATATAGTATAGTCATATCATATATAGTATAGTCTAATCATATATAGTATTTTCATATCAGGTCACTGACAAACACTTTATCTTTTTTGGAAAACACATTTGCGTGAACCCAAAAAAATATCTATTTTTGGTTTTTTTAATGCTCTTGAAAATGGGTTATAAATTAAAGACTGGTTTCACTCAATATATGAATAACAATACATCTCTTCTGCTTCATATAGCAATGGAACAATATGAGAAAACCGCTCATTATTGCTCTTCTGTTTCTTCTTCATCTTCTTCTTCTAATAATAGTTTTTATTCCTCGGACGATGATGCAATAGCAATTATGCAAAATAACATGGCTGTTAGTTTGGGAGTCCTTGTTACAAATTCAAAATGGCCTCAAACTCGTATCAGAATACCAAGAGATCGTGAGTCAGGGGCTGAACTTCTATGGAACGACTATTTCTCTCCGTACCCAAACCAACCACCCAATGTTTTTCGCAGAAGATTTAGAATGCGTCGACAATTGTTTAACCGGATAGTGGAAGGTGTTACCAATGCAAACAGATATTTTTTTCAAAAGCCCGATGCTTGTGGAGTTTTAGGATTAAACCCTCATCAAAAAGTAACAGCAGCAGTACGAATGTTAGCTTACGGATGTGCGGCAGATGCAATAGACGAGTACTTACGCATAGGAGAAACAACTGTGCTGGAAGCTACTCGTAGGTTCTGTAAGATGATTGTGAATTTGTATGGGAAAGAATATTTGCGTGAACCAACGGCTGGTGATATTGAACTGTTGCTCAAGCAAAACGAAGACCGGGGATTTCCTGGGATGCTGGGTAGTCTAGATTGCATGCATTGGAAATGGGATAAATGTCCGTCGGCAGAATCTGGGGCTTACACCGCGTATAAAGGGAGCGAAAGTATCGTGTTGGAGGCAGTGGTGTCGTATGACCTATGGTTTTGGCATGCTTTTTTTGGTATGCCCGGTTCTAACAACGATATTAATGTTATGAACCGTTCATATGTTTTTCGAAGTCTTGTAACAGGAAAAGCACCGCCGGTGAGCTATGAGGTGAACGGACATTCATATGATATGCCGTATTATCTAGGTGATGGAATATACCCAGAGATTCCTACTATTATTACGGCCATTAAACATCCGGTGGGTAGGAAAAAGGAAATATTTTCATCGATGCAAGAGGGTGCAAGAAAAGATGTTGAATGGGCATTGTGAGTTAATTTGTAAATTTTATTATATAACATACTTTTTTTCTATATAACATACTTACTATATAACATACTTTTTTCCTATATAACATACTTACTAAATTCTTATTCCCTTTCTAACTGTACAGCACAACATGTATCTTGGTGAAAGGTGTTGGCGGCAAAACCATTGTACTTTCGCTGTTCCTATAAGACTACACACAGTTATAGGGGATATTGGCAATATTCAAGCCGAACACCTAAAAAAAGAAGGTTTGGTCGATGCAACAGAGATAGTGCAAGTTGTTAAAGATTATGATATATATTTACAATACTGGACAATGGTAACCAACTCCAAAGATTACGTGACTCATCCTATTTGGGAAGCCCAAACATATGGGTATGTCGGTGACTTGTATACGGTCCCAATTGAACAACCTGTTGAACATGTACATACCCCTCCTCCACATCTATTATCTCACGTAAGTGTACTTTCGACTTTTTATTGTACGTTCGATTTTTGTTGGTATATTTGTACTTATATATTTTATTTTTTCTTCACAGCATGAAGCTTACACATTATTTCAAGAAAATGCTGATTTTAATCAACAATTTCGCGAATTTACATTAAAACAAACGAAGGAGAGGATGGACGTTATTATGTCGAAATAAGCAGAAATACAAAGGCTAAATAATGCGAACGTTGATTTGCAGCAACAACTATCTCTTTTCCGTATTCCGCACTCTGTCCAACCTCAGCTTGGATACGGTTCCTTTTCCCAAACCCTGCCATCACAAGTTTGGAGTGGTATGAATCAGGGATCAGCTTCAACAATGTCCTCAGTCAATACCAATCCGAGAACGCACATGCCTTTTGTGGCACCAAGATCGTCCACTTCGGATAATGATAATATGAAGGGTTAATTTGTTATGACTATTTAGATGAACTGTCTTTGGAGTTATCTTTTCTTATCTTATATAGTATATATAGTCATATCATATATAGTATAGTCTAATCATATATAGTATTGTCATATCAGGTCACTGACAAACACTTTATCTTTTTTGGAAAACACATTTGCGTGAACCCAAAAAAATAACTATTTTTGTTTTTTTTAATGCTCTTGAAAATGGGTTATAAATTAAAGACTGGTTTCACTCAATATATGAATAACAATACATCTCTTCTGCTTCATATAGCAATGGAACAATATGAGAAAACCGCTCATTATTGCTCTTCTGTTTCTTCTTCATCTTCTTCTTCTAATAGTAGTTTTTATTCCTCGGATGATGATGCAATAGCAATTATGCAAAATAACATGGCCGTTAGTTTGGGAGTCCTTGTTACAAATTCAAAATGGCCTCAAACTCGTATCAGAATACCAAGAGATCGTGAGTCAGGGGCTGAACTTCTATGGAACGACTATTTCTCTCCGTACCCAAACCAACCACCCAATGTTTTTCGCAGAAGATTTAGAATGCGTCGACAATTGTTTAACCGGATAGTGGAAGGTGTTGCCAATGCAAACAGATATTTTGTTCAAAAGCCCGATGCTTGTGGAGTTTTAGGATTAAACCCTCATCAAAAAGTAACAGCAGCAGTACGAATGTTAGCTTACGGATGTGCGGCAGATGCAATAGACGAGTACTTACGCATAGGAGAAACAACTGTGCTGGAAGCTACTCGTAGGTTCTGTAAGACGATTGTGAATTTGTATGGGAAAGAACATTTGCGTGAACCAACGGCTGGTGATATTGAACTGTTGCTCAAGCAAAACAAAGACCGGGGATTTCCTGGGATGCTGGGTAGTCTAGATTGCATGCATTGGAAATGGGATAAATGTCCGTCGGCAGAATCTGGGGCTTACACCGCGTATAAAGGGAGCGAAAGTATCGTGTTGGAGGCAGTGGTGTCGTATGACCTATGGTTTTGGCATGCTTTTTTTGGTATGCCCGGTTCTAACAACGATATTAATGTTATGAACCGTTCATATGTTTTTCGAAGTCTTGTAACAGGAAAAGCACCGCCGGTGAGCTATGAGGTGAACGGACATTCATATGATATGCCGTATTATCTAGGTGATGGAATATACCCAGAGATTCCTACTATTATTACGGCCATTAAACATCCGGTGGGTAGGAAAAAGGAAATATTTTCATCGATGCAAGAGGGTGCAAGAAAAGATGTTGAACGGGGATTTGGTGTACTTCAACAACAATTTGGAATCATCAAACAACCTGCAAGAATGTGGAATCCAGATGTGCTTGCCTATATCATGAAAACTTGTATTATCTTACATAATATGATAGTCGAGGATGAGCGTCTACCCGGTGACTGGCCACATGTTTATGAACAACGTAGCAACGCAGCACCGGTTAATATATTAAGAGGCAATAGTGACGAGTTTTCCCAAATTAGAGCTCAACAACGCCGATGTGCAATGCGTAACAAAGATGCACATATTCGCTTGCGTGATGACTTGATCGAATATATATGGGCAGAATATGGGAATTAAAAATTGTCGTTTGTCATTTCCTTTCTATTATTTCTTTGTATGTAAACATCCTCAAGTTTTAATTAAGGTCGTATGTTTCAAAAAAGTAGAAATTTAATTCAAATCAACGGAAGTAAATTTAAAATCCAAAAATTACATAATAATAATGCTAATTGTTCAGATACTAAGAAATTTAAAACATAATAATACTAATAATACTACTAATCACTAAATATGAGAAATAATTAAGGTTTGAACTATTCCGCCTTTGTGTTAAGATTGGTTTCTTTTATTCCGAACTATGTCCGCCCTGCGAAGTCGGAAGTACTCTTGTTGTACAGGTTCCATTTTTTCAAGATACATCATAATGATGTGAAATTCTTCGTCTTCAGCTTGCTTGGCTATTTTTGCAGCATGTTCAGCTTGTTTTGCTGCAAACTCTGCTGCTCTTTGTTCCATCTTGAATCTTGATTGTGCTTGGTAATGAGTATTGAAATTTTGTTGTTCTTTAATAATTATTCCCATCAATTCCTCTTGGTGACTGGATTTCTCTCTCCCTGTTTTCTTCAATCTTTTTGCTGCTTTTTTTCCCATCTTACGAAGATATGTGTTCTCTATGTCTCCCCCATCTGTGTCGTTACCGGTCTCTCCTTGAGTTGTTGTTTGCGGTCCTTCATCATCTTCCTCGTTATTCTCATAAGTGTCCAAATCATGCGTCGTATCGAATACAAAAGTCGATCGTCGATTATATTTTATATTTTCTAACACAACTTGGTAGCACTCTTCGTGCTTAAATTTTTTCCCATCGTTGCATTCCTTGAACCTCTTGTTAACTTCTTCAAGATGTTAATGTTTTTAAAAACACTTAAGTACATGGGCGCTTATTAAATATTAGAAAACAATGGTTGGAAAAATCAAGAATGCTTACCTTCTTTTCAGGACCCCATCCAGTATGATATTCACCTTCAACTTCTGCCTCTTTTGCCGAAAATAACGCCACATCTTTACTTATTCCCTGATATCGTTTTTGCCAAGAACTCCAAGACCGCTCTGGATTATTAGGTAAATGAAGTTCAATATCATCCTTGATACGAGTCCACAACGTCGCCTCTGATTGATCAGCTCCAACACTAGAATCTTGAGATATAGATAAATGAATTTTACACATTGTTACATCTTCGATTGTCGTAAAATTTGGACCTCGTGCTACTCTTGGTGCCATTGTAAGCGAATCCGTGAAAATTTTCCAACTGATTTGAAAGCAGAAACAATATTTCTTCTTATTGGTGTGGATAGTTTGAAGTATTGGTCGTGGGAAAATGTCACAGGATCTCATGTGTATATATAGGTGTTTCTTCCGAAAAAACCGAAATGTCTTCCAAACTTTCCAACGTTCCAAATTATCCAACGTTCCATTTTCTTCAACGTTCCATTTTCTTCAACGGTATAAAAAAATTTCAAAATCAATTTTGTCTAAGTATTTTTTTTTTTTTTTAAACTCAAGCTTGGGGCGTTAACTATATAAACGCCTGGCGTGGGGCGTTAACTATATCAACGCCGGGATGGGGCGTTAATTATATCACCGCCTGGCATGGGGCGTTAATTATATCACCGCTTGTCTGGGGCGTTAACTATATAAACGCCTGGCGTGAGGCGTTAACTATATCAACGCCTGAATGGGGCGTACACTTTATCAACGCCTGGCGTGGGGCGTTAAGAATATCAACGCCGGGCTGGGGCGTTTGTATAATCTTCGTCTGAATGGGGCGTTCATTTTATTAACGCCTGACGTGGGGCGTAAACTTTATCAACGTCCCAACGGGCGAACATTTTATCAACGCCTGAACCGGGCGTAACTTATATAGACGCCTCTTTATGGGGCGGTGACTTTACGTACGTTTCACAACAGGCGTAGATTATATATACGCCCGATGCCAAACGGTGATTATACCTCCGCTCCACTATATATAGTTTTGGTATTGGTCCCAGACCAAATATGGTCTGGAATTTGGTTTTGGTCCAGATTTTAGTCTTTACTCCGTCCCGTTGCGTTTCGTCCCTGGATCATAATAATAGGTTTACTCGTCCATTGCAGTTGCTCTTAGGGAGTTAAACTTAATTGTGCTTTTATACTTTAGGTTGCTTTCTAGATAGATTTCACAATAGCATCTTTTAATGTTGTTTGTGATAAAATCGGGAAATAAACGGGATACTCTTGCGATCAAGGTATCCTAGAACTTTTAATAAACGAGAGATTAAATTCCAATTCTAGTCACTGATGAAAATACATGTTTGTGAATGATATTATCTCGTGACCAATATCTTCTCCTTATTGATTATTCCAATTATTTATTTTACTTTCATTGCTTTGTTTATTTAGATAAAACAAAAACCCCCCCTTGGTTACTAAGAAACTGAAATTTTATAACAACAAAAGCCTCTCTGTGGGAACGAACTCTTTCTTATCACGTACTATATTTATACTAGTTGAGTGAGAAAGTGAATTATTTGCACCTGACAACCGGTCAAATTTTGGCGCCGCTGCCGGGGAGGCATACGGCTTGTTATTAAGTTTTTAGTTTCTTATCATCATTTCTGCTTTCATATTTGCTTTTTGTTTTTCTTGTTTCTTTCTCACTTGTTTGCGAGAATTGTTTTCAGGTACCTAATCCCTGGCTTCTAAAGATTGGAACTATCCAAGGTGCGGGATAGCTACTCGAAGAGGCACAATACTCCAACCAAGTCAAGACACGACGGAAGAACAAGAGTTAGAAGTGGAAGAAGAATTACAACTAGAAGAAGAACAAGAGGTTCCATTTGTAGAAGAACCACTAGTTGAAGAAGAAGAAGAAGCAATGGGTGATGCAAATCGTACACTCAAGGACTTGGCTTCTCATAGGCTTGATGCACAACGGTGGTGTATTGAGACAAACTCAACCTTCGAGATCAAGCCGGGGTTGATTAGAGAGTTACCGAAGTTTCATGGCATGGCGAATGAAGATCCAAACAAGCATCTCATGGATTTCCACAACGTTATCATGGCTATGCTTCCACCGGAGACTAATGCGGATGGAGCAATGTTGAAAGCTTTTCCATTCTCTTTGGCGGACAATGCTAAGGAATGGTTGTATTATTTACCATCCGGAAGTGTCACTACATGGAACGGGTTGAAGAAACTCTTTCTAGAGAGGTATTTTCCTGCGTCAAAGGCTACTCAAATTCGCAAAGACATTTGTGGGATAAAGCAACACGTAGGAGAATCTTTGTATGAATGTTGGGAGCGATACAAGAGATTGGTGGCAAGCTGTCCACACCACCAATTTAGTGACGTGATGATAATACAATACTTCTACGAAGGTCTCCAAAAAGTGATAGATATCTTCTTGATGCAGCGGGTGGTGGTGCACTAGTGAACAAGACGGTGGCCCAAGCTACCGAGTTGATTGAAAGCATGGCTGCAAACTCGCAACAATTCTACACAAGAGGTGAACCAATGGTTAGGCGAGTGCATGAAGTTACGGATTCATCATCACACCGTGATCAAAGGATGGATAACATGGAGCAAATGATGCAAAAGATGGGCGGTTATTTTACCTTCATATGGTGAAGAGTTGGAGCAAGCTAGTGCGGTCTTTCCAAATCAACAAAGACGGTATGATCCCTACTCCAACACTTACAATCCGGGATGGAGAGATCACCCCAACTTTAGCTATGCAAACAGCAAGGCGCGGTTCAACAACCTACATTCAACCGTTCGGGTGGATTTCAACCACAACAACAACAATTCCAGCCGCAACAACAACAATTTCAGCAACCACAACAATCGATGCAAAATCAAGGTTCCGATATCGATGCAAAGCTTCAAACTTTTATGCAAGGCATTTCTACCATGTTTAAGGAAAGTCAACAAGAAACTAAGAGTGCTATCAAGGAGTTGCAGACACAAATGGGCTCCATGGATTGATTTAACAAGTTGAAGGCACAAAATAGTGGGAAACTCCCTTCTCAACCTATCAACCCAAAAGAGGGTGTCAATGCTATTACGTTGAGAAGTGGTACACAACTTGTGCAACCCGAAGTTACTGATTCGGGCAAGGTGGAAACACCAAAGGAGCCGTTTTGGAGGAAAGAGGATGATTCCCCAAACCCGAGGTACCTATTCCTAACTCTAAAACTCCGGTTTCTACTTATGTTCCTCCTTTACCTTTCCTCTCGCAGATTTGCAAGTTCCAAGAAGGCGGAACTAGAAAAGGAGATTTTAGACGTTTAAAGAAGATTCATGTGAACATACCACTCATTGATGCTATCAAGCAAGTTCCCAAGTATGCGAAAGTGTTGAAGGACTTGTGTACCAATAAGCAAAGGCTCAAAGGTAATGAAGTGCTAAGTGTGGGGGAGAATGCTTCGGCAATCTTACAACACAAACTCCCACTGAAATGTAAGGATCCCGGTAGCTTTGACATTCCAGTCACAATTGGTAACACCACATTTAACAAAGCTATGTTGGATTTAGGTGCATCCGTTAATGTTATGCCTGCATCTATGTACAATTCACTTGAGTTAGGTCCTCTTAAAAAGGCTGGAATTGTATTGCAATTAGCCGATCGCTCTAATGTTTACCCAATGGGTATTGTTGAGGATGTTCTTGTGCAGGTTAATCAACTTGTATTTCCAGCTGACTTTTGCGTGTTAGAGATGAATGAAGGGTCACCGGACTCGTCTCTTCCATTGCTACTTGGGCGTCCCTTCATGAAAACGGCGAAAACCATTATTGATGTGGACAAGGGAACGCTAACTATGGAGTTTGATGGAGAAACAATACGTTTCAACATTTTCGAGACGATGAGATATCCTAGTATGTCCACTCTTGTTTCTCCATTGATGTTCATTGGCACAACAAGTGTTTGAATTGAATGGTGATGATGCTTTGGAAACCGTTTTGACTACATCCATGGATAATGGTGTAGAGTGTGGTAATGAAGTCAAGGAAGCCCTTGGTGATCTTAATTCACTACAAGGATGCCCGGAAACTCATAATATCTCTTTTATTTCTTTACCATGCAGTGATGAAAAGCTTGTACCTTCCATTGTTAAATCTCCAAAGTTAGAATTGAAACCTCTTCCCGATCACCTAAAGTACTTGTACTTGGGTGACAAGGAAGATTTACCTGTGATTGTTTCTAACAAGCTTAGTGAATTATAGGAGCAAAAACTTCTAAGGGTGGTAAGGAAGTACAAGACGGCCATAGGATGGACAATTGCTGATATCAAGGGTATAAGCCCTGCCGTTTATATGCACAAAATCTGTTTGGAGGACGATGCAAAGCCTATAAGGGAAGCACAACGTCGTTTGAACCCTCCGATGATGGAAGTTGTGAAAAAAGAGATACTAAATCTTTTGGACGTGGGTGTTATCTACCCCATATCCGATAGCAAGTGGGTGAGCCCGGTACAAGTAGTACCAAAGAAATCAGGTGTAACGGTGGTGGAGAATGATAAGAACGAACTTGTCCCAACTCGTGTGCAAACCGGTTGGAGGGTTTGTATTGATTACAGGAAATTGAATGCCACCACTAAGAAGGATCATTTTCCATTGCCTTTTATTGATCAAATGCTTAAACGTTTAGCTGGACATTCTTATTATTGCTTCCTTGATGGTTATTCAGGTTACAATCAGATTATGATAGCGCCGGAGAATCAAGAGAAAAACACTTTCACTTGTCCTTTCGGTACTTTTGCTTATAGAGGGATCCCTTTTGGCTTGTGCAATGCTCCATCTACCTTTCAAAGGTGTATGGTAAGTATCTTCTCAGAATTTGTTGAAAATATAATCGAAGTGTTTATGGATGACTTTAGTGTCTTTGGTGATTCATTTGACCTTTGCTTGCACAACTTGTCATTAATCCTTGAACGATGTGTTGAACAAATCTTGTGCTAAATTGGGATAAGTGCCATTTCATGGTAACTCATGGCATAGTTTTAGGCCATATAATATCTTCTAAAGGCTTGGAAGTCAATAAATCTAAAATAGACCTTATTCGTGCTCTAACCCCTCCCACTACGGTGAGGGAGATACGCTCTTTTCTTGGTCATGCAGGTTTTTATCGTAGATTTATCAAGGATTTTTCCAAGATATCATCACCACTTTGCAACTTATGCAAAAAGATGTGGTTTTTAACTTTAATGAAAAGTGTATGGCGGCATTCAATCGTTTGAAAGAACTTTTGATTTCAACCCCTATCATTAAACCACCGGATTGGAGCAAGCCTTTTGAGCTCATGTGTGATGCAAGTGACTATGCGGTTGGTGCGGTGCTTGGGCAACGTGTGGGGAAGATACTTCATGCTATTTATTATGCTTCTAGAACGTTAAATGAGGCCCAACAAAACTACACAACCACTAAAAAAGAGTTGTTAGCCATTGTTTTTTCTTTGGAAAAGTTTTGCTCTTATCTAATTGGTACAAAAGTTGTTGTCTTTTCTGATCATACAGAGCTTAGGTACTTGCTAATGAAAAAAGAGGCGAAACCGAGGCTCATACGATGGATCTTGCTCTTACAAGAGTTTGATATTGAAATAAAAGACAATAAAGGAATTGAGAACACCGTTGCGGATCATTTGAGACGTCTTGCTGTGGACAAGGAAGTTATCCCATTGCGTGAAAGTTTCCCGGATGAGCAACTATTCTCAATTGCCTTTGGAGAACCATGGTATGTCGATATTGTCAATTACTTGGTGTCTAAACAAATCCCCAAGAACTTGTCTCGTGCTGAGAGGGACAAACTTAAAAGGTTAGGGAACCAATACATATGGGATGATCCATACTTATGGAAACAAGGTAGTGACCAAGTATTACGAAGGTGCGTTCCCGAATCCGAGTTTAATTCTATCTTGTCTTTTTGTCATTCCTATGCTTGCGGAGGACATTTTGGGAGTAAGAGAACCGCTTACAAGGTACTTGAAAGCGGTTTCTATTGGCCAACCTTGTTTAAATATGCATATATATTTTGTACAACTTGTGATAGGTGCCAAAGAACAGGCAATCTAGGTACCCGAAATCAAATGTCACAAACTTTTATTCAATTTATTGAAGTTTTCGATGGATGGGGTATTGACTTTATGGGTCCTTTTTTCAACTCTCATGGGAATTTTTATATCTTACTTGCTGTGGATTATGTTTCCAAATGGGTGGAAGCTAAGGCCACCCCGACTAATGATTCTAAAGTGGTTTCAGATTTTATGCAAGCTAATATCTTTGCAAGGTTTGGAATTCCAAGATCCATAATTAGCGATGGGGGTTCTCACTTCAAAAACAGGATCTTGCAAAGCTTGTTGAATAAGTACAATGTGTCGCACAAGATTGCAACACCTTATCATCCCCAAACAAATGGACAAGCCGAGGTTTCCAACCGGGAGGTGAAATCCGTTCTAGAGAAGACGGTGAACCCAACAAGGAAAGATTGGAGCATGCGACTTAATGATGTTTTGTGGGATTATAGAACCGCATACAAGACACCTATCGGGATGTCTCCCTTTAGGCTTGTGTATGGTAAACCTTGTCATTTACCCGTTGAAATTGAGCATAAGGCGTTTTGGGCTATTAAGCAATGCAATATGGATATGGATGGGGCTGGAAAGCAAAGGAAGTTACAACTCCAAGAGCTAGAGGAGCTTCGCAATGATGCATTTGAAAGCTCACACATTTATAAGGAGAAAACGAAAGCATTTCATGATAACATGATTTCTAGGAAACAATTTTGCATTGGGAAGAAAGTGCTTTTGTTTAATTCTCGCTTGCATTTATTTCCGGGTAAATTAAAATCACGTTGGATTGGACCTTTTATTGTTACTAATGTGTTTTCTCATGGTGCAGTGGAAATTCGTAGCATAGCTACAGGCAAAGAACTTAAAGTTAATGGGCACCGTTTGAAACCATATTATGAGAATTTCACTTACGAAGTGGTGGAAGGAGCTAACTTTGTGGATGCACTCCCTCTGGAGGAGGCGTAGAAAGCAAGGAGATAGTCGGGCTGACGACTTTAAACCAAGCGCTAAATGGGAAGCAACCCATAGGATGAGTATTTCTTGTCTTGTATTTATTTCTTGTTTTGTTTTTAGTTTTTCTTGTCTTGTTTTGTTTTTATTTTTATTTTGTTTTCTCTGATTTCTTGTCATTATCATATAGGATTTCCCACCTTGACTTTCTTTGGACGATTCAATTTACATTGAGGACAATGTAAAGTTTAAGTGTGGGGGAGTGGTTGCATTTGCATTATAAATTTTTCATGAAATTTTCAACTTTTTTGTAAAATAGTGAATAAGAAAACTCCAACTTGTGGTTAGTTTAGAGTCACATAGTATACATGTCGCTAAGATTACATCGATATTCTCATAAGAGTGATTGAACTTAGAGATGACAGAGAACATGATAGGGTTTCTTACTTGTATGAGAGTTAAAGTTGGATTTAACCATCCCAGTGGCAAATGAGGTGCAGACTGAATTCGGTATTAGATTTGTGATCCCTTATAATGGAGACTACCCATGTTACATCATGAGAGGCACCGACCTTCAATTCTTTGTACCTGTCTAAATTTGTGCTTTTAGAGTGTGTGTGACCGTACGTAAACTCCGGGTAGAATGGTGAGTTACCCAACCTCCCACCAATAGAAGCACTATTTTGATCTCTTGAGTGCTATTTTATCAATCATGAATGGTGACATCGAATTGCTAACTAACATATCACTTGTAATCTTGTTCGCAGTTAGCACCATCCACTTTATCTCTCTACACCAACAGGTCCATAGAAACATCATCATCATCAACAAGAGGAGCATCACAAATTCGAAGGAAAGTTGAAGACGTTTAAGGTTTACAAGCAACATTATAGAAATGACCAGATTTCAGATTTAAGTATAGCAACAAGACAAGGAGCAGAATTTTTACAAGTTGAAGACTATTGTACAAGAGCGAATATTATCAAGATGGGAATTCAAGAAGTTTATGATATCGAGACATACGAGTTGTAGAGAATCGAGCGGTAAAGTACTTACACCATGGCCTTTGTACTTGCATTTTTATTTTTATCTTTATTTTGTATTTGTATCATTTTCTCTTCTCAAAAAAAAAAACGAAAGAAAAAAAAAGACAAGAGAAATTTTTTATTAGGTTCATCATTAGTTTTCATATTTTGTTTTTTTTATTTTTTATTTATTTTATTATTATCAAAAAAAAAAAAAATCATTGCATCATATTTTTGTTTGTTTAGTTCGTTTTTGGTTTTGTATTTATTCAATAAAGCCAATGGAAGAAGAAATATTTGTAATGAAGTTTCAAGCAACAAGGAATTAGAGGAAAGAATCACATTGTCAAGATTCTACGAAGTTCAAGATTTCGTCATCAAGAGTTGAAGACGAAGATGAAGACACCGATTGAAGACCGAAGACGTTTCTATGGATGTTGTGAGAGTGGTGCTAGATGCACGTCGAACGGATAACGAGGTAAGTAAGCATATTCCCACCTTCGTTAAGTGGTTGATTTCCTTTCTTAGAGATCGTCAGAAAAATGGGTTTTCAAAACAATAAAAGATGTGGGTTTTCAAAACGATTCGGAGGGTTTTTTCCTTCCTACCATTCAACGTGTCGCAGGATTCTCTCTTCACTCCTACCTGGACACATGTGTGACCCATAAAGAGCTATTTATTATTGAGAGAAACTTCATAAAACCCTTTCTTGTGAGGCAGAGTCGAGACTTTTGATTACTCCGAACCCGAATTTCTTTCGAGAAGGGATGGTTCTATCTCAACTTTTAAGGATGAGATTGTGTTCATTTATGTGTCTAACTTCTTATGACTAGTGTGCAGAATTTCTATGTCTTCTTAGCGCGTTGGATGCTATCATTACGGAGAACTAGTAAGTTGGAAAAGTAGGTTTTGTGGGTATATCTCTAGTAAACCCTCACGAGAGTTGTATGCATATTTTAGAAAAGTTTTGTTTGTTTTGCTCGAGGACTAGCAAAGTCTAAGTGTGGGGGAATTTGATAGGTGTTGTAAAACACCTAATTTTATATATAGTATTTATGCTTTCTTTGCTATTATCCTTGTGAATTGCATCTCTTATGTTTACTTTTGAGTATTTAGGTACTGTGGAGTCATCTGGAGCAAAAGAAGGAGAAAACGTCCATGTGGAGCGTAAAGGCCAAAAAGGTTGATCCACAGGCGAGTCATACTCGAAGCAGACTAGGTTCCGCAAGGAAGAGGTGGATAATGAACTGTCAGTTTCCCATAACTGATAGTCGAACAGAGAACTAGGGTGTCGGTTATCTGGGACCGACAGGCCATGTGTGAGTTGGTTACCCCTTAACCACTAAAGTGGGGTGTCAATATGAATCCCTTCTCCTACACACAATCTAAATTAAAGAGAAGATTCATTTCTTTTTATCATTAGCTTTCTTTTACTCCACCTGAAATTCAGAGAGATAAAATGGTGCGGCTGCTGTCTGAGAAATTGGTGGCAAGTGGTAAGCATCTGGATCGAATTCAAGGAGATGAGGATGTGAAATTAAGCTCTGCTGGGAGGATGAAGAACAGAAAGAAATTCTGAGTTTGAGAAGATGAAATTAGGGTTTTGTGATTTTGAACCTGAAGTTGAGATATGAGAGAAATCGAGAATGAATCCGAAGAGAAAGGGGTTTTGAGATGAATTAGAAACATGGGTATGTCTCATATTCAAGTTTACATCAAGGTAAAAGTGTTGTTGCTGTCGACTGAAGCTGAGTATGAAGAGAATAATGGGTTCAGTTGAGATTGATCTGCTGTCGAGGATGAAATTCATTGGTTGCAGTGTTGCTGCCAGAGCTAGTGAACATGGTGGAGTTCAGATTGGTAGTTGAACTGGTGAATTTGTGAGAAATTTAGGGAGATTTCATCAGAGAATGGTGATGTCGTTGGTGTTTTGCAGGGGACCTGAGATGAGCAATGAACTGTTGAAGCTGCAGATGATGCAGTTCAAGTGCAGCTGAGATGAAGCATTGGTGGACCTAGACCGAGCTGATATGAGAGCTGTAATGGAGAAGCAAGAGAAAGGAAGCGGTATTGCAGTTTGTGGCTTGAACTGGAACAACATTAGGTGTACGCTAGGATTGAACTGCAGGGGAGTTGGAGGTGCTTTTACTGCCGCGACATGATGATTGTCATGGCTATTTGCTGCTGGTAATTAGGTCAAGAAAATGAAGAGATTGATTGGTTGTGGAGATGTGAAAGCTATAGAATGGGTATGAATTGTTGGTACAGGTCAGATTGAAGCAATGGAACTGAAATTCTATGTTGGCATGGGCTGGTGCCGCTCATGAGAATGAAATGGTGTTGATATGAAGCAGTGTAGGCTGAGATAATGATTCAATGGGTCAAATAGTGCAGTGTTGTTGGCTATACTGAGATGCAATGGAAATGGTAGTATGACTTGAGTTATGAACTGCAATTGATGCTACTAGTAAGCTCAGGTTGCAGCTGAAGTTCTGATGCCGAGGAAACGAGGAAGGGGTTCTGTCTGTGGTTTCATTGAACTGCAGGTGGAATTGATCTGAGAATGTCTCTGAGTTGTTGTTGCTGCTTAGATGTATGCCTAGGATTTTACAGGTGAATCTGGTGGTGCAGTGGGAGAAAGTAAGCTGCGATCTGTGTAGTGATCCGAGAATGGGGTTGCAAGTCAGATGAAGAATAGTATGGTGGTAAGGTTTGGTTTACAGTTGAATCTATGTTGGCAGATAAATGGTGAAGATACAAGTTTTGTTGTTGGGAGATGGCTGTTGGGATTGTGTTGGTGCTGCTGTGTTATGTAGCAGCTGAAGGCTGAGCTGCTAATGATAGTGGTTCTGAGATTGTTGCAGGTGATGTTGCAGCCAATGGGAGAAAAGAAACTGATGCTGAGTTAGACCTGGTGCCATTGGTGAAGGTCAGATGCAGGTGGTAATGAAACTGAAGAGGGAGCTACAAATGGTGGTTGAGCTGTGAATGCAGGAGGAGTTGAAATGCTTAGATGTATGCTTAGGTTTATCTTGAGGTGTTGGTTACAGGGAAGTGCAATTGCAGTTGCTGAGATGCACATGAGCTGTAGATTTGCTCAAGACAGAGTTAGTGGTGATGTTGAACCTCTGCAGTTGGAGTTGTGAGGAGCTGCTGGTGTATTGAAGGTGGTGAATTCTGTTAGTGAGCTGCGGCTAATAAAGTTACAGGAGGTGCTTGGTGTTGGTTTGCTAGTTATGGAGAGATTGCAGGTGCAGTTTTAATAAGAATGATGATGTGTGGCTTGAGAATGAACTGGTGACACTGAATTGCAGGCTATAGTGAAGCTGGTGGAGCTTTTGAATGTTGCAGTTGAGTGTCAGAGTTGCAGTGCTATGGGTTAGAGGTTTTGAGCTCAGTCTTGAACATGAGTGCAGACAAGATGAATAGCCATCAAAGCTGGCAGTGAAGCACAATGATGGTGCAGCACAGAATCTAGCATGTGAAATGGCTCAAGCCTTTGCAACTGTGGCTTAAGCCAAGGTGACTCAGACCCTGACTCAGGTCTGACTAGACACAGCATCTGACATCACTGAGTTGAGTCAGCTGACTCGGTGCCTTTGATTGAGTTGACTCGTTGACCGCTGACTAAGTAGCATAGTGCCATTATTACTTGTAGTGATACATCTCTTTAATTGCATATGAATCATAACCTTTGTTAAAACGAATTAGTGCCTTTACACGTTTGTTTGCATTGATTAGTCTTATTTCATAGAACTTATTGCTCTTAGGGAGTTAAACTTAATTGTGCTTTTACACTTTAGGTTGCTTTCTAGGTAGATTTCACAATAGCATCTTTTAATGTTGTTTGTGATAAAATCGGGAAATAAACGGGATATTCTTGCGATCAAGGTATCCTAAGACTTTTAATAAACGAGAGATTAAATTCCAATTATAGTCATTGATGAAAATACATGTTTGTGAATGATACTATCCCGTGACCAATATCTTCTCCTTATTGATTATTCCAATTATTTATTTTACTTTCATTGCTTTGTTTATTTAGATAAAACAACCCCCCCCCCCCCCCCCCCCGCTTGGTTACTAAGAAACTGAAATTTTATAACAACAAAAGCCTTTCTGTGGGAACGAACTCTTTCTTATCACGTACTATATTTATATCTAGTTGAGTGAGAAAGTGAATTATATTTGCACGGATGACAGCCGATCAGATATGGCGAAACTACCATGTTATTTATAACACCCGAGCTCTGTGCTTTATGAATAGACTCTTTAGATATTTCCATCTAGTCAGATTGGTTCCTCAACTCCTACAACCAAGATGCTTCCATCCACTTAGATTGGTTACCGCCATCCTTAATAAACATAAATTTCTAGGCTCTGGAGTTTATTTATTGCAACTAAAAAGTTTCTCCCATACCCCCAAACTTAATTCTAACATTATCCTCAATGTTCTAAAGATAAAATTAAAAACACGAACAAGGAGAAACCATTTGAAGCAAAAGAGTTAAGGAAAGATATTACGTGTCGCATGAATATTGGGTTACCTCCCAAGAAGTGCTAAGTTTGATGTCTTCCACGAGACTAAGAAAGGATTAGTCACCTCATAGAATCATAAAGTAATAGCCGAAATATCTGTGGGTCATCAAAACCAAATAAAGCTATCACAAGTAAAAGGAATCTGCAACATGCCAAGAAAATAAACAAATAAAGCACACCCTTGTCTAGTTTCCTGTCTAAGACAACTACATCTAGTTGTGGTTCAAGTTCAGGTTCTATAACTGGGTCCAAATAAAATATTTTCATGGATTGCATTTCCTCGTAGGTAAGATCCAAAAAATCAGGTTCTAAGGTCTGGAAAAATTTAGAAGCACATAATAATAACCTGAATAATTGAGGATCCTTATAGTCAATCATATTTGACTCAAACAGTTGACCACAATGAAAGTGGAGCTCATTCTTAAGCAAATGTGTCGTTTCTATTTTCCTAAAATAATTAGATTTAGTCTCAGAACTAATAACTGATACATTTTGAACTCATATGTTCCCACCTTTGGAAGAAAAATATTTAGTGGAAAACAAAATAAATTTGGGTATCATAGCCTGGGTAAACAACATCAACCAGAGGATGAGTTTCTAACAACTGGACTTCTTCCTGGAAATCATTAGGTTCGGGAAAACGTGTCTGAAGATGATATTTCAAAATGGTAGAGATACATATTTCAAGTCCCAAGTGAGAGATCTCTGTAAGAGCTAAAGGTAAGGCACATGGAGAATGATAATCACCCCCAAACTTGGAGTTTTGGGTGTCTCTAGATAGACTAGATACAATTTCTCTAATTTCTAGATCATCAGAATCCTGAAAATGGTCAATTGCTTCTTGTAGGTTATACTCAGGTGATGCATCCACATATTTAAAAGCTCTACGAGTTCATCTTCTTTATCTAAGGCTATTTTTTCTAAATCGCTAGACTCTAGAATAGTATTCTCAGAATAAACTCGTTCCTCTAAACCATTATCAGCTTCGTAATCAAAAGGAAATACTACATCGTCTAAAACGGGGGTATCTCTAGTCAAATCCTCGTCCTTTTGTATAGGTGATAATTATTAAAATTATTGGGATTTGAACTAGAAATAACATTATCATTATAAAGCTCAATTGGAGTAACAAATTCATGATCAGTATGCTTACATATTTCAGATTCTTCATCAGCACTATCCTCATCATAATCATCATTGTAATAACATGAAAATGGTCGAACCTCATCTAAAAAAGTAGTGTTACCAATTCTAACCTCGTCATCTTGATTATATGAATAAAAACTATCCTTATTTTCAGGGGTAGTATTGGAAATACTATATTGGAAATTAATACTATCTTGAGCCATTTTTTCCACAATCCTATTTGTACTCTCAATAAATCGCTTAAGAGACTCTTCTAGAGACATATTAGTTGACTGCTCTAGGGACTCGTCTGGAATATTAAAGTTTTCCGTCACAAATAAGGAATGACTCTTGAGAGCCTCTTCTAGAGAAATAGAAGGATAATTTTGCTCATATGACTGGTGTGTGTGTGAATAGTAATTGGGTTCATGATAGGTGTTTAAAAACCTCTCTAAGTATCGATTGGTTATGCTTTCTTATCTAGTTTTCTTGTAAAATTGTATTATTAGCTTTGTTTTATATTTTATGGGAATTTTGGAGCTTATTCCCGAAAAGAACAAGGAATCATTTAATTCGAGGTGAAAGAGAAAAAAGGTCATTCATGAGTCAGCATTATTGAGAGCCTGGTAAAGGTTAAGGGCCAACCAGTTTGGGGTGGCCCTTGTCTAAGACTATGGGTGTATTTATCCGTCCACTACTTATACCATAATTCAACCGAGAGAAGACATTTTCTCTCTTTTATTTTGAATTGGAGCCATGAATGATTGAAGATGATGGTCGATGTGCTAACAAGGGTTTGAGGAAATCGATTAAAAAAAAAGAATGATCAATGGGCGATGCTGGAGTTTCTAAACTGATGGTTGCAGTAAGACTCGTGAAAAAGGTTGAGGTGAATGGAAAATCAAGGGAGTCTGAATTTGGTAGAACAGTGAAGATGGAGTTGTTAATCTCGAGTAAGAGCAGTGGTTGGTGAATACGAGTGCTGTTACTGATGAATGAAATTTCAGTCATGATTGATGACAACTGTGATGTTGGCCGATGGTGTTGTTGCTGTGGTTGATTGTGGTAGTAGATGGTGATCGATTGAGTTAACAGACTTGGGTTTATTATGAGAAGATTAATGAGAAGACAGGGGATCATGGCTTGATGGTAGTTTCCAGGTTGCGGAGGAATATGGTGATTCTCAGTGGTGTTGTGGTGTTGTTGAACTCGAAGACAGAGTCAAGGAAGATATGGCAGAGAATATGGAGTTTGAGCTTAGTTTGGTTTCAATGGAGCGATGGCACGACGGCAGTGTTGCTGCTGCCGATGGGAAATGATCGAAGACTGTGGTTATCGTGGTGGTGGTTACCTGATGGTGCTCGGATGAGACGATAGAGCTGGAGGCAGTGATGGTGTCAGAGATGGAGAATGGTCGAGTTTAAGGGACTGTTGAATATCGATGATGGAAAAAGGAAGAAAGGCTCGAACGAATTGGAGGCTATGATTGCTGCTGTGTAGAAGAGTTGAGGATGCAGTTATGTATGCTGCTGCCATAGAGATTGAGCTGCTGCGGGTGATGGCTACGAATGACTGAGATGATGAAGACGAGAATGGTTCGAGTGAGTTCGACTGAGAAAAGAAACAAGATTATCTCATTTAGGAAGGTTATCAGGGATGAGATATGGCCGGAACTTACACAGGAGGAAAAGGTGATAATGGGCTGGATCTTGATAGTTAAGCCCAATAGGCTATTGAGGCAAAATATCTTACACGACCAGATTAAGGGCGCAGCTATTTCAGAAGTTTCGCCAGGATTTCGACCGTGATGCACGAGACACAATTAAGGAGGTGCAATTTCCTATCTTAGCTAGGTTTCCTAGTTTCTCCAAGAAGAGTCTACAAAACTCTATATATAGAGAAGCCTAGATACAAAATTTGACATATCTCATATTCACCGTTTTTCTCCCCTTTAGGGGGGAGAACTATCTCTTTTCTATATTCTTTTTATTGTTAAGGATGAATTCAAAGTTCTAATTGTGAAGATCAATTATTTAAAAGTTTGTTTCAAGTTTTAAAGTTAATCATTGTGGATTGTTTTTACTATATCGAAGGTTTATGATTGATTCTTAGATTGGTTTGGGTGCGCAACTAGATTAGTATATTAATCATTCTAATGCTAGTAGAGATTTGGGCGATCCGTAATTGTCGCTTGTCTCCTACACAAGTAGAAATCGCAAGACCTTGTGGAGGGATTCTGTGGAGCAATTGCAAGTAGAGACAACACCAGTAAGTGAACCGAGCGTACCGAGTTAAACTGCTGGGATCGAACCTAAATTCACAAACCCTAAAGCATTCAGTTGAGTTACATCTTGTAAGTGTACCTCAGGGCGGCTCAGTTGAATAGAATCCGGTAGTCGAGCGCTTCCATATCCGGTGACACAAGGAATTTTGGGGATAGCTAAGCGTACCTGCTATTCTACGGTTGGTGACAATTGATTCTAACAAGAGATAAACGGGTACAACGTTGAGTTAACGGTTAGTAACGACGAAGGATTTCTTAATTATCATCCTATTTATCTTATTATCTTTTTTATCATTCTTTTATATTCTCGCTGATTTAGATAAAATATCAATTGCATTATTCCTCGTGGGAACGATCCTTACTACCGCTTTATTACTTGTTAATTAGTGGGAAACATCTTATTATTTTGTTGAGTAAACGACGCTCATCAAAATTGGCGTCGTTGCCGGGGAGTAATTGTTAATTGATTTGTTATTTGTTTTGGCTTAAAGGTTTTGTGGGTATATCTCTCGCAAGCCCTCACGAGAATATAACTCATCCACTAGGGAAACCTAGGGGTTTAAAGGCTTGTTACATTCCGTTAAAAGTAACAGTATCCTCGACGACACGGAATTGTTGTATTTTTGTTTCATTTTGTTTGCTCGAGGACTAGCAAAGTCTAAGTGTGGGGGAATTTGACAGGTGTTTAAAAACACCTCTCTAAGTGTCGATTGGTTATGCTTTCTTAGCTAGTTTTCTTGTAAAATTGTATTATTAGCTTTATTTTATATGTTATGGGAATTTTGGAGCTTATTCCCGAAAAGAACAAGAAATCATTCAATTCGAGGTGAAACAGCAAAGGTTAAGGGCCAACCAGTTTGGGGTGGCCCTTGTCTAAGACTATGGGTGTATTTATCTGTCCACTACTTATACCATAATTCAACCGAGAGAAGACATTTTCTCTCTTTTATTTTGGATCGGAGCCATGAATGATTGAAGATGATGGTCGTTGTGCTAACAAGGGTTTGAGGAAATCGATTAAGAAAAGAAGAACGATCAACGGGTGATGCTGGAGTTTCTAAACTAATGGTTGCAGTAAGACTCGTGAAGAAGGTTGAGGTGAATGAGAAAATCAAGGGAGTCTGAATTTGGTAGAATAGTGAAGATGGAGCTGTTAAGCTCGAGTAAGAGCAGTGGTTGGTGAATACGAGTGTTGTTGTTGATGAATGAAATTTCAGTCATGATTGATGGCAACTGTGATGTTGGCTGATGGTGTTGTTGTTGTGGTTGATTGTGGTAGTAGATGGTGATCGATGGAGTTAACAGACTCGAGTTTATTATGAGAAGATTGATGAGAAGACAGGGGATCATGGCTTGATAGTAGTTTCCAGGTGGCGGAGGAATATGGTGATTCTCAGTGGTGCTGTGGTGTTGTTGAACTCGAGGACAGATTCAAGGAAGAGATGGCAGAGAATATGGAGTTTGAGCTTAGTTTGGTTTCAATGGAGCGATGGCACGACGGCAGTGTTGCTGCTGCTGATGGGAAATGATCGAAGACTGTGGTTATCGTGGTGGTGGTTATCTGATGGTGCTCCGATGAGACGATAGAGCTGGAGGCAGTGATGGTGTCGGAGATGGAGAATGGTCGAGTTTAAGGGACTGTTGAATATCGATGATGGAAAAAGGAAGAAAGGCTCGAACGAAATGGAGGCTATGATTGCTGCTGTGTAGAAGAGTTGAGGATGCAGTTATGTATGATGTTGCTGTTAGAAAAAACGCTTTAAAATTACCAATTTTTCCATGGACTGTGTTTTGATCCCTAGACCTATTGCCCATTTAATGTTTTTTCTTTTGAATAGATAAAACAATAGTCCCACATTGACTAAAATCTAAAGAGTTTTAGACATAAATACCATAGAGTTGGCTATAAGGGCATGGCCCTTGGGTCATTAGACTTTTGTGCTTGGGGGGGAGGCTTAGACTAGGGCAAGGTTGCCTTTCCCGTATGCGCGGTGCTTCGCACAGAAGCACGCACGCCGCCGCCGTCCGTCGGGTCGGGCTCGGTTTCGGGTGTGGGTGTGGGTGTGGGTTCATTAGATCCTATCTTTTTGCTGAAATTTTTGGTACGTGTTTTCCACACAAGTAGAAGAATCTTTTCTTTGTCTGAACGTGCTTGTCTTGGCTTCTTTGTCTGCACGAGTTTTCTCCTGACTTCTTTGTCTGAACGTGCTTGTCTTGGCTTCTTTGTCTGCACGAGTTTTCTCCTGACTTCTTTGTCTGAACGTGCTTGTCTTGGCTTCTTTGTCTGTACGTGTTTTGTCCTGGCTCTCTTGTATGTACGTATTTGGCTTGGCAGCAACACACTGCTCCATGCCTGTCAAAACAACTTTTCTTGCACTATCTTTAACCCAACATAACCAGTTTTTCCTGTCATACGCATGGGTTTTCTTTCTTGTTTGTAACTACACAAACACTATATAAGAGAGTAGTTGTAATCTCATAAGACATACCACAGAGAAATATCTCTTCTACTCTCCCTCAGTTTTTCTATAAACATCTCTTCTACTGTTTTAAGTTCTGCCAAGCTCTAAGGGTACCCTCATTGTATGCTACATTGAGGGGTACTAACTGTAGTTGTATCCTGGAGGTGACTCGCCAACTGCTGTAGCATCTCAGAGGAGTGGCAGGCGATATTGCCTTTAGGACAGCGTAGTCTACGTGCCTCTACATTCTCTGTGCAGCAACATCAGCAACATTATTTTGTGCTAAGTATCTTCTTCTCAGTTACTTTATTAGTATTTTCTCAACAATCTAAAGGCAATATCCTCTTTACTATATTTTGTAACAACATGGGAAAGAGTACTGTAGACAAACCCCCAAAGTTTAGTGGCAAAGACTTTAAACGATGGCAGTCCAAAATGTTATTCTTCTTAAAAGACCAAAGGCTAGATGAAGTTGCCTTAGAAAGACCCTCAAGAAGGCTTCATGACCGTGGTTATGAAGATAGACTGGATAGGTGGACTAGGAAAAATTACATGTGCAAAAACCATATTCTTAACTGTCTGGATGACTCCTTGTACGACTTTTATAATGCAAAAGAGAATTTTACTGCTTTTGATTTATGGGAAGCCCTAGAAGAAAAATATCTTGCTGAAGCTGCTGGAAGCAAGAAGTTCTTGGTGGCTAGGTTCCTGGAATATAAGATGACTGATGAAAAGCCTGTTGTAGAACAATTCGTCGAACTCCAGCTACTCATCAACGAAATTCTTGCTGAAGGCATGCATATTGATGAATCTCTACAAGTATCCGCAGTGATTGAAAAGCTACCACCCTCATGGAACGAGTACAAGAGGAGGCTGCGACACAAGAATCGTGAAATCACCATGGTGGAGCTGGGGAAAAAGATCCAGGTGGAGGAACTTCTGTGCTGCAAAGACAAGAGCCTGATGCTGAGCAAAGACATGTCAAACAAAGCTCATGTCCTGGACGATAATGCTGCGTCAAAGAAAAAGCACGGAGAATCCAGCAAAAATGGTAAACGTAACAAACAGCGTAACTCCAAAGGTAACCATCTTAAGCCAAAGGGTGGTGTCTCCAAAAACACCATCAAAGGCGACTGCTATAACTGTGGGAAAACTGGTCATATGGCCAAGGACTGTAGGGCACCTAAAAAGACCAAAAATGATCCTAAACAGAAAAATAAGGCAAACGTAGTAGATGATTCTGGATATTTTACTGGCATGGTGTCTGAAGTCAACCTTGTCTCTAATGTGACCAATGTGAGAGACTGGTGGCTTGATTCTGGAGCCACTAGGCATGTCTGTAAGTTCAGAAATGCTTTCTCCTCCTATAACAAAGTAGGAGACGATGAGAAATTGTTTATGGGAAACTCTTCTACCTCTAAAGTGGTAGGAAAAGGCAAGGTTGAATTGAAGCTCACTTCAGGAAAAACTCTCGCATTGAATGACGTGTATCACGTCCCGGACATATGCAAGAATCTTATCTCAGAAACCATCTTACTTGGAAAAGGTTTTAAATTTGTAGCTGAGTCTAACAAAGTTGTAATCTCTAAAGGTGGTGACTTCGTAGGAAAAGGATATGTCACTGATAACATGATTAAGCTTAGTGTACTTTCTTTGAACTTGAATGATAATGCATCTTCTTCTGCTTATGTTTGTGACTCCTCACATGTTTGGCATGATAGACTAGGACATGTTAATTTCAAATCTATTGAAAGACTTGCTAAATTAGGCTGCATTCCTAAAATAAACTTTGACAGAGGTCATAAATGTGAAATTTGTGTTGAATCTAAATTTGCTAGAAAACCCTTTAACAAAAAGGTTGAACGTAGTACAACTCCCCTAGAACTAATCCACTCCGATTTGGGAGATTTGAAATCAACACCAACTAGAGGTGGGAAAAAATGGTACATCACTTTTATAGATGATCACTCAAGATACTGTCAGGTTTATCTTCTTAGAAGTAAAGATGAAGCCCTAGACGCTTTCAAATTATATAAACTTGAAGTAGAAAACCAAAGAGGTGTTACTATTAAAACTCTTAGGTCGGACCGAGGCGGTGAGTATGTGATACCTATAGGAGAATTCTGCAAACTTAATGGCATCATTCATGAAACTACTGCACCTTATTCACCTGAGTCGAATGGAGTAGCTGAAAGGAAAAACCGAACACTCATAGATATGGTGAACGCTATGTTAGCTAGTTCAGGGCTACCTTCGAACCTGTGGGGGGAAGCAATTCTCTCTGCTTGCTATATCTTGAACCGAGTTCCATTTAAGAAATCCGACAAAACTCCATATGAGTTGTGGAAAGGAAGACAACCGTCCTATGCATACTTTAAAGTGTGGGGGTGTTTGGCCAAGGTGGCCACTCCTCGTTCCAAGAAAACCAAAATAGGACCAAAAACTGTAGATTGTGTTTTCCTAGGATATCCTGAGCACACTAGTGCTTATAGGTTCATGGTAATTGGTGAGAACACCATAATGGAATCCAGAGATGCAGTGTTTTTCGAACACATTTTCCCTTTAGGGTCTGGACCTCATAAAAGGGTCCGCGATGATCTCTCAGATGTTCCTTCGACTAGTCAACCCCCGTCTCTAGATGCTGAAACCGAACCTAGAAGAAGTAAGAGGGTCAGAACCGAGAAAGGTTTCGGTCCAGATTTTGTGACTCTTACGGTAGAGTCTGAACCCCAAACCTATAAGGAAGCTATGACTTCTCCGGAAGCTCCCTTCTGGGAAGAAGCTTCAAATAATGAGTGGGATTCCATTCAACAAAATGAAACTTGGGAGCTTGTAGACTTACCTCCTGGTAGTAAAACCATAGGTTGCAAGTGGGTCTTCAAAAGGAAACTTAGAACAGATGGAACTATAGAAAAACAAAAGCTAGGTTGGTAGCTAAGGGGTACAGACAACAGGAAGGATTAGATTTCTTTGACACCTATTCACCGGTCACTAGAATCACTTCTATCCGGATGTTGATTGCTATTGCTTCTATTTATGATTTGCATATACATCAGATGGATGTTAAAACTGCTTTTTTATATGGTGAATTGAATGAAGAAATTTATATGGACCAACCGGAAGGTTTTGTTGTGAAAGGTTTTGAAGATAAAGTATGCAAACTGAAAAAATCTTTGTATGGTTTAAAACAAGCACCTAAACAGTGGCATGAAAAATTTAATCATGTAATGATATCTAATGGCTTCAAGGTTAATGAATCTGATAAATGTGTTTACATTAAATCTGTGGACGATTCTCATGTTATTGTGTGCCTATATGTTGATGATATGCTCATATTAGGAAGTAACCTTGATAGTATCAATACCACTAAAAGCATGCTTAACGAAAACTTTGACATGAAAGACTTAGGCCCTGCTGATGTAATCTTAGGGATGAAAATCAGAAAGATGTCTGATGGATATAGTCTTAGTCAATCTCATTATGTTGAAACTGTGCTTAAGAGATTTAATCATGAAAAAGCTAAACCTGCAACTACTCCTTATGATCCCAATTGCAAATTGAAAAAGAACAAGGGTGAGGGTATTTATCAACTTGAGTATTCTCGTGTTATTGGCAGTCTTATGTATTTAATGAACTGTACAAGACCTGATATTGCTTATACTGTGAGTAGATTAAGCAGGTACACTTGCAACCCTGGGCAGGATCACTGGAATGCTCTCTACAGAGTTCTACGGTACCTGAGAGGAACTTCAAACTATTGCCTAAGTTTTGGGAAGTATCCTGCTGTGCTAGAAGGGTATTGTGATGCTAACTGGATATCAGACTCAGATGAGTGCAAATCCACTAGCGGGTACATCTTCACACTTGGTGGTGCGTCTGTGTCATGGAAGTCTACCAAACAGACATGTATAGCTCGATCCACCATGGAGTCTGAGTTTATAGCCTTGGAGAAAGCTGGAGAGGAAGCTGAATGGATACGAGGTTTCCTGGGTGGAATTCCACTCTGGCCCAAGCCTGTGTCTTCGATCGCAATCCACTGTGACAGTCAAGCTGCTATTGGATGCGCAAAGAATAGTGTATACAACGGAAAGTCTATACATCTTCGAAGAAGACACAAGACAGTGAAACAACTACTCTCTACTGGCATCATCTCTATAGACTTTGTAAGGTCTAAAGAGAATATTGCAGATCCTTTGACGAAAGGGTTATCTAGAGAGGTAGTTAGATCCACATCGAAGGGGATGGGACTCAAGCTCATAGAATAAATCGCCATGAAGGACACTCAACCTTGTGAATGGAGCTCCAAGATCAAGGTTCAATGAGATAACTAATTTTTGGTGATGTCGAGAGAAAGCACTATCTTTGTCCCTCCCTATGGTGTAACCGTATGATAGTGCTGCCTGCATGTTTTAGGATGATCTGTCAGGATCTTAATGAGTTCCATGGCTTTGCTTACAGCGGAGTGGCAGGACACTCTTAATGGACTCACCTATGTGGATGTTGGAAGTGGGGCCGCTTCCTATGAGAATTTGAGCTTTTTCTCTAGAGACATTCATTAAGTCCGGGATTTAGCCCACGGCCAAAACGGGCACAACGGCAAGAGCTTGGCAGCTTTCTTTTTCTTTGAGACATCAAAGTGTGGTTGTTATTTCTGAATTGCACTCACTGTTGACGGTTCAAGACATTGTGTTCACCGAAACAACAAGCAGTTCCGGTAACCTCTCACTATGTTAAGGTTCAATCTCTGGGACACCTTAGCCTAATATTGATGTATTATGTTTTCTCGTATTTCGTCGATATGTTTTATCATTCATGTGGGGGATTGTTAGAAAAAACGCTTTAAAATTACCAATTTTTCCATGGACTGTGTTTTGATCCCTAGACCTATTGCCCATTAGTTGTTTTTTCTTTTGAATAGATAAAACAATAGTCCCACATTGACTAAAATCTAAAGAGTTTTAGACATAAATACCATAGAGTTGGCTATAAGGGCATGGCCCTTGGGTCATTAGACTTTTGTGCTTGGGGGGGAGGCTTAGACTAGGGCAAGGTTGCCTTTCCCGTACGCGCGGTGCTTCGCACAGAAGCACGCACGCCGCCGCCGTCCGTCCGGTCGGTCGGGTCGGGCTCGGGCTCGGGGGTCGGGTTCGGTGTGGGTGTGGGTGTGGGTTCATTAGATCCTATCTTTTTGCTGAAATTTTTGGTACGTGTTTTCCACACAAGTAGAAGAATCTTTTCTTTGTCTGAACGTGCTTGTCTTGGCTTCTTTGTCTGCACGAGTTTTCTCCTGACTTCTTTGTCTGAACGTGCTTGTCTTGGCTTCTTTGTCTGCACGAGTTTTCTCCTGACTTCTTTGTCTGAACGTGCTTGTCTTGGCTTCTTTGTCTGTACGTGTTTTGTCCTGGCTCTCTTGTATGTACGTATTTGGCTTGGCAGCAACACACTGCTCCATGCCTGTCAAAACAACTTTTCTTGCACTATCTTTAACCCAACATAACCAGTTTTTCCTGTCATACGCATGGGTTTTCTTTCTTGTTTGTAACTACACAAACACTATATAAGAGAGTAGTTGTAATCTCATAAGACATACCACAGAGAAATATCTCTTCTACTCTCCCTCAGTTTTTCTATAAACATCTCTTCTACTGTTTTAAGTTCTGCCAAGCTCTAAGGGTACCCTCATTGTATGCTACATTGAGGGGTACTAACTGTAGTTGTATCCTGGAGGTGACTCGCCAACTGCTGTAGCATCTCAGAGGAGTGGCAGGCGATATTGCCTTTAGGACAGCGTAGTCTACGTGCCTCTACATTCTCTGTGCAGCAACATCAGCAACATTATTTTGTGCTAAGTATCTTCTTCTCAGTTACTTTATTAGTATTTTTCTCAACAATCTAAAGGCAATATCCTCTTTACTATATTTTGTAACAACATGGGAAAGAGTACTGTAGACAAACCCCCAAAGTTTAGTGGCAAAGACTTTAAACGATGGCAGTCCAAAATGTTATTCTTCTTAAAAGACCAAAGGCTAGATGAAGTTGCCTTAGAAAGACCCTCAAGAAGGCTTCATGACCGTGGTTATGAAGATAGACTGGATAGGTGGACTAGGAAAAATTACATGTGCAAAAACCATATTCTTAACTGTCTGGATGACTCCTTGTACGACTTTTATAATGCAAAGAATTTTACTGCTTTTGATTTATGGGAAGCCCTAGAAGAAAAATATCTTGCTGAAGCTGCTGGAAGCAAGAAGTTCTTGGTGGCTAGGTTCCTGGAATATAAGATGACTGATGAAAAGCCTGTTGTAGAACAATTCGTCGAACTCCAGCTACTCATCAACGAAATTCTTGCTGAAGGCATGCATATTGATGAATCTCTACAAGTATCCGCAGTGATTGAAAAGCTACCACCCTCATGGAACGAGTACAAGAGGAGGCTGCGACACAAGAATCGTGAAATCACCATGGTGGAGCTGGGGAAAAAGATCCAGGTGGAGGAACTTCTGTGCTGCAAAGACAAGAGCCTGATGCTGAGCAAAGACATGTCAAACAAAGCTCATGTCCTGGACGATAATGCTGCGTCAAAGAAAAAGCACGGAGAATCCAGCAAAAATGGTAAACGTAACAAACAGCGTAACTCCAAAGGTAACCATCTTAAGCCAAAGGGTGGTGTCTCCAAAAACACCATCAAAGGCGACTGCTATAACTGTGGGAAAACTGGTCATATGGCCAAGGACTGTAGGGCACCTAAAAAGACCAAAAATGATCCTAAACAGAAAAATAAGGCAAACGTAGTAGATGATTCTGGATATTTTACTGGCATGGTGTCTGAAGTCAACCTTGTCTCTAATGTGACCAATGTGAGAGACTGGTGGCTTGATTCTGGAGCCACTAGGCATGTCTGTAAGTTCAGAAATGCTTTCTCCTCCTATAACAAAGTAGGAGACGATGAGAAATTGTTTATGGGAAACTCTTCTACCTCTAAAGTGGTAGGAAAAGGCAAGGTTGAATTGAAGCTCACTTCAGGAAAAACTCTCGCATTGAATGACGTGTATCACGTCCCGGACATATGCAAGAATCTTATCTCAGAAACCATCTTACTTGGAAAAGGTTTTAAATTTGTAGCTGAGTCTAACAAAGTTGTAATCTCTAAAGGTGGTGACTTCGTAGGAAAAGGATATGTCACTGATAACATGATTAAGCTTAGTGTACTTTCTTTGAACTTGAATGATAATGCATCTTCTTCTGCTTATGTTTGTGACTCCTCACATGTTTGGCATGATAGACTAGGACATGTTAATTTCAAATCTATTGAAAGACTTGCTAAATTAGGCTGCATTCCTAAAATAAACTTTGACAGAGGTCATAAATGTGAAATTTGTGTTGAATCTAAATTTGCTAGAAAACCCTTTAACAAAAAGGTTGAACGTAGTACAACTCCCCTAGAACTAATCCACTCCGATTTGGGAGATTTGAAATCAACACCAACTAGAGGTGGGAAAAAATGGTACATCACTTTTATAGATGATCACTCAAGATACTGTCAGGTTTATCTTCTTAGAAGTAAAGATGAAGCCCTAGACGCTTTCAAATTATATAAACTTGAAGTAGAAAACCAAAGAGGTGTTACTATTAAAACTCTTAGGTCGGACCGAGGCGGTGAGTATGTGATACCTATAGGAGAATTCTGCAAACTTAATGGCATCATTCATGAAACTACTGCACCTTATTCACCTGAGTCGAATGGAGTAGCTGAAAGGAAAAACCGAACACTCATAGATATGGTGAACGCTATGTTAGCTAGTTCAGGGCTACCTTCGAACCTGTGGGGGGAAGCAATTCTCTCTGCTTGCTATATCTTGAACCGAGTTCCATTTAAGAAATCCGACAAAACTCCATATGAGTTGTGGAAAGGAAGACAACCGTCCTATGCATACTTTAAAGTGTGGGGGTGTTTGGCCAAGGTGGCCACTCCTCGTTCCAAGAAAACCAAAATAGGACCAAAAACTGTAGATTGTGTTTTCCTAGGATATCCTGAGCACACTAGTGCTTATAGGTTCATGGTAATTGGTGAGAACACCATAATGGAATCCAGAGATGCAGTGTTTTTCGAACACATTTTCCCTTTAGGGTCTGGACCTCATAAAAGGGTCCGCGATGATCTCTCAGATGTTCCTTCGACTAGTCAACCCCCGTCTCTAGATGCTGAAACCGAACCTAGAAGAAGTAAGAGGGTCAGAACCGAGAAAGGTTTCGGTCCAGATTTTGTGACTCTTACGGTAGAGTCTGAACCCCAAACCTATAAGGAAGCTATGACTTCTCCGGAAGCTCCCTTCTGGGAAGAAGCTTCAAATAATGAGTGGGATTCCATTCAACAAAATGAAACTTGGGAGCTTGTAGACTTACCTCCTGGTAGTAAAACCATAGGTTGCAAGTGGGTCTTCAAAAGGAAACTTAGAACAGATGGAACTATAGAAAAACACAAAGCTAGGTTGGTAGCTAAGGGGTACAGACAACAGGAAGGATTAGATTTCTTTGACACCTATTCACCGGTCACTAGAATCACTTCTATCCGGATGTTGATTGCTATTGCTTCTATTTATGATTTGCATATACATCAGATGGATGTTAAAACTGCTTTTTTATATGGTGAATTGAATGAAGAAATTTATATGGACCAACCGGAAGGTTTTGTTGTGAAAGGTTTTGAAGATAAAGTATGCAAACTGAAAAAATCTTTGTATGGTTTAAAACAAGCACCTAAACAGTGGCATGAAAAATTTAATCATGTAATGATATCTAATGGCTTCAAGGTTAATGAATCTGATAAATGTGTTTACATTAAATCTGTGGACGATTCTCATGTTATTGTGTGCCTATATGTTGATGATATGCTCATATTAGGAAGTAACCTTGATAGTATCAATACCACTAAAAGCATGCTTAACGAAAACTTTGACATGAAAGACTTAGGCCCTGCTGATGTAATCTTAGGGATGAAAATCAGAAAGATGTCTGATGGATATAGTCTTAGTCAATCTCATTATGTTGAAACTGTGCTTAAGAGATTTAATCATGAAAAACTAAACCTGCAACTACTCCTTATGATCCCAATTGCAAATTGAAAAAGAACAAGGGTGAGGGTATTTATCAACTTGAGTATTCTCGTGTTATTGGCAGTCTTATGTATTTAATGAACTGTACAAGACCTGATATTGCTTATACTGTGAGTAGATTAAGCAGGTACACTTGCAACCCTGGGCAGGATCACTGGAATGCTCTCTACAGAGTTCTACGGTACCTGAGAGGAACTTCAAACTATTGCCTAAGTTTTGGGAAGTATCCTGCTGTGCTAGAAGGGTATTGTGATGCTAACTGGATATCAGACTCAGATGAGTGCAAATCCACTAGCGGGTACATCTTCACACTTGGTGGTGCGTCTGTGTCATGGAAGTCTACCAAACAGACATGTATAGCTCGATCCACCATGGAGTCTGAGTTTATAGCCTTGGAGAAAGCTGGAGAGGAAGCTGAATGGATACGAGGTTTCCTGGGTGGAATTCCACTCTGGCCCAAGCCTGTGTCTTCGATCGCAATCCACTGTGACAGTCAAGCTGCTATTGGATGCGCAAAGAATAGTGTATACAACGGAAAGTCTATACATCTTCGAAGAAGACACAAGACAGTGAAACAACTACTCTCTACTGGCATCATCTCTATAGACTTTGTAAGGTCTAAAGAGAATATTGCAGATCCTTTGACGAAAGGGTTATCTAGAGAGGTAGTTAGATCCACATCGAAGGGGATGGGACTCAAGCTCATAGAATAAATCGCCATGAAGGACACTCAACCTTGTGAATGGAGTTCCAAGATCAAGGTTCAATGAGATAACTAATTTTTGGTGATGTCGAGAGAAAGCACTATCTTTGTCCCTCCCTATGGTGTAACCGTATGATAGTGCTGCCTGCATGTTTTAGGATGATCTGTCAGGATCTTAATGAGTTCCATGGCTTTGCTTACAGCGGAGTGTGGCAGGACACTCTTAATGGACTCACCTATGTGGATGTTGGAAGTGGGGCCGCTTCCTATGAGAATTTGAGCTTTTTCTCTAGAGACATTCATTAAGTCCGAGATTTAGCCCACGGCCAAAACGGGCACAACGGCAAGAGCTTGGCAGCTTTCTTTTTCTTTGAGACATCAAAGTGTGGTTGTTATTTCTGAATTGCACTCACTGTTGACGGTTCAAGACATTGTGTTCACCGAAACAACAAGCAGTTCCGGTAACCTCTCACTATGTTAAGGTTCAATCTCTGGGACACCTTAGCCTAATATTGATGTATTATGTTTTCTCGTATTTCGTCGATATGTTTTATCATTCATGTGGGGGATTGTTAGAAAAAACGCTTTAAAATTACCAATTTTTCCATGGACTGTGTTTTGATCCCTAGACCTATTGCCCATTAGTTGTTTTTTCTTTTGAATAGATAAAACAATAGTCCCACATTGACTAAAATCTAAAGAGTTTTAGACATAAATACCATAGAGTTGGCTATAAGGGCATGGCCCTTGGGTCATTAGACTTTTGTGCTTGGGGGGGAGGCTTAGACTAGGGCAAGGTTGCCTTTCCCGTACGCGCGGTGCTTCGCACAGAAGCACGCACGCCGCCGCCGTCCGTCCGGTCGGTCGGTCGGTCGGTCGGGTCGGGCTCGGGTTCGGGTTCGGGTTCGGGTGTGGGTGTGGGTGTGGGTGTGGGTTCATTAGATCCTATCTTTTTGCTGAAATTTTTGGTACGTGTTTTCCACACAAGTAGAAGAATCTTTTCTTTGTCTGAACGTGCTTGTCTTGGCTTCTTTGTCTGCACGAGTTTTCTCCTGACTTCTTTGTCTGAACGTGCTTGTCTTGGCTTCTTTGTCTGTACGTGTTTTGTCCTGGCTCTCTTGTATGTACGTATTTGGCTTGGCAGCAACACACTGCTCCATGCCTGTCAAAACAACTTTTCTTGCACTATCTTTAACCCAACATAACCAGTTTTTCCTGTCATACGCATGGGTTTTCTTTCTTGTTTGTAACTACACAAACACTATATAAGAGAGTAGTTGTAATCTCATAAGACATACCACAGAGAAATATCTCTTCTACTCTCCCTCAGTTTTTCTATAAACATCTCTTCTACTGTTTTAAGTTCTGCCAAGCTCTAAGGGTACCCTCATTGTATGCTACATTGAGGGGTACTAACTGTAGTTGTATCCTGGAGGTGACTCGCCAACTGCTGTAGCATCTCAGAGGAGTGGCAGGCGATATTGCCTTTAGGACAGCGTAGTCTACGTGCCTCTACATTCTCTGTGCAGCAACATCAGCAACATTATTTTGTGCTAAGTATCTTCTTCTCAGTTACTTTATTAGTATTTTTCTCAACAGTTGCCATTAAGATTGAGCTTCTGCGGGTGATGGCTACGAAGGACTGAGATGATGAAGACGAGAATGGTTCGAGTGAGTTCGAGTGAGAGAAGAAACGAGATTATCTCGTTTAGGAAGGTTATCAGGGATGAGATATGGTCGGAACTTACACGGGAGGAAAAGGTGATAATGGGCTGGATCTTGATAGTTAAGCCCAATAGGCTATTGAGCCAAAATATCTTACACGACCAGATTAAGGGCGCAGCTATTTCAGAAGTTTCGCCAGGATTTTGACCGTGATGCACGGGACACAATTAAGGAGGTGCAATTTCCTATCTTAGCTATGTTTCCTAATTTTTTCAAGAAGAGGCTACAAAACTCTATATATAGAGAAGCCTAGATACAATTTGAGATATCTTCTATTCACCTTTTTCATCCCCTTAGGGGGGAGAACTATCTCTTTTCTATATTCTTTTTATTGTTAAGGATGGATCCAAAGTTCTAATTGTGAAGATCAATTATTTACAAGTTTGTTTCAAGTTTTAAAGTTAATCATTATGGATTGTTTGTACCATATCGAAGGTCTATGATTGATTCTTAGATTGGTTAGGGTGCGCAACTAGATTAGTCTATTAATCATTTTAATGCTAGTAGAGATTTGGGCGATCCGTAATTGTCGCTTATCTCCTACACAAGTAGAAATCGCAAGACCTTGCGGAGGGATTCTTTGGAGCAATTGCGAGTAAAGACAATACCAGTAAGTGAACCGAGCGTACCGAGTTTAACTGCTGGGATCAAACCTAAATTCACAAACCCTAAAGCATTCGGTTGAGTTACACATTGTAAGCGTACCTCCGGGCGGCTCAGTTGAATAGAATCTGGTAGTTGAGCGCTTCAGTATCCGGTGACACAAGGAATTTTGGGGATAGCTAAGCGTACCAGCTATTCTACGGTTGGTGACAATTGATTCTAACAAGAGATAAACGGGTACAATGTTGAGTTAACGGTTAGTAACGACGAAGGATTTCTTAATTATCATCCTCTTTATCTTATTATCTTTTTTATCCTTCTTTTATATTCTCACTGATTTATATAACATATCAATTGCATTATTCCTCGTGGGAATGATCCTTACTACCGCTTTATTACTTGTTAATTAGTGGGAAACATCTTATTATTTTGTTGAGTAAACGACGCTCATCAGTTCACCGTGGAATGAACCATAACCTTGAAAAGGATGGCGTTCCTAACCACTATTCACACTATAGTTATAATAAGGATAATGTCCATGTGGCTCAGTCGAATTATCATTGTATTGGCTATTATAATACCAGTTCGACATAATCTGTGCACGTGCAAATGCAAATGCTGGGGTTGACTATTTCGGGTGGGCTTGGGTTACCTTTAGCAAATATATACCTACAGTCAGAGACTGGTCAAAGGTACGAGGCTAAGGCTTGTGGTGTTTTGGATGATATTGCCCAGAGGGTTCACCTTACTAAACCACGTGTTTTCCTACTGATCGGTGCCAGATGATGCAATATGATGTGCACGTGTGCTTTCGTGTTTTTTGTGTTTTTTTTTAAATAAATAAAAGATATACAAACAAGCCAACAAAATATAAAAGTTCCAAAAATAAAAACTAGCAAAAATAAATAAAATCTAAAATTTTTGGGATTTCCTGCTCTTTTAGGCAAGTCTAATTTTCCACCTTTAGTTTCCAGCAAAACCTGGACACCAAAAACAAAAATACCCAGAGTAAATCTAATAAAATAAACCTAAAAACAGTCCGCGTCGGCGGCGCCAAAAATTGATGTGATTTTAATTGTTGTTGTAAAGTGGTAATAAAGATTCGTTCAACTCGGACTCGTTGAGGTTTGATTTTAGACTTAATACTAGAAATATATACACAAGGTTGTCGCGAATATTGGGAGAAACTAGGACTTAGGATTTTACCATTAATCACATTCACTTGGTTCATATATGATTCATAATAATTCTAGCTCTTTTGTTGACTCTTTTCTTTGCCAAAATAGATTTTGCAAAATATTAACTGTAAATCACAAGCATGGGGCATCAAAAGCTCTATGTCTAAGCATACATCATCAAACAAAATCATAAATAACTATTATAAATCATAAATCAATTAAATCAATGCAAAAGTCATAGAAAATCGATTATAGTTACCAAACGATTGCGAAATAAGGCTTCCTCCATTGTCCCTGTGTTGGGGTTTAGCTCTTCATGGTGAAAAGACGCTCAAAATATTTACTCATGTCTCGAAAGTTGTTTACAATGGTGAAAAAGGAGAGAAATAATAAAAACAAAGAACTGCAACGTTTATAGTCGTTGCGAGTTAACTGTTACAATGTTTTTTACTGTAGCAAGAACGACAGATTATTATTATGTAGCATATTTAGCGACTGCCTGTGTACGTCCAATGTTCTTCGTTTTCCCATTCTTCAGCAGCAGCAGCGAACTCCTCTGCAAGTCTTCTTTTTTCGATTATATGGCCTCTGACCGGACCCCTAACTCCCGATACCTTTCTCTGACTCTCCCAACTTCTTTTTATATAGAAACCACAATTGGGGGATACCACTACAAATTGGGGGATACTTCAAGTTAAATTGAGCTGAATTTTGGCTAAAGAGGTATTTCTTTAGAGACAAAAAGACCATAATATCCTTTACCAGAATTTAAAAAAAGAAAAAAAACTAAAACCCAAATCATTTTGTATTCCCCATTCTCTCTTCTTCTCCATAGTGCCGACTCTTCCTTTTCTTCTCCTCTTCTTCATTTCTTCCATTGATCGTTGATTCCCAAAAAAAATTGTTGATTAATAGTTTACATACAAATAAAACCGCGAATGAAATCATCCATTAATATTTATTTGATTGATTTTTAGGGTATAAAATAAAAAAATTGGAGTTCAAATTTTAGATTCAGGTCTCCATCGGCATTGTCTTCGTAATGAATTCAATGCCGACCATTGGTGGGTCAAATTTTTTGAAAAGTTTAAAATTTAAACTTTAAATCGTCCGATTGTATTTAAATGGGAGAACCATGTGAAAAATTAAGTTAGTTTGAACAACCAACTTTGAAGAGTCGGCACTAAGCAGAATGTAGACAAGAACCAAAATCTAAAACAACACCAATTGCTGTGACGGTCAAAATTAACTAAATTAGTGTCCCCGAAATAACTAGACTTCATTTTGAACAACCAACTATGAAAATTTTCCCTCCAATTAAATTTAGTGTACTCGTTCTTTTCAAAAAAAAAAAAAAAATTAGTGTACTCGTATGTGGGTGTGGCATGAAGTTTACACTACCGGCATTGTCGTGTCACATTTCATATGTACCGACTGCAAAAGTTGACTGATAATCAACTTCTTTGTATATAAATTAAGGACTTTCGACACTGATTCTCAACTCATATGTTATGCCGACTTCACCATCAACTTTCGGTATTGTCTTCATAGTTTCGACAATGCGGACTATACATGGTAAATTGGGTATATCTAGTGTCAGCATGGATAAATAATGAGGACAATACCAACTGATCATTCTTCTATGCCGACTGGAACTCCGTTTCGTTATTTTGTTGGCGAATGAAAACCCAAAAAGTGATGATCTTAAAAAAAAATAAAAAATTGAAGCATAGTTTATCCTGATTAATTGTCACTGAAATCTATCATTTCTCATAAATTTATTCCTTTTAACATATAAGCCTATTTTGTTTCTCCTTAAATAAAGATCAAGGCTTGGGAATCTGTTTACAATAGATAAAACTAGAAAACCTCACAAATATGGAACACTTACACTCAGTTAGATGGAGAACCCTGGATTCTTAACAGCCTCTCAAGAACAATCGTGAGCTAATCAATTAGGAATAGTATTCAGATATCTATCTTTAAGAATCACAAAGTCTGAGACGAAGAAAACTTTGTGATTTCTATTTATATTGCCTAAAAGAAATTACGAGAACCTCGATAGCAGATAAGCAAGATCAGGATACACGAACTGTCAAGGTAAAGATAGCTGGAATTGGTTTCATGCATCCCCAAGTGAAATATTTAAGTCGTAGACCTAATTATGTTTCTCGTAGGAAACCTAGGTCAATAGAGGACGATTCTATCAAACTAAAGTTCTCATTTGAATGGGTGTCTCTATTTATAGATGTTCAAAACTGAGGGTTGATTATGATTCAAGATAAGATAACTTGAGATTCGAGTAAACACTTTCTCTGTTTAGATAAAACTCTAATTAATGTTTCAAGTAAGCATTGAGAAGTTTTTGTTGAAATCGCATAGAAGAATATATACAGTGGTCCGGGAACGTGAATCGTGTATAATGATGTTCTTGGCAAATTCAATATATTCAACTATAACAACTCATGTATAGCATGTGAACCATATAAATTAATTATTCGTCTTTCCTATCTAAATGCATAACCACCAGCGAATAAGATCGAGAACTTTAATCTTTATGTTCCTACATGGCCAGGGAAGATATAATTATTATGTGAGTTGTATCGTTAAAATTACACTTTTTCTTCGTAACTGGCCTAGAGAATAATTATTGTCGATGTTATATTTCTCACCAAAGTAATGTTCCTTAGTGCATCTAACATTAAGATGTTTTTAACTTATTTGTACGTAACTAGTAAGACGAGAGAAACATAATTGGGATACAAATTAGCTAGCAGAGAAAGGTCGCTCATGTTTTTCTCTTCAGAATTACATCAGATGAGAGAGTTCAATCTGAACTTGTGCTTAATTGTTATATCTTTGTGGGGAGCGTGCTGTGGAATTATAGGAGATGATTGTACCTTTATCTATCCTTGATGAAGACACTAAGTTTACTTAGGTTGTGTTTGATTTGAAGTTAGTTCCATGGAGTTATCCATCTTTCCATGGACATAAGGTGCTTTCGGTCGTTTGATTAAAAAATCTATTTCCATAAAATTGTTAAAAAAATAGTTTAACCTAAAGTTTGTTTTAAACTTATATGGATGGAATTCCATGGAAAATCTTTCCTTGCCTCCCCAAGGGAACTGATTCTATGGAATACATTTTCCATGAAGTTGTTTTCTTTCTTTGTTATCAAACACAGCCTTAATGAAATCATCTTAAAAAATTGGTATGTTATCTTTAGTCTCAATAACTATTTTGTGTAGTTTATTAAGAACCCTTTTCTTTCACCTTTGCCAATTTTGCTGACAAAAAGAGGGAGAATTATTTAGTAGTATTCTACTATAATATATGGCTTTTCAGAGCATTATATGGGGGTTGAATTGCAAGTTGTAGGTTTCACTTGTTATGTAAAAGTGACAAGTAAGGACTAAGAGGGAGAACATATCACCCTAGTATTACTTCAAAATTTTGGTACAATTGGACTTTGAGGTAGGTAAAAATACTATGCATCGATGTAACAACCATTGAGTAGATTGACTTTGTCATTCTAGAAAAGCTCTAACCGAGTATTCTCATAAATTGTTATTCGCCGCAAATCTTCAATAGAAAAGGTGCTGACACTATCATATTCATAATCGTGGAAGAACTTGAAGTACGAAGACTCCAAGCAGATGTTGACGATTCAAGAAATCAAACATGATGGATATTGAGCTGAAATGATTGTTTCATTGAATCCATATGTATTGATAGTTTCGTCACTAAAATTGACAAAGCGGGAGATTACTAGAGCAACCAAACTCACAAGTTTTGTTATCTCAAGCTTGTTGTCAATGTTATATGTACAAAAATATATCTTGATTTTTATTCTACTATATTTAAGTCTCGGATTAGGATTAGAGTGTGGTAATTGAGTATCAAACATCATTGAATTATCCTTGAATATTGAAGACCGGAGAACAAACAAAGACATTTGAGAGAACTTCATCAAAAAAGAGGTATGTGAAGACTTTCCTATCTTATTTACTCACGACATTTGCCACTCTATCTTATGATACTATATCGTATGACTTTAGTATATGCTTCAACGAAGTCAGACACAACGAAAAATCGGTTGGAGATATTGAATAAATATAATTCTAATTGAATAAATGGATCAAATAAAAATTTAAAAAAAAAATTAAACTGAAGATAGAACTGACCTAACAAGCACAATGAAAAATCAATTAAAGATATGGAAGAAACAATATTCCAATTGAGTAACAAAAAATCCAAACTGGTAAATGCTTTGGTATCCTTAAATTCAACTACGTGCCACAAACAGGTGTGCCTAATTAAATCCGGCAAGGTTTCCCTTTGCCAATATTAATATTAGGTCGCCGATTTATAACCATATACTTGGTATCTAGTTTTTTCTCGGGAGAGTTATATCAGTGTTGAGATGACATTAGAAATCAGTGCACCACTGACAGCAAAATTAAAATTAAAATTAAAATTAAATCAGACTCAAAGGCTACAAAGGTGAAATTAATAATTAACATCCTTATATTATTAAGGTACTTTTTTTTACGCGGGCCCCACTACCCCATCCCCTTTAACCCAACTGCTGCTACTGCAGCTGCACATTATATGTGCTTAACGGGAATCGATCCCGGGTCTCTCCTATGGAGAGACGGATGAGAATCCACTGTGCTAGCCACAGGGTTCTCATACTATTAAGGTACATGATTATGCATGTAGTCCTAGGATGTATATGCTTGAGTGATAGATTCTTCAATACTTACCCATAAAGTTTTTATTTACACACAAAATATACAATTATGTAGAGGTTATAAGCTAGTACCTAGATTCTCTATAGATGCCATTAAAAGAAAATATAAACTCGGAACTAATTAAGAGGCATAGGTTGTTCTTTCAAAGTTTGTTCTCTTTGGTGAATTTAAACAAATAATTTATCTCAAAAATGACAGCTCATAGATAAAATTGAAGCTTAGTAGAATTACAGGCTCAACAAATTGCTTAAGCTAATCAAAAGTTCAGCACTACCAAACACTATGAAATTAATCAGTAAAAGAAATTTTGCTAAACCCATAACAATTTAACTTAATTTCTTTAAAATTTCACTTCCAATTAATCACTTAAATGAAGAAAAATCACAACAACAACAACCAAAAACTAAAAACCAAAACTGAATTGAAGATACTAATCAACTACAAAGTTAAAGAAAGATTAAATTGGAAATAATACTTACCTAATAGCCTTGAGAGAGTATATTGAAGAAAGAAATGAAGACAATCTTGGAAGATGATAACCTCCGTTGAGGTGCTTATTTAAGGGAACATTTCAAAGGATAGCTCTTCTAACATTGTGCATCAAATTAATTATCAGAATATGAATTGAAGGGGTTGAATGGATGGCGTAAATTTTTTAATGGAGGAGAACAATCAGAATAACCTAATTTGTTTCTTTAATGGAAAAGAATAATGAATAAAAAAGAATAAATGACACAATCAATCAGAAAAAAATCCTTAAACTATTTTTTTTTAACAAAAGAGGATATGAATAAAAGGGAATGAATGACACAAATTATTAACGTAGGAGAACAATTAGAAGAAAATCCTTAATTTTATTTGTAATGGAAGAGGGATTAAGGGAAAGAAGGATTCACCAATTCAATGTTAATGTGTTTTGCAACGGAAGAGGTAAGTGAAATGAGGGTTCACTCTCAGTCATATTTATCTTTTGCACTTTTAAAGGAATATGGGTTATCGATCGCCTTAAAACACCCATCCATAACCGTCGAATTGGGGAAAACACATTTTTTTGTACCCAGAAATATTTCCAGGCACTAAACACGATGATTTTGGTGTTGATGAGGAACACAGGGTTAAAATCATAAAATAAACATAAGAAGAGAGACATCAATTTTACGTGGTTCGGCAAGTTTTGCCTACATCCACGGACGAATCCCCTTGTGGAATGATGTTTTTATTCATATCAGAATTACAATGGATTTTTTCTCTCCTAGCTAACCTCCTTTCTAAGATTACAATTCCCTTTATTTATACAATTCCGAATTAGATTCTTACCCTCATTACGAGGTAAACATAAATTGCATTAATTTTCCCTGCATGCCTCTTGGCCATGCCCTGCATGTCTCCTGGCCATAAATTGTATTTAGTTTCCTTGCATGCCTCCATACCATAAATTATATTAAATTTTCCCGCATGCCTCCTGCCATAAATCATATTCAATTTCCCTGCATGACTCTCTGGCATAAATGGCATTGACTGGTCGACAGGCATAACAGACTTTGACTGGCGGGCTTCCCATCAAATTTATTGACGGTACAAACAACATTTCCATTCTTTTCTATTTTTTCGAAGTATTGAATATTCACTTTTCCGGAGGTCAGGAGTCATAAAATTCAGAAGGGCTTTTTAACAAAGTGTCCATGCTTTTGAAATGTATTTCAAAAAGTGGCCGTTTTTTCAAATGTTTATATAAAGTGGCCGATATTGACATTTTCCATCCCGTTTTTTTCAAAAAACGGGTAACCCCAGTTAACTCAAACGTGTCAGCTGTAGAAGACTTAAAAGCCCCTAAAACTTCGACTAACCTAGATGCGTGTCCCTGATCTTCTTCCCTGACCTTCAATTCCTTCTGCTCATCGCAAAATTAAGATGATACATATCTCTACAAAATCAGCTCTAATCTAAAGTATCCCAAACTTCAAATTGATTCAATTGAAAATAAAAATTTATCAATCATATAAAGTTACAATTACCCAATCCATCCAGTAGCAAAACAAGTTGATATATATGGTATAAATACAAGATCACATAATCAATTTCATCACTACCCAATTTCATCAACAACAAAAAGAAACCATTACTTTTCATCATCGTTATTCGATGCTTATGGAGTTAATACGACATATGGTGGTTAGATGAAAAATCCAGCACCACAACATAGCAACAAATAGCAACCACCAAGCTACAAACAAATCACGACCATACTTGAACAAGATTCCATCGAATGATCACCACAAACCAAGATCGAAACCAAAAACACCATGAATCAATAAACCCCCAATTTTAAAGAACCCTAAATTCAATTTCTACTCCATGTAACAAATTAATACAATTAACCATCTAGTATGACCAATACAAAGATTAATAAAAATTGGGTTTGATGCACTTACTCTTTTTAAAGACCTATATTGCTTCAATTTAAGAATTACCTTCTTCTTCGTCTTCCTTTAGTTTCAACTTTCACTGTAACAATAAGTTGAAGACCCAGTTATACTCTTGGTATACCATTAAATCTTCTAAATAATCAAACAAGTCCCAACTTTATTCTTTAGTGGTACCCTAATCCTAGAAGATTTCTCTTCACTGGTGTTTCTGGTTTGGTTTCGATGGTAATGGCAAAAATACAATGCGTAAACGAAGAAGAAGCAGATTTACATGTCGGTTTCCTTAATTATTACGCACTTATAAGGATATGTTAGTCATTATATCCTAAATAATTGACTTAGTCAATGTGGGAGACCGATTTGGTGGGTCCAGACGTCTAAACTAACAGAAAGGCCACTTTAGAAAAGATTGAAATTTTCTGGCCGGTTTATTAATTATATGGACGGAAGCTGGACAGTTTATTAATTTGCCCAATTCAAAGGTCGTAACTCTTAACTATGTTATTAACCAACGAGTATCCGTACCCGGTGATTATACATGTTCTTTTACTGGATCCGATTCTCGGTCCATAAAATTGGGAACCGTACCCCGAACCGTTAGTATCCAGAACCGACTATGATATGTCGGATCCGACTATGACATACCGGACTTGGTTATGAAAATGTATATACATAAAAGTAAAAGAAAAAATTATTAAAAAAAAAAGAATTTATTAAAAATTCATTAAAAAATCGGGCACCTAACTCAGCTGGTCATCCTCGTTTTCCAAAGCTTCATGCGTTTCAGGAGGTCCCAGGTTCGAGCCACCAATGGCGTAATATTGCAGGAATTAACATGGAAGGTAGAGTTAGCTTGCCCCTCTTGTGACACAATCTCAACCCCCATCCGCTTCGGCTCCCTTGGCTAGGTTACCCATGAGGCTCGCGGGTAGGCTAGCACGGCAACCTGTTCAATTAATGTAGTAGTACGTTGTTGGAGCTTAGCTTGTTAGAGCTTCTCCAATGGCATGTGTGTGGAGATAAATGTCAAAATCCACCTAGGATGCACATCCATTTTCTCTAAAATCATTCTCCAACCCGGATGTCATAAATCAATATATGCACGACTTTAGGTAGAAAATGTCAAGGAGAATGTCTAGTTTCCCACATTCCCCTTGACATTGTCTACCATCCTAGTCAGCTTTTTTTAATTAAAAATATATTTTATTTACTAAAATTAATTCTAATACAATAAATAATCATTTTTAGATCTAATAAAATCTTAAAATTACTAAACATAAAATTTACATTTAATAAGAAAATGATCACAAACAACACCACCGGAGATGAATAACTTTTTTCACCTAAATTTAAGGAAATTTGGAATAAAGATGTCTTGTTTGTGTTGCCACATAGGAAATACATACAACAACCATTGGAGAAGTTCGGCTTCCAACTAATTAATGTAATACTCTTTATCTTAAAAAATTAACTATTAAACTAAAATAACAAAAATACCAAAGGATGACATGTGTCGCAATCTAAGGGTTTAGGATAATCTATTTTATGTTGTGATGAATATATTTAGGCACCCCTTATCCACCTCACATGGATGGGATTAAAATTCCGAGCCCCTTCAGGTTTATAAAACACACAAATCTGGAGTTCACGTTGGGGAGAAAGAAACCTTTCTCTGGATCAGTTTATTCTTTGCTCAGCCTTTCCGAAGAAAAAATCAGATAAGGGAGACGTATCCGCTTTTAGGTATAATTTAGATAATCTTTTTACCGATAGGATTGTATAATTTTTTTTTAAAATAAGGTAATTTCGTTTCAGTTTATTAGATTGTATTCGATCCATCGAATTGTAGTTCTACTTACTAAAGGAGAAGAGTTTTTCTTTCCTTTTGTGTGTTGTTTTAATGATGTTGGTTTTTAATTGATTTGTAGAGGGAAAAATGCATCTGCGTTCTAATTAGGTAGTGTGTCGATTGAAATTAGCGGTTTCATGGAATCGATATCTTTTTACAATTCTCTCTATATATATATATACACACACATATGGATTGAATTAATTAATTTTTTGAAGATAAGGTTGCTTTGCAGTGTAAGTTTGAGTTAAGACTAGATAGCGTTTTCTAAAAATATAGGATGGCACTTTGATAAAATCACGCGTACTTGGTTTTGTCATAGAAATTGAAGGGGAAAAAAAGAGAGCTGTAAGAGTGATAAGATAATAGCCAGTACTAATAGCACTTGCATATTGCTGGATGGTATTGGTAAGTTTTTTTTTGGTTTGGGAACGTGAGTGGTCCTTGGCTGAAAAAGCTTCAGTCTATCTTAGCCAATAATTATTCAGTGGGAATTGTTTTTCAGGTAAGTCCATCAAATCGTGAAACCATGCAATTCTCAACTCTTGCTTGTATAAATTTGCCTGAAGGTTCTCGGACAAGATTTTTCTTAAATATGAGTAAGACTTTAGATATTTTGAGAGGCGGAGTAATTGAGCGATTATGTAGGAGACTGGAGGATTTGTACAAAAACTTGTCAGAATAATGCGAATGATAGGCGTAAAACAGTGGCACAATGATTTTTTGACTAGTCGAGGGACCATGTGGAGAAATATTGTAAACAGTTTTGAAATTTTATTTTTCATACTGCTTTGAATGTAGCAAAATCGTTTTATTTGCTGTGGAACTGTGCTCAGCTTAGTGCATAATAACTCTTACATCAGCGTCTTTCCTTCTTTTTATCAAAACTGGTGACTGTAATATATCGTCTGTGTCGAGTCAGCAACAATGCCATCTTATTTCTGTGGAATTGGTGCTCATTTTAGTGCATAATAACCCTTCACTTTCCTTTCCTTTTGTTTTTTTTTAATCAGAATTGGTGGTTGTAAAATGTCATCTGTGTCAAGTCAGCAACAATTCCGCTATGCACAACAACCTTCAAAAGTTCTCCATTTGAGAAATTTGCCATGGGAATGTACCGAGGAGGAGCTTATAGAACTAGGAAAGCCGTTTGGGAAAGTCATCAACACCAAGTGCAATGTCGGAGCTAACCGCAATCAGGCCTTTATTGAATTTGTAGGTGATCGCATCTGTACTTGTATGTGGGCTCTCCATTTGCACAACTCCAGATTTGATGCTTGCTCTTTTGCTTTCTCTTGTTCTTTTTCCAGGCAGACCAAAATCAAGCTATCTCTATGATATCTTATTATGCTTCATCCTCAGAACCAGCTCAGGTACGAGGGAAAACAGTCTACTTACAGTATTCTAACAGGCAAGAAATAGTACACAATAAAACCACTGGAGATGTAGCTGGAAATGTACTATTGGTGACTATCGACGGCGTTGGGGCACGTGATGTCAGCATAGATGTTCTACACTTGGTAAGCAGACTACATGTGATTTGGATTATGGAGGAGGAGATTAAAGTGTCGTTAATCTTGCATGAAATAATTCAGATATGCGAGTTTCATGTGTTTGCTTGTAGTAATATATCATGTTTAATGATGCTTTTGATTGACATGAATCTGAATGGATCAGCAGGTCCATGTCACGGAAACATCTTCGATGGCAGCATATTGCATCAGGAGAAAGCTCATGTGTGTTTGTCTCCTTTCTCCTTTCTTACCACTACCTCTTCACCCTTACTCCTCTTCCTCACAACCATACTACATCCAAAAAGTTAGCCATGGTTCTAATCTTCCTCCATCCTCACCCATAGCTCCCATTATTAGTCTTACTGAATTAGTGACATTTTTAAACATAATTAAGGAAATGTAGTTGTTTAAAATAATGGTTTCTTCTTGTGCATGCATCCTGTTTGGATTCTTGTGCCGGGATATGTGAATATATTTCTGCTTGTCCTCAGTTTTTTTTCTCATTTCTGTGCGCTTAACGTTTGAATTTGAACATTCTCGTAAGTCATAAATGATGTGTAGTTTAGAGAGTTATAACTTACTTTTCCACCTTCAGTTGAGTTGCAATAATTATGATTTCTTGTAAAGCATTAGAACAACTAGTTTCAAACCCATTATGAGTTAAAGATAATCTTAGGGCTATTGTTACACAATTCCTGATTTGGTGCATTGTGTTCAAAGCTGTCATAGTGCTTAGGTGTCTCTCTTCAGGATATGATTTGGATATTAGCAGTTGATTTTTCCGTATCTGGGACAAGGCATCAATACGGTCTTTACACTCCTGTCTCTCTCTTGTATTTCTTGGTACATTATGATAATTTTTTTTTTTTTTGGGTACAAGGCAAATCATGCCATTTTATTATCTATGCTTTAAAAGCACCTTTTTATTTCATCTATGGCATTTTCCTCTTAAAATTTATTGTGCTGTAAGTGTTTGTAACGGCTTAGTTTGAGGCTGAAAGTTGCCCTATTGACATTTTACTATAAGAAAACATTATTGTGAGTGCCAACTATCACTGGTGATGCAGGTATTTTCAGCTTTTGGCTTTGTGCATAAGATCGCTACTTTCGAAAAGACTGCTGGTTTTCAGGTTATATATGTTCATCAAATCTGTTCCTGCTATTTTCCTGGTTTGATTTTTAGTTAGTATTGAATCATCACCTTAAAACTCTTGCATCCACCTGTTTTTTATTAGGTGCTGGTTCAATTCTCGGATGCAGCAACTGCTTCCGCAGCAAAAGAGGCCCTTGATGGAAGATGCATCCCTAGGTGACCCTTATATTCTGTCTTTGAAATTAATTTCTGAACTTTTATTATGTTTTGCTGTTTTTTAAAATTTATTTCTGAATTTTATTAAGCTTATAGTTAATGTTAAATGCCATGTGAACCTTATTAAGTCGTTCAAGAAAGAGTGTCGATTAATCCTTGATGAGTTCTTTGATTGGTCTAGTCGTATAAGCCATCTAGTAGTTAAAAATCAACTGTGCAGGACTATGTCTATGTGTACTACTGATGCTCCTAGCTATTTTATTTTATTATTATTCTATTGATTTTTCCCCCTATGTTTTTGCTTGTTTTTTGCAGTTACTTGCTTCCAGAACATGTGAGTGCATGTACTCTCAGAATAACATTTTCTGCGCACACAGATTTGACTGTGAAGTTTCAGAGCCACAGGAGTAGGTGAGCTTATATTTTAGATGTGGTTATATGACAAAAAGCAAATTTTTCTTTCTTCCAGTCATCTGCTTCAACAAGAAGATTAATCTACCTTTTTTTTTGTTTTTTCTTATGCAAGATTTTCTTTTAGTAATATTCTTAAAAGTAAGTTCTTAAAACTAACTAGATATTTTCTTTTCCTACTGTGCATGCTTTAACCGTTAAGCTTATATTTTGCTCTCCACACAGGGACTATATTAATCTAAACCTTCCCGTAGCTCCATCAGCCATGGATGGGACTGGTCAGGTAACTGTTTTTCTTTTCTAATTGGATTTGGATTACCTCAGAGCAGTGGACATTCCCCTATATGCGGCATATCTGTGCACATTGAGAGCAAGTCCAAATATATATTTGGAACATCATGTCCTAACATGACCTAATTCGACATGCGTTGTATTCTAAAAATATTTGGGGTTACCTCAGAGCAGTGGGCATAGCGCTACTGTGTTCCCCTATATGCGGCATATCTGCGCACATTGAGAGCAAGTCCAAATTTATATTTGGAATATCGTGGACATGAGTTGTATTCTAAAAACAGTGATTCAGATTTTGAACAAGATGAATGCTAGTTTCCATTTGTATGTTGACCCAAGTACCAAATAAGTATGCATTTCTCTTCTTAGCGGACCTATTTTGCAGATAAGACTAAAGTTTGATGTTCCTGCAAAACTGTCATGTAGTTAATTGCTGGATTTGATGCGAAAAAAGTAGAACCTGAGAGCAATGTCCTGCTTGCATCAATTGAGAATATGCAGTATCCAGTGACTGTGGATGTGCTACACATGGTATGTGCAGCAGTTGTCTTGGTTCACCACTGTAGAAACTAGTGAAGTTGTATCTCAACATCGGTCTCATATCTTTCTTGCAGGTCTTTTCTACTTTTGGACCTGTTCAAAAAATTGCCATGTTTGAAAAAAATGGAGGGTTTCAGGCTTTGATACAGTATGCAGGTAAGCTTCCAAATAATTTTTTTCAGGATCTGTCGGTGATAAGTTATGCAATATCTTCTGCTAGTACTAAATGATATTATTATTGGATCACATAAGAACCTTCACAACTCGCATGTATAAGCATCGTTGTAAAAAACTTGGAAGTTTCAACATCATTCGTATTTCAGATATTCAAACTGCTGTTGTTGCAAAGGAGGCTTTGGAAGGTCACTGTATATATGATGGAGGGTTTTGCAAGCTTCACCTCTCATATTCCCGTCATACTGATCTCAGCGTGAAGGTAGAAGCTTAATCTGTCATCCAGTTTCCTGTAGAACGTTCTGTGCAAAATGCATGTATGTATGGACTAGACTTCTAAATGCCTTTATGGATTAAATGATAGGCTGATTTTCTGGTTTCAGGTGAATAATGATCGAAGTCGTGATTATACAATCCCTGATAACAGTATGGTAAATGCCCAACCATCGATTCTAGGGCACCAACCAGGTCTAGTGATGGGTCCTCCAGCGGTTCCAAACTATAATGGATCTCATCAATTTCCCGTAGCAGGAAATGGAATAATGGGAGGAGTTCCTGCAGGTCCTGGATACCCAGGTGTGTCTCATCATACTATGCAGTTGCCTAATAATGCGTACATGCCACCACCACCTCCGCCACCTGGTGCACCCCACTCCACAGGTGGTTATGGAATGATGCAGTATCCAAATCAAGGTGGTCAACAGCCACCTGTCACTCAAATGTCGCCTAATCCGCAATGAAAATCTGTGGCAAATGAATACTTTCATAACGTTTGGTTTCGAAATGGTCTTTTCTTTATATTTTGTTAGAGCAAGCAAAATATTTTGATGCAATTTGGTAGAAAGTGATTCTAGCGCCACTCGTTATCATGAACATAATATTGGATGTTATAATATGAAAACGGCCAAATTTCAACATGATTTTGAATATTTAGCATCTTCTTCATTGGGATGTTCTTGGTGTTCTTCACCAAAATAAATACCAACAGAAGTTTTCATTGAATCCTTATGCAACCATTAGTAAATTCCATATGATTTGAGATATTTCTTTCTCAATGTCACCAAATCGTCCATGCCCGTTTAATCTAACCAGATCGGCATGATTTGCCGCCCAGACAAAGATCTAAATTTTGTCCCGGTCTAATGACCTTGGACATTACAATTTTAAAAATACTTGAGCCGTTCATAATGTGGCCTACTTTGGAGTTTTTCAACTTGTGCTCTTTCTTTGAACAGTGCCCGTCAGATTTAGATCGGAGCCTAGAAGAATTACATTTTTGCAGTTCAGTTGAGTGACCCACTCGTATTACTATAACTAACGACACTAACATTTCTGATTGCATTGGGGTTGTCAATTAGGTTCGAAGGATGTGCACTGCAATATGTTATGTGGACTGCAATATGTTTAAAAGTAAGTTTTTTATCTTGAAAAACTTTCTCACATAGATTTCCAAGCATTTCAGCAAATAGCTGCAGAAACTCGCCCAAAGAGAATCCGCTCATGAGAATTACTGAACCAAGAGGAACACCATTCAAGACCGGTGTTACCTATCATTTTCCAAGGGCTTCACTTCAATATAGCTTACACTTTTATTAACCATAATCTATTAATTTTGGTCAATTTGTTTTACTAATATTTGAAGTTTGACCTATTTTTATTATTATTCATAGCCCACAAACTAGGCTAGCAATTCATTGGATATGCGATAGTCTGGATTAGAATATCGGTGAATCAGTGGACTAATAATAAAAAACGTTTTAGGTTTTTCTTTTCTTACATATTTCTTTCAAACAAGTGTTTATGAACATGAGGGAAAAAATATTTAACTGTAGAACCCTAGTTGTTACTAGATACGATACTAAAATAATTTACAATAAAGTTTATATAATTATTATTGGAAAATTTGGTACCAGAGGATGAAAAATCTAAGAACTAAAAGAATGTTGTATCACTGAACTTCAAGGCATTGCGATTCTTTTCAAAAATATTTCGACCATTCCCAAATAATTGGCGAGTACAATCGAAAATAGTGCTTTCAGGATACAATGAAGCTAACAACGTTGTTGGGTTCAAGAATTGTATACTCCCTTGACCCAACCAAGAACACACAGTATAAGATTCTGATGATGCTTAGAGAGAAAAGAAAACATAAATTTTGATGTGTTTTTCCATGTTTGAATCAAAACTAATCATCACTACCTATAGGGGACTCATGCCTATTGGAGATGCCTCTTCACTTCGAAAAGACATCAATAGTGTCTAATGTGAATGGATGTGTCTTGTAAGGATTCACAAGCTCGTCAACGCTATTTGGTCGGTCAGAGACGATTTAGCCTCTGAAGACTTGATTAATTAAAGATGAACCTTAATTAATAGAAATTAGTCAAACAATAATTTGAACAAACCAATAGTACCATTAGATAGATCTCGAAAAGTTATGCGAAATGGACTACTAGAACACGACACCGTGCGAGGAGGATATCGCACTCGGAAATTTGGATGTCGAAGTTTGACAAAAGTCAACCGGCATTGACCGACTAACTTAACCTTGACCAGGAACCTGACTTTAACGGTTGACCTTTGTTGACCGAACCTATAATTTGACTGGACCTCTATTTAGTAATAGGTTAGCCCATAGAATTTCCCAAGATACCATGTAGTAAAACCTTATGGATTGATTCAAATTCAATTAAGCTGAATATGTTCATCTCCTCTTTTGTTTGGATTTGAGTAGGAGTTGTTGTAATTTTGGTTTGGGATGATGATTACTCATTAGTTTTTAAGGTGGTGGTGTTATGGTAATATTGGGGGATATAACAGGGAAGATTAGAAAGGAATATAGGACGATTGTAGAGAAGTTGATATGGATAGTATGGGAGTTTTGTTAGATTACCAAGGGTTGGCTATATGAATTCACTAAGGTTTAAGAGAAGATCAGAGGTTAGGGGAAGGATAGAATCATATGTAGGGAATAGTAGCTTGTGTTGATTTGAAGAAGTAGTTCTTGATGAATATGGAGAGAAAAGATGATGTTATTTGATAATCATGAATATGATGATGGAAAAACTTATAAAACATCCTCCAAAGGCTAAGGTAAACTCTTATATTGATTCTAGTATGTTTTTAATGATTTGGGTGTGTGTTAGATATGGAAAATAGCTTAAAACCGATCATAGGATATGTTTTGAAAATTATGATTTTATGTGAATTTGTTTGTTTACTGCTCAACATGTAGAGAATTAATTAAGTACCTTATAGAGAGAATTTGGCATAGCTCTATAAACATCAATTGTAGTATATTCTGTTGTTATTCTGTACAAATAAAGTTTGTCCCAATCCGTTTAGGAACGAGTGAGATATCATCGATAGAAAAGTAGTCGTCGCAGCTGAAACTGTGTTAACAGTCGCAAGTGTCAATAAGTTTGTGCTTTTATAGATAGGTTTTACTGAGATTGGGTAGAAACTCAGCAGGCAAAACTTGTAGAACGTGATTCCTAGATTCCAAAGAGCCATCATTTGTTCAATTTAGTTTTATATTGTATAATATAGAGACCTTGGAAGTTAAGCCCTGGCACTGTTTTTAAGTGTCCATACTTGGCATAGTTTCAGAATCATGTGGAGAAGATGCCCGAGCCAGCAAGCTGACTCGGGGTGACCGTCTGACTCGTCCCGAGTCAGACCAGTACATGGGTTAGGGTTAGCGGGTTCGTTACATCCAACTGGGGTTACTCAGCGGTTTGGCGGACTGAATTGGCGGTCCGGGTTGAGCCAAACCGCGGGTTAGAGTTAGGGCCAGAAATCTTATTTTGGTTTGTGGACCACTTAAGGTCCGAATTAGCTTTCGGTTCCTTTTGAAAAGTTGTAGGGTTTTTCGAGAGCTTTCAGATGATACCTAATTTGACCCTATTTGGATAAGTAGATATCAATTTATGCCATAATTACATATTATCAGGTTAATAGAATTAGAACCATTAGTTATTTCACTTAACCTATAACTAGAGATTTGTATGATATTATGTTATGAACATTGTGTGAGCGTGTTGGCTAAATTCTTAGAGTACCTGTGTGACTAAAAGTTAGTCTATATTAACAACGAACAATTCAAAAGGATGAACCAGTGGATCGTGGATCTCGAGGTAGGCTTGGCTTGTCATCAAATCAGGTGGGAACTCTGTAACTTTCTTATAATCATTAAGTTTTATTTTATCTGCGAGCATGATGAGTCTTTAATTTCTGTAAGCATATTGTTTGTAATTCAATGGGTATGTTGTGTGATATGCGTTGTGTGATTTCCCCGCAAAGAGTGTTTGTGTTTCCCCATAGCTCTTGGCTAAGTTTAGTAGGGAAATGCTACGTTGTTTGAATATTACCTAGTAGTCCGGCCTTATCCCTGTCAAATATTATTACATTTTATTATCTTAAGATAGTAGTCCTGCTTTACCCCGGTTGATTATTACTTAATAGTCCGGCATTACCCCGGTTAGATATTATATATACTATATTTTATTTGGGGAATCATTCTGTGCATATCATACTTGTTTGTTCAGTCTTAGTAGTATGACTGGGTTACTATGACCTTGACTTAGGAAGAAATTCTAGGTTCATGACTGGATATGGTCATTATTTGGAGACTTCGGCTTACGAATAATGATTGGGCCTTTTGTGAACCTGATGTCCGGAGTCAGATTATAGTAATCCAAAACCTTATTATATTCCAGACTTAGATGGTGGCATTGGGATTTATGAGGTGTACGCATTCCATGATAATATTTTATGGTACCTGGATTCATGCTATCATTTGAGACTGGAGTTATTCCTGACATCTTCTTCTCCATTGAGTGAGAAGAGGTTAGGATAACATATGTTTAGGTTGTTTAATTCTTTTCTCGTAGATCCATCCGGTGGTGGATCTTGCACGGATATTTCCACGATGGACGTAATATCTGGGGATGTGAGTTGAATCAATCTTACGCTCTATGTTGTGTGTAAAGATGTTTATCGTTTTCGTTAGTAGAACTGTGATGCATGTTAGTGATTACTTGAATGTTGTAATGGTATCCACTGAGCCCCCATTTGGGATGATGTGCTCACTTGTTCCCACTTCATTTTTCAGTAATCAGAAGAAATGGAGCGCTCGATGATATCTGTATCGTAGCTTAGAACTTTATCGAATCTAGTGTTATTGTATATCTTTTACTACATGTATTCTTTCTTATTTTGTAAACAACACATTAATATATACTTAGAACTCGAAAGACTTTCATTTATATAATATTAGAGAGTTTGGGTTTTGTTATTAGCACTTTTTGTAGTTATGATTTCAATTAGGTTGTAATCCTATCAGCTAAGCAGGTTTAGTATTTTAGGTCATCACAAGTCTCTTGTGAACCATCACACCCTTTGGATATGCCTTTTCATCTCCAACAAAAATCCATTGCGTCTATTCGGCACAGGACGCTCCCCATCTAGCGGCAAACCAAAAAACGAAAACCGTTTTATTTTCTATATTATTGAAAATATCCAACAATCTCCCCCCTATTTTTAATAACCAAAAAACATGAAAACAAAGTAAAAAACATTTAAATCAGAGTGGATGCTTCACCAAAGTGGGAGATTATTGGATATTTTCGATAACATAAAAAATAAAACGGTTTTCGTTTTTGTGATGGTTCACAAGAGACACTTCCATTCCCATTAGACACTATTGATATCTTTTGGAAGTGAAGAGGCATCTCCGATTGTTGGATATTTTCAATAACATAGAAAATAAAATGGTTTTCGTTTTTGGTTTTCCGCTACAAAGGAAGAGTCTTGTTCCGAATAGACGCTTTGGATGTTTGTTGGAGATGAAAATGCATCTCCAAAGGGTGTGATATATGAGTCACAAAAGACACATCCATTCCCATTAGACACTATTGGTGTCTTTTGGGAATGAAGAAGTATCTCCAATAGGCATGAGTCCCCTATAAGTAGTGATGATTTATTTCCATTCAAGCATGGAAAAACACAACAAAATTCTCTGATTTCTTTTCTCACTAAGCATCATCAGAATCCATAAATTCGGTGTTCTTGGTTGGGTCAAGGGAGTAGAACTCTTGAATCCAACAACGTTTTTAGGGCTTCATTGTATCCTGAAAGCATTATTTCACTGAACGATTGTACTCGCCAATTATTTGGAATGGTCTAAATATTTGATGAAAATAACCGCAAGGCCTTGAAGTTCAATGCTAAACATTCTTTTAGTTCTTAGATTTTTCATCCTCTGGTAACAATTTTTTCAACAGTTTTCAATAATTAATTTTCGTCAGTAGAGGGTAAATTTTAAAATGATTTAGTGGTGACAAGTTTAGGAGATGTTTAATCTCCCAAATCAAATACAACAGAAGAATTTGGATCTTTTGTTTTTCTCTGTTATATGTCGGGTCAACAGATCATCAGTTTGGGCTCTTGCAAGATGGGTTTACTGACAGACTGCTCATTTTTTTGTCTATTTTGATTTCAATTGTATATATTGTTGTCTCTCGACTTTGTACTTATTATGGTATTTTATGTGTTCGTATTTGAGAAATAGTTCTCTTTTTGAAAAAATTGGGCTCGAAAAGTTGTTAATGGCACCCGGAAAATGGATAAAGACACCCACATATTGGATAAGGGCACCACAATGATATCAACACCCGAAAGATGGATTCTAGGCACACCATCTTCAACATTTAAACACAAGTTTTGGCGGAAATCTTGTTTTCACCTGTGAAGAGTTTTGGAAGAGCTTAAATGAGATTCAAACACGGAATTTGGTTGGGATGGATTTGTTTCAGCTAAACAAGGATTGTAAGTTGATTGGATCGATTAGATTGGGTTGTATCATTGGATTTTCGATAAATCAAGGAAAGAAAAGATACTCGGATTTTCTGGAAACGTAGGACAGAAAAGCAGGGCTTGGACAAGTTTTACTCGGAAATTTTCATAGAAATAGTTCGGTTTGGGCATGTTGATATAGTACAATATTGGTATGGGACTAGGATTGATTGAAAAAAAGAAGTTTTCCTTTCCTTTTACGGAACAGAGAAAGGGATATATTCTCAGGTCTTTTGGGATTTATATTTGGTAGGTACGTGAGATTTAATATCTTCTTTACAAGATATGGTTCTATCATTAGACGAAACAGGAAGAGTATGAGGCCAGTAAGAGACGCGTGAAAGGAGTTTAAAAGGAAATAACCGTGATCTGCAGGAGAAGAAAAAGAGAAAATTTTAATCGGGTTTAATCGGTGATGTGGTGTATATATAGGTTGTTGGGACCTAACAGAGGAGTGATCGAGACTTTGGGAGAATTGCATAGGAGAAACTAAGACTGCAAAGACGTGTAACAGTTTTCCAACAATTATTTCTGTTAGGGTTTCTCTGTAACAATTGTATTTGTTACAAATACACTGCTTTATGACTTTTCCTCTTTTTAATCAACTTTTGAGCGATAAACATATATTTTGAGCAAGTGATTAATATGAGGAGCTAAACCCCAACACTGGGGCAACGGAGGAAGCCATTTTTCCAATTATTATGTGGTAATTTCTATTTAACTTAACGTCTGCAATTCTTTTATGATTATTTGCACTGAACTTTAATCGATTTTACGATTTTGATTAAATATTTGTGATTTCTCTTGATGAGGCATGTTTAGCCTAGGGTTTTTGATGTGCCATGTTTGCTTACACCTATTGTTTTGAGAATCTACTTATCTAGGCAATATTTAATAATCAAATCGAATGTATTGAGTTGCATAATTATTGTTATTATTGAATCATTGATAATTGGTTAATAGTGGAATCCTTTGTCTTAGTTTTCTCTATAATCTCGAAATTAATCTTATTTAATTTGCTATTTTAGAATAAGAATTTTAGTCTAAAACCAATTTTCACAAGTCTGAGAACGAACTTTTACTTATCACTTGAAAAACTACATCATCTACCTTTTCCTTATACAACATAAAAGTGATGTATTTTCAAGTGGAGTTTTCGAGAGATCTACAGACTGTCTTCGTTGACCCTATCAATAGTCTGGAGAATTGATGATTTTCTATGATTCCGTCAGCCGAGTGAATAATGATAAATCATGCGATGGTTTTCTATGATTCCGTCAAGGGTGGACGATGCACAAAGAAAATTGACCACGTTTTTTTCTTCCATTCGACTTAAACTACTCTTACGGGTCCATAAACAGTTACAAGAAGTGTTGTTATTTGGGATCTAATTTATGGAATTCATAATCAAGTATATTCCATTTCTCAATCATGGCGGAGTGTAGGATCGAGCAAGAGAGAGGAGAGCACAAACGCGGAAGCAATAATAGTCTACATTGATAATCAATTCGGTGTACAATTCTTATGGCTCAATAGCCTACTTATAGTCTCACAAACTTGACGATCACTCAAACCACTTTCCTAATAAAAATAAACTCTAAATAAAACATACTTCTATAAACACAAAGAAACTCTAAACATAGTAAAACTCTAAAACTAGCAACCGACATAACTTGCTTCTCAAGTTAACTCGACTACCAAATATGACACGCTGTGTCAACTTCTTTTGTTGATCCAAACTGACTGGTGTCAACTGTAGTAGTTGATCCCAATACTGTGTCAACAATACTTGTTGATCCACTAACCAAATCACCATATGTTTGTTTAACTTCCAACATCCTCCCTTAAACCAAGATATCATTTAACGAGAATTTTGTAACCCTCTTCTACTCCTCATCATCTTCGATTAATCGACGTTAGCACGTCCTTGTCTTTTCTCAATTTCTATCCCTCTTCTTCCATTGATAAACGTCAACATACAACTATTAGAAACACTAACAATGGTAGTAGCACGTTCTTGTCTTTTCTCATTCTTCAAAGATACCACCAACAAACTCTTACTCCTTGATACCCGATTATAGCTTATCCCAACTTCATGATCCTACCGAATTCCGTCAACATTATCCAATAAACAAACTCAATTCGCAAACCGCGGCACCAACTGCAACTCAGCTAACAAATCAATCTTCTTCTTTTGCTTAACAACAAACATCAAACACTCACTTCGTACTATCTTCTTCTTCATGTTCTTCTTTATCGCAGCGGAACACCATCCTTAACAAGCTAGAAACACTATTGTTGTCCTCTATTCAACTTGCTAACCAAACACAAATTCCAAATTTTGTAACTCATTAGAGGCCGAGTGCCAAATCCGAAGTTGATCCCATTACTGCGTCAACAATACTTGTTGATCCACTAACCAAATCACCATATCTTGGTTTAACTTCCAACACGGAGAGAACCTATCGATAACAGAAACTTGTCAGTATCAATGAGTTTTTATGTTGATATCTTTTAATTTTTTATATCGTTTTCTGCTGATCTGTGGAAGTTTTGTCCTAGAAAACGTTATATTTTTGAACTTGACATATATATTTCTGAATCATGTGATAAACGATCATTTATCGGCATGATTGTGCATCATAACTGAATACAAATTCTGTAAACACCATTAGAGGCCGAGTGCCAAATCCGAAGAGTCGTAACTGTGTTGGTATGAATTTATGGGATTTGATGATTTTCTTGATTTTAATAATTATGTGAGGGCATGGATAGTGAGATTAATGTGATTATGCCTCTTTGGTGATCTAACTGAGTCTATTAAGAATATACTATATAGGGTTGTCGGGTTGTATATTGGTAGAGTTCTTATGGTTGATATATTTTGATTCATGACAACATACTAGTTCAAGTACATATGATTTTGGTTGAGTATAGTGGAACACCAAGTTCTTCACCATTGAGCCAAATCCGAAGAGACGGTAACTTGTATTACTATATAGTTCATATTTGAAGATTTCCTTCTTATAAGAATTAAGTGCGAACATGGTCGGTGAGGTTTATGTCATGATGCCCTCTCTGGTGATCTAGTTGAGTTTTTCAACCAATATAATAGGTACAAGGGACTTAAAGAATCCATCTAGAATACAAAACAAAGCTTGACTAAGTTAGGCTAGATAAAGAGCGGTCGAGATTTGTAGGAGGGATAAATCTACGACCATGGTTTTTTCAACTAACCATTATAAATACTTTATTAATTAGTGTCCTATTAAGTGCTCATGATGAATGATTAATTAATTTTTCATGATAAATGTTCATTTAATGAATCTACAAATACATATTTTTATTAATAAATAAGTTTATTAAAAACTATATCTATATTGATAGGTAAAGAATTTGGTGCTAGCGAGTTTCAAACTCAGGTAAGTGGTATCATCACGCAATGACTTTACCACTGTACTACAGTGATCCCGGTTAAAAAGGATATTTATAATTTTTAATGGTGGTAGTGAAAGAAGCAGTGGGTTGTGGAAACAGTGTTGGATATTTGTGAGTGGTGGAGGTGGTAACATTACTGGTGGTGGAAAAAATAGTGGGTGTGGCTGGTTTTACGTACGGTGGTGGATGTTAGTGAATAGTAGTAGACAATGATAGTTTTGTGTCTTTACAAAATGGGCAACATTCTATTTTGATAGATGTAGTTGGCTGTTTTTAGCACAACTGTTAAGGACAAAACACAAATATTTTGAGGAGGATACTAAATGATATAATACAATATGATCATGACCGCTGGATCACCCCAAATGGATCCCAACTATTTCTAGTACCCGATTGAATAAAATCACGGTTTTTAGTGTTAAAATAAAATTCATTTCATTTCCAGAATACAAAACAAAGTTTGGACAAGTTAGACTAGATAAAGAACGATCAAATTTATACTAGCAGAACATAAATCTACCGCTATAAATGATCGCGTTTAATTAAAAAATAATAATAATAAAATTTAATAATAAATGTTCAGTTGATATTTCATAATAAATGTTTATTTAACTAATCAAATGAATATATTTGTGTTGATACATAATAAATTTATTCGATATTAACCATATCAGTAAGCATTAATGGTGGTTGTGATGGTGGACAGTGGTGAGGATAATGGTGGTGGGTATTGGTGAGACTGATAGAGTGGTGACGATAATGTGGTGGTGGAAGAAGTAGTGGTAGTAGGGTGAGAAAAGGGGTCTTAAGATAAGTAAATTAAGTACTACTGGTCATTGTGATGGTGGGTGGCGGTGGTGGATCGACGATGGGGATAATGGTGGAGCGGTGACGATAATGTGGTGGTGGAAGAAGTAAAGGTAGTAGGGTGAGAAAAGGTGTCCTAAGATAGGTAAATTATTTAGTCATCCTTGGTTAATTTTTATTTGTTTTTTTTTAATTTGATTTTAGTTTTCAAATTACTTTTTTTATTATATTTTTAAAATTAAAACAATTTTTAAAAGCCAGATTTTTCCAAAAAAGAAAATGCCGTGATCGTAAGATTTATCGGGTAGGGGGAAGGAAGAAAAATGAAACCTATAGAAAAAATTGACCAAACCCAAGGCTACACACGAATTAATTGTAATCGGTTCAGTTTCTCACATCTCTCTTTATTCCCCCTTTTTGCCATGGTTTCTGTAATTATTTCTCCCCTACTTCATGGATTATGCAAGGCTACGCGTGAATTAATTGTAATCGATTCAGTTTGTCACATCTCTCTTTATTCCCCTTTTTTGTCATGATTTCTGTTTTTGTCATTTCGCCCCAACTTCGTGTAATTATGCATGCTTGATAAATAGTTCATGATAATAGGTAAAGAGACAAGAAAAGAAATGGATCAAGAATTAAATATTATTATAAATTTTAGGAAAATGAATAAACACAGATCTATGTAAATTGGGAACCCAACAATTTATATCAAAAAGAAAAATTAAATTCTAATGCTAACAGATTTTGCAAGATTAATCTATTTGATTTTAAAGTAATTTTAGGTGTTTTTGGTTTTGTTACAAGTTTGGTGAATGACCTTTGATGATATTTTTTTTGAAGTAGTGAACGAAGTAATGTTCTACTGCCCATAGGATTTGCTCCAACGATTAACTATGTTTGTCGCAAAGGGTTGTATGACTTACATACACAATATTAAAAGATTCGAGGATACGAAAATGTTTATTAACCAACTCCTCGAAACATTTAGACCTGGATCGACGGTTTGATTCTTCTCAGACAATTACGACATGTATGAATCGATGGATACATTTGAAACATATATCCTTGCCTGTGCCGTTACGGCATGGGTTGAGACCTAGTTGTAAACAAATTGAATTGTGCCATCTTTTCGACGTACCGATGGTTTGCAGTACATGAGGCTACATTTTATTTTCCAGCTGTTAATGCAAAAGTATATTTCGCATTGACGGATTATCATTTTTTTTTTGTGTGTGTGTGAGCGTTTACATATTTTGAAATGTAATCAAAATGTACCGGAAAAATAGAGTTAAGCCAAAAAGGGTTAGTATCATTTCAAGGATAGGATGTCACTGGTAGACAACTTCCATTACTGGCCAAATGAAAGCCAAATACGTAGGAAATATGAATATATATTCTATCGGATTTGAAGATGTTTTATGATCAGGACTTGTGTATGAGTTGGACACATGGTTCCAAATTTTGATTTGGATTAACATTTCTGGTAGCATTACTGGAATACATGTGGGCAGACTACGTACCGTAAAAAATTGCACAATTAACATCTTGTATAAGCATATTGTTCATGTTTAGTTATTTCTAGTGATTGAAAAAACTGATTGAGAATTCATGCCAAGTTCAAGAGATTGGATTTGAAGATTTCTTTAGAAATTACCGCTGTGCATGTTTGATACTGATCAAATAAGTGATATGCAAATTTGACTCATTTGGTCGCGTGATAATAGAAGAGTATTGTCATAAATGCTCTATGATTAGAGAACCAACAGAGATCACCAATGATTGTTCAAGCAACAATTTTATGGTACATATATAATTCTTACGATATGAATTATAAATTTTAAAATCTGAAACTGTCATAATTGTTAAGATAACAATTGCATGACATGAACATAATTCTTGTGATAAGAATTATAGGTTCCAAAATCTGAAAATAGGCATGTCTTAAATGACATCAAAAGGAAAGTAGATTACCGGTTAATATGTAACGTATTGGAAGATTGGTGGCTGACCAAGTATCCAACGATGAGGTGTTACGATACTACCGATGCTTAAATTTTGAACACTTGCATAGCATGGTGTCAAAATGTTAAATAGACATTGTCTATGTAAATGAGTGAAATTTTGTAGAGGATTGAGCACGAGTAGAGGAGTTACTCATCATAGTATTATACTTGTTGATAACAAATATGTAAATTGCCTAAAACAATTTTATGCCTTTAGTGACTGCTTGTCAGTAACAACTTCTTATGAATTAACCAAAAGTGTTAATTATGATCACTAGAGAAGTTACAACTATTTTTGTAAAATCAAATAAGAGCATTTTTAATAATGTTGTCAGAATTGATTGCATGAGTAGGTGTAATTAGCGAGGAAGAATGGCTTAGAAACTAAATTGTAGAGATATCGTTATGTAAGAAGTCATTCCAAGTAGTCTTGATTTTTTTTGAATAAGGGTATGATCTATAATGTCTCTAACAAAGACTTATAATGCAAAGTCAAGGCATACGAGTCTTAGACATTGGACGGTAAGATAATTACTCATGAAAGGAGTAATTGCAGTTGACCTTTGAAACGAAGAAGAACTTGGTAGACTATTTATGAAGAGTCTCCCAAAGCAAATAATTTCAATGAATTGTCTCGCAGAAACACCTTAAGGGACTTACCTATATGAGTATGGAAATCAGGTCGTTTCCTAAGAGAAAAAGACCGCTCTCTAAGAAAACTCATGAATCCAGGATAAGCACAAGGCCATTAACGTGTTGATCTACAGAACACACAATCTCTGAAATTAGTATGTGTGGAGATTCTGATTTTATCACATGGAGTACTTGGTTCAAGACTGGTTTCACGACTGAACCCTGATAAGGCTTTGAATTTCTTACACTAAGCGAAGGTTCGAATTCAAAAGATACCTATCATTTATGTATTGATTTTTACGATGATGCTTATTTCCCAACTGAGCTTAAACTACGTTGGCTTGATCCCACTCGGGTACGTAGGCTGTCACTTGAGTGATGCAACCACTCCAGTTTTGTAAGTTTTACTTTATTTTATTTTCATTTTTTTTTTGTTATTGAAAATAGGGGAGATTGTTGGATATTTTCAATAACATAGAAAATAATATGGTTTTCGTTTTTGGTTTGCCGTTAGGACAAGGAGCATCTTGTGCCGAATAGACGCAATGAATGTTTGTTGGAGATGAAAAGGCATCTCCAAAGGGTGTGATGGTTCACAAAAGACACATCCATTCCAATTAGACACTATTGGTGTCTTTTAGGAATGAAGAGGCATCTCCAATAGGCATGAGTCCCCTATAAGTAATGATGATTTATTTCCATTCAAGCATGGAAAAACACAACAAAATCTCGGATTTCTTTTCTTACTAAGCATCATTAGAATCCATAAATTGTGTGTTCTTGGTTGGGTCAAGGGAGTACCACTCTTGAATCCAACAACGTTGTTAGGGCTTCATTGTATCCTAAAAGCATTATTTCACTGACCGATTGTACTCGCCAATTAGTTGGGAATGGACAAAATATTTGCTGAAAAGAATCGCAAGGCCTTGAAGTTCAGTGATACACCATTCTTTTAGTTCTTAGATTTTTCATCCTCTGGTACCAAATTTTCCAGCAATTATTAGTCTTATCTAACATATATTATTTACAATAAAGTTTATATAATTATTAGTCTTATCAAACATATATTATTAAAATGGAAGAAAATTCATTAATTATTCCGTCTACAAGACCTAAAATTCTAGAAAAATCAACTGGAAACTTACAGGAAAATCATGGTGGTACTATGAAATTTGTGAGTAACCCAAAAATGAGTTTTCTCTCTTTGATAAACCCATCATTAAAATAGTATATATGTCTAGCCCAAAATATAATATTACCCATTAAATGTAGTAAGTTTTTGACTGATTTTATATTCAAAAAAAAATCATGACTAAACTAACCTTTATCCTTTACATTTAAGTGTTTAACTAACAAACTTTTGGGAAAATATTTATCACTATTACAACCGGTTTATTGGATCTAAAATTCCAGGTTTCTCACTCAATTTTTTTTCATTGAAAGGTTCTTCCAGGTTTAACTCTCGTGTGGAAAAAAAATAATCCCCGCCGTAGATGGGAATGAGGAGAGAAGAAAACTAATCAATTTTAAAATTTCTAATAGCTAGGTTTGCATGTAACATGATTATTTTTTGATCGCATAACTGATTTATTTTGGTATACCTTGATTGGCGGTGAACTCATAGATGGTGAAGACTGATGTTATCAATAACAATAATAATAAACAAAGCTGGTTGTGAGCCAAGTTTATCAAGACTTTGTCTTGGGAAGCACGACCTTTGGGACAAATTAGGTATTTTTCAAAGGCGCTTTGACCTTTCTAAAAGAAAAGGTTTCTTTCATATCGACATCAATTATCATCGTTCCTTATCCTTACCGCATATATAGATGGGTATATTGGAAGAATATTAATCTCTTTCGTCTTTGGAAATTGATTGTGATTATCTCAATAATCCCAAACTTTGGTTTATTGCTGCTCTTTTTCTCTCTATACATATTTTGTTTTCTTCGTTGCAAATTTGAATTGTATTTTATTTATTTTCTAGGATTTGTGGATGATTCAAGCACTAAGCGTTTAAAAGGGGGTTTTGTTTTATTATTTGGGTCCAATATAAGGCATTTTTTATACGATGCATTTGATATTTCAAACAGATTTAGGGTCTAAAGACCCTGTAATTGTGAATCTGATGAATTGTGAAGGCTTACAGATTTTTTTATATTTTTCTTGGAATCAATTGCGTCAAATTGATTCGTGCTGCTTCAAGTATTTTGGTGATAGTTTGAAAAAACTGAAAATTTTAGTCTGGAGCCATTATAGGCGCAAATACTAGCTAATGGAAATGCGTTAGCAATGGGGAAACATCTGAGATCTGCCTCGGGGCAGCGAAATTTCAGGGGCGGCCCTGATAATAAAGGTACTACGAAGGGTATGAGTTAGACAAGAAACTGATTTCATTAGATTATCATAAGAAGAACTTGAAATTTGAAAATTTCACTTGGATTTTTGTTGATAAAGAAGAAGTACTTAAAGGTAATTAAGGACTTATCCTTCTAATTGATTGACTTCGTTCAGAATGTCCTATTAGTATATACAGTATACATTAGATTTTTCACTAGCGGAAATTTCTGGGTATATCTACATGATTAGCACCACTGATCTGGGTAGACAAGTGGTAATGCTTTGGATCATTGATTACAATCCCGCCACCTCTTTAGACTACAAAGTTTATTTCCGTAACAGTATTCTAGCGGCTTACGAGCAGTGTTGCCACATGGATTATGTGCGTATTAATACTAATTTTTGTAAAAATGGTTGAAAGTAATTACATGTCGTTTCTGTTTAAGCATTCAGTCATTGCTGTGTGGTTATGGACTCTTTTAAGCTTCATGCCTTCATTTTCATTTTTGTCTACCACAAAATGCTTTAATTTTTAATATCTTTAAATGTTGTCTTAGGTCAAATGGTAGAGCATATGATTTTTTGCCATGGAAATATAGGTTCGACTCCCGTAGACAACTTCCGATGACATAATATTTACGTAATTTACTGTTATCATGTGTAATTTCTTTACAATGAGAAAATAACGGATGAAAAAAGTTTTTTGTACCGTTTATTTTGAAATTTTTAGGTTTTGGAATGTGTATAATATACGCAAAAATTTCATTTTTCACCATTTTTCAAGTGACAATTTCATTTTTCACAACTATTTTTTATTTTGCAAGGTTCTGAACAAAGCATATTTTTAGTGAAAGTTTCAATTTGCAGTTGGGTTTTAGGTGAAAAATTCGTTTTCCCTTTTTGATCTTATGATAATTTTGGTGAAATTTGTGTTTTTCTATGTTTTGGTTGAAAAAATCGATTTTCACCAAATTTTGGTGAAAAAGAGACATAAAAGGAAAAATAGTAGAGAGAAAGTTTATAATTTCACTCTTAACTAAACGAGTACAGAAGAGGAGACAGAGGGAGAAAACTAAAAATTCACCAAAAAATGAGGAGAGAAAAAAGACAATAATCACGAGTAGAAGTAGTGAGATTAATTGAATCATCAAAATAATCCAAAGGATTTTTTTTAGGAATTTTGATTGTCACATTGAGTTATATAGTTGTTTTTACAGAAAAAGTCCACGTTTTATTTGTTAAAAAATCAGTTTAATTTGTGTAATTAACTCATATTATAACTAATTATGGGTTACTTATATATACAACTTTAATGATGGATTTATGATAAACAAAAAATACAAACCGGACTAGAAATATTTTGTTCCATTTCACGAATACTTTGATTTCTAATTATAATGAAGTAATTCTACAGATCTTTTATTTTATTTAGCTACATGTTGCTATTAAACTATTTTTTTAATGATTATATCTTGATATACGTAATTAAAGCCATGCATCAATGCTTATATGTCAGGAGGGTTTATTGTGTCACGGGACGGCTGAGATACATTCAATTTTCTAACTGGCGGCTGTGATCTTCCCTCCTCCATCTGAAATTGGTTTAATCTAACGGCCAGCACTCCTTCGCATCCCACGTCGAAAGTCATTATTTTGACGGTAAAGAAACCCTAATAATTAGTGTTTCCATTAACTTCTCAATCGAGCACCGATATTGGCCCTTCTATCATCTTCTCCTAATTGAAAATTTCCCTTTCCCTATTCCGTAACGTTTCAGGCTTTCCATTCACTACCATAAAATCTTTCGAATCTAATACTACATATCTCCCTCCCTAATTAGATGACCTAATTAAAATTTACTAGTAAATTTAGAAATGATTTATCTCTCAAACCATACAACGGATTTTCGTAAACTTTGTATCATTGGAAAGCATTTTAAAACACCTACCTAATGAATATAAATATGGCTATCAAATTTTACATATTTTTAATAATACTAATCTATTACTCCAGTTATTTATGATATAGGTCATCTAATTAGTGACAGAGGGAGTAGAACTTTTTGCAAAGTAAAAAAAACACTCATCCCAGTTTTAATTGTCGTCTCCATATATAAAATGTCATCCGTTCCACCGATTGAACATGTAAGTTTTACCTTTTTTCATACTTCCATTTACATACTCTGTAAATGACGGTTTGCTTTTGATTCATGCAAATTTCATCAATAAACCCAGTTGGGCTTATAGCTAAATCGTGGTTCACTGTCAGTTCAATTTCAATTGTTTATTCATCAAACCCTAAATTAATATCATAAATTGTATTCAATCTGGGTGTGATCCATGTGTTGTAAAGGTTATTGGTTTCAAAATCTTTTCCATTTAAGGTTTTTTAAATCCAGCCGAGTTAACTTCGGCAATGAGGAAGATTTTTTGGGATGTGATCCAACAATTTTCTTGGCTCGGACTACTCTTTTTAAAAGTAATGAGCTATCATCGTTAAATTTGTCTTCATTTTTTCTCAATTAAATTCCAAAGCTATGTTTTTACTCATTCCTCTAAATTGATTTTATTGGTCTGTTTTTATAATTAATCCGGTTTCGACATTTATATCGGCTTTCTCTCCCGTAGAATGAAAGATGAATGATTTTCAAGTTCTCGCAAGGGGGGAATCTGCACAAAAAGCAGAAGTTCATCCGTAACAAACGATGTATAAAAAGACTTTATATGTTTGAACTTTTGAGACTTGAAACCATTATATATTTCACTTTGGCAAATTCAGCTTCACAAAAAATTCGGTTTGTGGCTGCTTCAAAGTCTTTGCAATTGTTGTTTAGGTTACATCAATTCCACCAGTCGCATTGTTTGTTTTTTTATCATTCCTCCTTTTATTATTTTATGAGATCATTTGATTTATTACTCACTGTCACTGTGGTATATCATATTCATTACGTTTTCAGCTTTCATAGTGGTTTAGTTTGGTTTATGTATTATTTTTGCGTAACGAGACTTTGTTGGATTGTTCATATGTCAAAGATTGTATATCATTTTTGACAAAAATTTGTGTATTTTCTTACTCTTCATATTCCGTTGCTCTAAAATAGTTTTAGTACACATTGGAAGAAATGTCCTAACCAAAACACAAATTAAATCTCTGAATACTTCAGTGTTTATAAGTTTCGTACATGTTTGCAAAAATTTCCCATCCAAAACACAAATTAAATCTCCAAATATGCAGTATTAATTTATTAGGTTAACTAGATCCGTGGCTTCAGTGTTTATAGCATGCTCCATGCGACTAATACTTAAGTAGACCTTTTACAAAATTAATCTACATTTAAGTTTATTGTTTAGTTCCTCTACTAATACTTTTCTGCGTATACTTTCCATTATACCTTGGTGTTGTGTAGTAATATGTAGTCTCTATCATATCACTACTTCAATTTTATAAAAGGTCAATGATTTTCGGCCCTTTCTGTTTATAGGTCAAATTGCTATTCGAATTTAGGAAACTCCAATTACAGGATGGAGTAGAAGAGCATTTTACTTAAGGTCCAACAGATGTAGAGCTCAATTCCCGATGTGTTACCCAATTAACACATGATCTACCACCGCATCAGTCTACTAGGCCTTTTGATCCATTTAACAGTCAGTAACTTTATAATGTTTACAACACTCCTTCAAAAATGCTATTGTTAGAATTCTCAGTTCCCTCAATTTTGTATATGAATTGCATTCTTAGCAACATTGTTTTAATGTGCAGTATGATTGAGAGCAGGAGAGAAAACGTAAAGAATGTAAAAGAAGGAAAAATAGTTGAGGCAAATTTGTTCATTGGAAAGGAAAATGAAGATTATTTTTCCATGTGGTTGAGAGGTAATTTAGTGTCCTTCACTGAATTAACTTAGACCTATTACATTGGTTCTTAACTATTCTTGGCACTCTACTGAAATGTGTATTAGAACGGTAGTTTATTTCATAGCACTGTAACTATACCGAAAAGTACCTCATGGATGTGTTCGAAGTGTTCAATAGAATTTCTGATCGAACTTTGCCTTTGATGAATAATATAATATGTTTTCCATTCATCCTATAGAAGACCGTCGTACAAAACCAACACGGATACATCACGTGGTCGATCTAGGATCCCATCTTTTTTCCTGCATTTGGATTGTTAGAGAATACATTAGACTAAAAAGCCATTATGTCATTAATCTGTGATTTTTGGTTGTTGTTGTGGAGATTAAGTTCTATGTCAGTTTCAAGTTTCAAATCTCTTAGTATGGGCTTTCTAAGAGCAACTGCAGTGGACGACTAAACCCAAATTTGGTGTCGAGTGGGCTGGCGTAGTGGAACGGACCATCGATCAAAATTTGATCAAAGAGGTAAACTCGGACCAAATTTGATCGGCGATTAAGACCAAATCCAAATATAGTCGGGCGTTTATATAATGTCCGCCTACCAGACGGGCGTTGGTATAATGTCCGCATGTAGCCGCGCGTTCGTAAAGTTAACGCCTGATGCAGGGCGTTGGTATAATGTCCGCCTGGATGGGGCGTTGGTATAATGTCCGCCTGAATGGGGCGTTGGTATAATGTCCGCCTGGCATGGAGCGTTGGTATAATGTCCGCCTGGATGGGGCGTACGTAAAGTTAACGCCCGACACCCAGGCGTTGATATAGTCATATACTGTTGTTCACAAAGTTTTGAAAACTTTGCTTGGGGCGTTGTCTTTATCAACGCCCCATTTTTTTTTATTTTTTTTTTTGAATTGTCAGCGAACGTATAATCTCCGTCCCACACACCAGGCGTTGCTATAGTTAACGCCCATACAGGCGTTATCTTTATCAACGCCCCATACCAGGCGTTATCTTTATCAACGCCCCATAACAGGCGTAATCTTTATCTACGCTGGACGATGAAGCGGACTTTATATCAACGCGCGACCAAGTTTACTCGTCATCCGTTACGCCACAGGACGGACTAAACCCAAATTTGATCTTTTTTTTTAGTCTTTGGTCTTTAGTTATGCTCGCAACACTGTGGACGCTCTAAGTGACTAATGTACCTCATATCTATACAGGCATGTGCAGTGCCACCACTACAAAAAAAATACTAATTGAAAATAGTTAGTATTATCTTGTTGTCCGTGTAGCAAGAAGGTCTTTGGTGAGGATGGTGACCTGTGGTCCACCAAATGTGAAACTAAAGCGGATGTTCCTTTCTCCAGGTTAATGCTATGCAATATATATTTGATTATCTTAGTTAGTTCATAAGTATCCATCTGTATTTTGTTAATCAGGTGACCATTTTATATTTGCAACGCAGGTTCCTTCTCCGCTCTGAATTCGAAGTAGAACGGTTCCTCCGTTTTTGTATCTCTGCAGAGTTAGGTTTATAAGATGGTTCGCCCCCTGCATCCAAACTCTTGAGCAGGTCAGGTGTAAACTAAATTATTTCATCTTCCTCGCACTCCCTTTTGTCTTCCTCATCCATAGAACACTATATCATTTCATGTCAAACAAACTGTTAGAAGTTCCCTTTTATCTATAGCTTTTCGGCAATTCTGCACCAGCCCGTGAATTTCCAAGTTACTCTGACCCCCATCAGCATGGAGCAGAACGTTGCAGCTACAGAGTCACCCATCTTGATTGTCATGGCCTCCCGTGCCACTGGAACCGAAGCAACCCTCTTTAGACATAATGAATGCATATGAAGACCCCAGTATCACGTTTTCCTGCTGTACTGTTTTAGTGTAACACTATTTGTTTTAGAAACTGAAATATGAACCTAAGTCAGAGAAATAGTAATCTGTTAATATTGACCATCAAAGAAAGTTGGGGGAGAAAAACAGATTGGTTTTGATTGAAAGTAAATGCTGGAATTTTTGTGTGAGTTGTTATCATATCTTTCAAGTTTATCCATGTTTTTAGTTTTTATTGTTTCTCAATTTGGGAGTTGATATAACGATCAAAAGCATGGTTTGTTAGTGGTTTGTTGTTACTTCATGATCACGAGGTATTCTCACGAGGTATCTCCATTGGCTTGACTGTCGATCGTTCTTTTTTTCCTATTATAATAATCAATCAAACATGTGATCCGACCACCCCAATCTCATCCTAGCAAAAGAATCTAGCGGTTGTGGTGTTTGTAATCCCCTTTTATCCCTCTTAATTACTTCCTCTTCAATTAGACGTTACAACCATTAAATGGTAGAATTAGAAGAAAAAAAATTGAAAATATAAATGCCACAATAACTTTCAACCATATTGTGCCAATCTTCAACAATCTGCAAAACACAAACAATGTATTCTTTTAAAAATAACAGGAATTATTTTTATTCTACTCATGAAAAAATCAAAAATACAAAGCATAATTTCCATTCCACTCATTGAACAAATGGAACAATCGAGTAAGGTGAGGAAAGTTACGTGGAGTGCAATACCTTGGGAGTTGCAATATGTAAAATCCCAAAAAAAAGGCAATCGAATAAGCCAACCTTAGTCAACCTGCAAAGCACAAATAACATTAGAGTTACCATATGTAAAACCCAAAGAACAAAGAACTTTAGAAAAATATATACTTAGAAAGGAAACGTTGCAGAAATCTCTTTTGGAATAAAAATCTGTTCACAGACTATTTCGAGAATACTTTGCAGCTGGAAAGAGGAAGAATGGATGATCGCCATGTGGTGGGCTATGGACAAATGGGAAACTTTACATTTTTGGAAACGAATGGAAGATTGTTTTGTTAGAATTTTCAAAAACATTTTTCGAAAACTTTTACATTTTTTGAAACCACTTTCTCATGTTGATTGATAAAGATTGTTTTGTTAGAATAATAAGAATAAGAACAGTTTTCCAATGGAAAAGAAACTGAAAAGGAAACGTTATTAAAAAGATATGTATTTATACTATGACGTGCATAATAAATGGAGCTAATACTTGGGACATGCATGGATAAATCTCATTGTTTGCTTCTTTTGATTGGAAATACTTACCTAATTTTACGAAGAAATTTTTGGTTTGTTTCCACTCCGCAAACGTTACAAAGGGGTCGAGATCGTCTGTGCCACTGCTTGTGTGTGCCCTATGTGCCACATCAATAGAAACACGGTATTTTCTCTTGGATTTGTAATATCTTCTTTAACTAATTAATTATCTTTCCTAATCGATTAGTGTTGTATAAATAGAAAATCTATTTAGTTAGTCATGGTTAATGAGAGGAATGATGTGGCGTGTTTCTATTGGTATGGCACATAGGGCACACACAAGCAGTGGCACAGACGATCTGGACCCGTTACAAAGTGATCCATCATAAATGGGCTAACATTTAGGATTAAAGCTTACCGTTTTGAATAGAAATACTTACCAAATTTTTTCGCTCCTAATTCTTTCATTCCTATATTTACTTCCCTGATTATCCTCCCACCATCATGAATACCCATAAATAATGTATAAAGTCCATACCATGCAAAGAAACGGCTGCTCCTATATTCACCCAGAGAAAAAAACGTCTAAAAAATTAAAAGTTACACTTATTACAATTGTTTAATGAGAGTGTACATAAATAGAGGAATGTATTTATTCATCCACACCCATCCACTCATTCACACATTTCCCACTCATTCACTTAATCACAACTTATTTTTTTGGTGAAATTTTTTGCTTGAGAGTACCAACATGTCAAACATGATTAGCTGCAGCCCCACGAAAACCATTTCCCAAAACCTGTTTGCTTCCTTTTCGAGAGAATGCATGATTGCGATGAAAACAAACCTTCGGTACTCAAGTTTCGTGTTGCAAGAAAATGGGAAGAGATCGATTTCATGGCGACGAATGAAGTCACTACTTTATTATTCTGATGAAAAATGTTTAAAGTTTTCATAGCAACGATTTCTTAAGAGTCGAATTAATTCTTATGGTGATGTGTGGTAATTATTAAAATTATTATCATAACAAATTGTACCCACGCATGTCGTGCCGTTATAGCACGGGTTATTTCTAGTAATCAACATTTTGTAAAAGAAATCCTCAAATCAGGATCTCCCATTCCACCAGTGCATCCCGAATGGGAAAACGTATGCAAAGAAGCGACACTTGCATGGATTCCTCATTACGAAAGAATGCACCAAGGGTGAGATGAACTTGTCCTAACACAAGTCCAATATGGCCTTATTGAAACCAACGACCTTAATTGAATGCATAAAATTCTGGTTCAACTTTATGATTCAAGTATTAAAATTTTATGTTGAGTTACTTTAAAAGTTTTATTTCTTTTGTTGTAGGATATTATATATTCAAGTTTAATGTTTAATCTCGTTTACTATATAGCGACAACGATACAAGGAACAATGGATACTTAGAGTTCTTTTCTGAGGCTCTGGTACTTGTGAATTTGATGAACTCACCACCGCTAAAACCTCCTTGAGTTATTTTTTTCCGTGACATATATATTTCACAATACCTCTGGTGGTCGCGGATTCAATGAATTCACAACCACCAGAGCCTCCATGAGGTTTTTTATTTTCTGACATATGTATTTCACACTGACTCTTGTAGTCGTGGATTGATAAATTTAAGCTTAATTGACAAATTTAAGCTTTTCTAATAATTTCCACCTAAATTTTTCCAAACTCATTGGGATATAGTTGGTCAAAGTATGATTAATAGTGTACAACAATTTTTTTAAGTCAGGTTTTCTGCTTAAGAAATTAAATGAGACTAATATCTCATTGATTCCTAAGACAGAAAACAAACAATTTCCTTCTGATCTAAGACCAATTGCTCTGCGCAATACTTCGTACAAGGTTATATCAAAAATTCTAGCTACTAGAATGAAAAAGATTATGAGTAAAATTATCTCTCATCTACAAGATGCTTATGTACCAGGAAGATAGATTTCTGATAATATTCAGCTAGCTCAAGAAATTGTTCACTCCATGCAAAGGAAAGAAGAAAAACATACTTTTGCTCTCAAGTTGGATATGTCAAAAGCCTTTGATAGGGTTGAATGGCCTTTTTTGATGGATATAATGCACAAAATGGGGTTTTGTGAAACTTTTTGCAAATTGATTATGCAATGTATTGGTACTACTAAGATATCTATATTGCTAAATGGTGCACCTTGCAATTCCTACACACCTTCAAGGGGAATTAGGCAGGGATATCCACTCTCACCATACCTTTTCATAATTCTAATAGAGGCTTTTCCAAGATAATTATTAAATGCTGAGCAAAATGGCAGAATATAGGGGATTAAAATTGCTCTAGGGGCTCCTTCCATCTCATTTATTCTTTGCATATGACTGCCTACTTTTTATAACAACTGATTTGCACAATGTCAATAATTTGCTCCAAATAATTGATATTTTTGGTGATGCTTCTGAACGACTTGTGAATTTTAACAAGTCAAGCGTATATTTCAGTGCCAAAGTTCCTCAGAGATTTTGCAAATTATTTTCTAGAAGATTGAAGGTGCAAAGAATGAACCCAAATGAAAAATATCTTGGTATTCCACTCATCACAAAGAAGAAAAAAACTGAATGCTTCTCTTATCTGGTGGATAAAGTTAAAGGAAGACTATCAACATGTAATGGCAAGACCATGACACAATGTGGTAAGTCACTGATGATCATAACTATGACAAATACTATATCTGTCTACTCCATGAGTTGCTTACATATCTCAATTGATACTATCAAACAAATGAAAGCACTACAAAGGGACTTCTGGTTGGGGTTTGATGAGAAAAGAGGTACTTATATAACTTCTTGGAAAACTTTAGGCAGACATAAAGATGTTGGAGGTCAGGGTTTTGGGTACCTGAGGATTTTAAATCAAGCTCTACTTGTCAGAGCTGCTTGGAGGTTATGCAAAAATTCTGAGGAGCCATGGGCAAAGGCAATTCGGGCAAAATATTTCCCAGCTACTAGCCTGTTACATGCTAATATTAAAAATGATTGTTCCTGGTCATGGAGAGGGTTGCAACATAATATATACTTCTTGAAAGCAAATAGCTGTTGGAGGGTAAGAAGAGGAAATAAGATCAAAATTTGGTTGGTTGTATAGAAAATTTGGATGGATAGTCCACCAATCCCAAGGCCATATATAATTGACAGTGAAGACTATATATAGGTTATGGAGCTAATGCAATCATATGGTAAAGAATGGAACTTGCATCTACTTCAACACCTTTTTGATCAACAAACTATGGACATGATCACGAAAATGAGAATATCTTCTGTATTGGATGATAAACTCGTGTGGAAACTCACAAAACACGGGGGTTTCACCTTAAAATCAGCTTACAATAAACTTTATGAGAACAATTTGGGTGATGTTCAGGTCTCAACTGAGATACAAGGTTCTTCTGTAAAATGGAAGAGTTATGGGAAGTGCATACCTGGCCTAGGGTAAAACATTTCTCTTGGAAATGTTTGTCAGACATCCTTCCTTCAAGAGAAAGATTAGCTAGGGCCTGTGGATATATCAATCAGCTGTGCCCTATGTGCAACCAGTTTGATGAATGTACTTAACATATCTTATTCTTATGCCCTTATTCAAGGGTTGTCTGGATGAAAATCCCAAGTGGCAGTGCCTTCTTACAAAGACCTCATACTTTTGTTATTGAAATCTTTCAAAGCTGGTCCTACAGGATAAGCAGAATGATACCGAAGATAGTTGGGTGAATCTTGCTATGGTGGTTGCTTGGAGTATATGGAATGACAGATGTGAGACTGTCTTTGAAAATTATCTGCTACCAGTTACGGTTCAATTTATTTTCTAATTATTTTGGGGTTCCACACATTTTTTTTGCCTCAGTTTTTCCAAGAGTTCTTGTAATCAAACCATATGTAAACTGCGAAGTCATAGTCTTCCTGCGTGTATTGTATAAACTTCTCCTCATTTAGAAGGTAACCCGGTGATGCGCTAAACATCCTCAATTTTTGGAGTCATTTCACCAAAATGGAGATGATATGTGTTGGTCTCTGGATATCAACGCTCATAAAATATATTAATAAGAGCGCCATCAATCGTATCATGGCCATACTTGATTAACGGATAAAAACCGTTCTTTTGCGCATACTCTTGGACTTTGGTACATTATTTATCAATTGGCCACGTTATTTTTACCATGTCTTGGTGTTGATGGAATTTAAGCAATGGTCCTTGGTTTTTCCTTGGATTCTATCAAACAAAACAACAAATCATACACAATAGAGAAACTAGCATTTACGACATAAATATCAACATAAAGAAGAAAAAACATTAACATACCGAGCTTTCTCATACTAGTCGTGCAATCTGGCATCTATAATAGCATAAAATATGTTGATCAATAGGTTGTCCAAGGATGTCACTTGCTTCAACCACAATTTTTCCTTTAACTTCTATAACACCATCCTTGTTATTATTCTTTTCATCATCTTTATCACCATTCTCATTGCCATGCTCATAACCACTAATTTGTTCATCATCCTTATCACCATTCTCGTCATCAACCTCGTCACTTTTTGCTTCATGACTATCCTCGTTTTCATCCCTATCACTCTCTTCCAATGTATCTTTGTCTATCTCATACACAACTTCTTTACTTGGTGGTTGATCCCCCCTTCGAACCGAAGATAAGGCCATTTTTTTTGTTCTTTTTTTAAACCAAAAACAATAAAAGAGGAAATTAATTTATAATAAATTCCTATTAAGATCGCATATCTATTTAATATCAACAAATTCCTAAACAATGAAAGAACTCAGCATCACAAACAAAATAAAAAAGTAAATAAACATGCTTCCTTCTGTTACCATATATGTATCTGATTCTGACATTTTATCAAATACATGGAATGTTGAATCCTAACATTAACACTTAAACAATAAACAACTTTGATAAAAACTTTAAATCATAAATTCATGGTAGACCAATTGGTCTACAACTAATGAACATAACCTCAACAACAAAAATTCTTACCTAAATATCAAAAACCCATAAACACGATTACTTCTCATTAGGGTTTAAATTTAACATCTTAAAAATTTAATTCAACTGACCTTGAGATATCTTGTAAGGTTGATTTGAATATTTCTCCTTTAGTTCGTCCCATGATGATTCGGTTGACTTATTTTTCAACAAATTTCGTAAACAATACTCTAGGGTTTATTTTTATCGGTTGACTGGTTTACTAGTTCAGAAGTAAAAATGGATTTCTGAATAAAACGATTTAGGATTTTGAGGATTAATTTTAATAAGTGAATCAAACTCAGTTGGGTCGGTTATATGACAACTCAACTTGCCTCTAACTAGCTATGAATTTAAGTTAACTGGTAAACAAGTTTTGGCTTATGATTTGGGCTATGGTTAATAAATTAAAAAAAGGTTATGGATCATGGTTAATATAAGTTATGATTAACAAAAGTGTAGGCTATATATAAGAGAATTCTTTCCAAGTGGATTAAGTTGTTAGACTACACAACCTAGCAAATCTACAAGTCTTTGAATATGAGTTGACACTGCTAGAATTAATATGGTTGATATAGACACGGAAAGGCTTACTGAAAGGGATTATGTTGGTTTTGAGTTTTCGAAGAAATTATTGGATTTCAGGGAGAACTTTCATTTTTGAAATCTTTCCAGCAATGATATATATATCTCGGTTTTTTTGTCGGAAAAGTCATAAAGAGATTGCTAAAGAAATGGACCTAATTATTGTTTTTTCATGTTAACATATCTTCCTTAATTATCCATAGCATGAGTAATAGTAAGAATTTGGGCCTTTTGTACTTTGGTATGCAAGTTTTGTCGTGACGTGAACCTTGCTTTGGTACCTAGTTATTCAGAATTTAAAGGTTGGTACTTGGACCAAGTTTTGTCTGTCAACCACTGTAGTTAACTAGAAGAAGGTTGTTTGTACCATATAGTTTGATATATGGGCCCAAGCGCCTCAGCCCAATAATTCAACCCAAGATAAGTGTTGGATCATTGGGTCAAAAATATGGAAGAATGACCCCATTTAGCAATTATCCTTTTACACTGAATGACCAAATTCATTGTATTCCTAAAATTAGGTGAATTGGTTTTATGGTAAGACGATGTATATATTCAAACTTAGAGGCTAGAATATATATTCATTGTACAAACTATAAATACATATGAAATTCCAACTAGAAAGGTACACATTTCTAATCCTTCTTTTCCCATAAAAACCTGCAGTCTCTCCTACTTATTGAGGCATCGGCAGGTAAACCCCCCACCCACCCACCCCAACCCCACCCCCTGCCCCACCCAAACATACACCCACACATTTCAACAATTCTTAGAGAACTTAAGCTATAAGAGAGCTGATACATCAAGTAACAAAATTCTTTCTTCAAGAGCACATCTCGAGGAAATTGTAGAATCATCCAGCGACTAAAATATCATCATCAAGTGAAAATATCGAAGAGTGTTGTAGGAATATATTTTCTACAACATCTTTTAGCGAACATTGTGGGGCAGAGAGAATGAATTTTCAGAAAAATAAATCAGGATCTATGGCTACATCACAAGCAAGTCGAAGCGACCAAAACAACAGTATAGATGTAATAGTAAGAGGAATTCAGAGCGATGTTGATCACCCACTTCTAGAAGGGGTTGAACGTCACTAGTAATGATGCTTATCCCATGGAAACCGCTGTATGATTTTATTTAGCCTCGCATATTATGCATATGGATACAACCTGATTAACATCCACAAATTTGAGTACGCGCGAAAGATTACAATAGTTAGATAAAAATAACAAAATACTGAAGGCATCAGTGAATAAGAGACCGCAAATAGTAATACCCCATACTCTGAAAGTGTCTGGTGTTATCTCAATGATGTTGTAGTAAAGAGTTCGTTGAGGCTTGTGAAGGCAATGAATTCTAGACTTAATAGAACTTAAAAATATAGAAAACTTAACTAAAGATTGATTTCAAGTGATTGGAAAATAACCAAGACACTAGAATCCACTATTACACATGAATGATGTCAAATATTTCATAACTCTAATTATCCTTTTAATCCTTTATTTCTTAATCCACAAATAATCAAACATATTCTCAAAAATTAATTGTATCCCCTAAGCATAGATTATCTAACCAAAGCATAACCTATCTAATTGAATCACAACTAATGAAGAAAATTATGTAAACTTTTAAGAACTCTGCAAAAGCAGTGATTGAGTGAATTATAATTAAATATTAGAGAAAATGAAATAGTTACCCATTGTTCATATGTGAATAGCTTCATCCATTGCCTTGGTTACGAGAGAATTAGCCGCTCATCATGTTGGATACACGCTCAAAAGTTGATTTCATTTATGCTCAAAGGGTTACAAATGATGAACAAGGGAGAATTATAATAAAAATCGGGTTTGCAACGCTTATAACTGTTGCAAAAACTGTTACAAAGAGCCCTACTGTTGTTGTTGCGTTTTTAAGTCTGCATGTAAACTGCGACCCACAAAATGAGTTGCTGTCACTGTTCAAAAACGACTACTGGTGCAGGTCCGTTCTTCGTGTTCTTCAGTTTTGCAGCAGCAGAAATGGCAGCTCTGCAAATTTGATTTTTCGCTCTGTGGTGCTCTTTTTCTCTCCCAATATCTCTGTCTCGATTCTCTATGATCCCCTCAACATATTTATACTCCTTAACCCCATTTAATTATGCCAAAATTCTCAATATTCTTCATTAAACTCGGCAGTTAAAGAAAATACTTTCCGGATATTTTTTCTTCATCCGAGCATTCGCAGCTGTCCAGCCTTCCTTATTTTCCTTATACACGGTCCAGAGTGTTGCTAGAGTCATCATACACGAGCAGAACACGCATAAATCTTACAAAACTCGTGAATTATTCTTCTCATGCACGGGCTGCCCTGTTTTCTTGTCACGAATTTTCCAGCCAATTTTGATCGAAACAAACACCCATACCAGCTTTGTTAGGACATATCACAACTACCCATTAAGTTTCAGCCCTTTAGTCTACCCAGAAATCCTTCAAATTTCGATCGAAAAATTCACCAGAGAGCTGCTCTTTTTTCCCGTCAATTTTTAAGTTCAAACAAAGAAGGTGGTGTCCCCCTAACCAGATGTGGGGTGCGAATAACATCTTCCTGTTTTGGGGGTGACCTGGGGTTCCCCTTAACCAAATCCGGTCTCCGTATAGCAAGTGTCCTCCGAGGGTGTTCCGAGTGATTTTTCGAGCCGATTTTTCCAACAATATTTATTTTCCAAAAATACCTAAAAATACACAAAACACCATAATAAGGACGAAAACGAGTACCAACAATACGAAACATTGAGGACAAACTAGACACATAAATGCTTCTATCAAATACCCCCAAACTTATTATTTGCTAGTCCTCGAGGAAAACTAATAAAAAATAAATAAAACCGAGTTAATCTCGGGAGGGTTTACCAAAGGTGTACCCACATAACCATTACTTCTAATTGGTCACAAGTATCCAAAGAGCTATGAGGACATACATATTCTCAACCTATCTCCAAGTAACTAGAATGCCAGAGAAATTAAAGGTGTCAGCTCTAAAACTGACTGAAGAAAAGGGAGACACATCCGCAACACTGCTAGATAAAGAGATATCCGCTACACAACTAGATAAACATTGTAAGATGCGTCCGCTGCTTTACAGCTGGATAAGATTAGGAGAGAGATAAAGATGAGAGGGACATCTGCTACACAGCTGGACTAATTACGTGTGATGAGTTAAACCAGTGCTAGAAAGATCTTGTGCCAGATTGAAAGCGGACGAACAAAGCAACTAAATGTATCTTTCTTCGACTCTCTCATAGTGCTCAGTAGAAACAACGTCTTCTTCGGTCTTCAACTGTTGATGATAAACTATCGAACCTCATAGAACCTTGACAATTAACTCTTCTCTTCGATTTCTTGCTTGACTTATAAATTTCTACTTTCCTATGGCCTTATTGAACAAAAAGAACGTAATGGTGATTTCTTTTTTTTTTTTTTTTTTTGAAAAAAAATTACAAGACAACAATTTACATGGCCATGAGAGAAGGACTTTCAAAACTTGGATCTTCGCAACTTGTGATGTCTTGGTATCATGGATTCTAACAACTTATATCATTTGCTCTTATAACTTCAACTTTGATTTTTGAATTATTCTCTTCTATTGTTGCTTCTAAACCTTAAACGTCTTCAACTTTCTTCATAGATTTTGATGTCTCTCCGCTTGTTGATGATGATAAGTTTCTACTGAGAGAGAGTCGCAATCCAGTAACTAAGACTACATTGTGAGGTTGCTTTGTCTTTCTAGCATTTCCTGACCTACTTGCCTTTCCATCATGTATGGTTAGGTCCATCACGGTTACCCTCTAAAAGGAACAAGTTCTCTCCTGAATTTCAAGGATCTCAATGTCTTTTTTTCTAATGTCTCAAAAGATTGTTATCCCTAGCATTCCAATTTCTATCTTTTCGGTGAGAAACAGTATGTAAACTTAGCTAACCGGATACCATGTGACGCTAGAAGTTTCAAAAGTGCAACTAAAAAGTTCTTCCCCACCCCCAAACTTAAATCTAACATTGTCCTCAATGTTTCTAATGAAAGAGCAATACCAAAAGTAATAACACGAGGAGAAGTTGGAAAGATAGTACCTGGGTGAAGAAAATCAAAAACTAATATACAACATACAACTCCTCGATGGTCAATCAAGGGTAAACAGGGTCCTCCAGAGGGACCTCCTCAACATCACCTGTAGGAAAGGGCTCTAAAAAGGGTTTCAATCTCTGACCGTTAACCTTCGAAAACTACTACCATCCGGTGTCTCGATCTCAACATCCATGAGGAAAGACAGTGCGAACAATAAAAGGACCCGTCCACCGAGAACGTAACTTCCCAGGGAAAAGATGCAAGCGGGTATCATACAGAAGAACTTTTTGACCTGGAGAAAATGACTTCCTTAAATATTTCTATCATGCACAAGTTTCATTTTGTTCTTATACTCCTTCGCACTATCGTAAGCATCAATACGAATCTCGTCCAACTCATTGAGCTGGAGTTTCCTATGGGCTCCTGCCTTGTCAAGAGAAAATTTAGCTGCTTAACAGCCCAATAAGCTCTATGTTCTAACTCGACAGGTAAATGACATGCCTTGCCATACACAAGCGATAAGGCGACATTCCAATGGGGGTCTTAAACGCAGTACGGTAAGCCCATAAGGCATCAGTAAGCCTAGACGACCAGTCTTTCCGATTAGGATTAACTGTTTTCTCTAATATACGTTTTATCTCCCTATTGGAAACCTCAACCTGACCACTAGTCTGTGGATGATACGGGGTAGCTACCTTATGTGTAATACCATATTTCTTCATCAAAAGCCTAAAAGGTCCATTACAAAAGTGCGACCCACCATCACTAATTATAGCTCGCGGTGTACCAAAACGTGTAAGATATTATTTTTCAAGAAATCAATCACAACCCTATGGTCATTGGTTTTACACGCAACCGCCTCAATCCACTTAGAGACATAGTCTACAGCGACAAGGATGTATAGGTTACCAAAAGAATTAGGAAACGGACCCATAAAGTCAATACCCCCACATCAAAGACCTCGACAACTAAAATAGGGTTCAAGGGCATCATGTTCCTACGGGAATGGTTCCTAATTTCTGGCAACGTTCACAAGTAACACAGTAACTGTGGGAGTCTTTAAACAACGAAGGCCAATAGAATCCACACTGCAATATCTTAGCAGCAGTCTTCTTAGCACTAAAGTGACCCCCACAGCATGATCATGACAAAAGGAAATAATACTGGACTGGTCACTCTCAGGTATACATCTCCTAATAATCTGGTCTGGACAATACTTAAACAAATAAGGATCATCCCAAAAGAAGTGCTTAACCTCAGCTAAAAATCTAGAACGCTCTTGTTTACCCCAATGTTGGGGCATTCGACCAGTAACAAGATAGTTCACTATATTCGCATACCAAGGTAATTGGGTAACAAAGAACAATTGTTCATCAGGAAAGTGTCCCTTATAGGAAGGGAATCATTAAGGGTATCCACAACAAGTCTAGACAAGTGGTCTGCTACTACATTTTTGCACCCTTTTTGTCTCTAATGTCCGGAGAAAACTCTTGTAACAACAGGATCCACCTAATCAATCTAGGTTTCGTATCCTTCTTAGACAAAAGATATTTCAAAGCAGCATGATCAGTATATATTACGATCTTAGAACCTAAGAGATAGGGTCTAAACTTGTCTAAGGCAAACACAATGGCTAACAGTTCCTTCTCCGTAGTGGTATAGTTCAACTGGGCATCATTCAGAGTTCATAGTAAATTACATGAAGTAACTTGTTTTCTCGCTGACCTAGCACAACACCAATAGCATAATCTGAAGCATCGCACATGATTTCAAAGGGTAGGTTCCAGTTGGGTGCCTGGACTATGGGGGCGGTAGTGAGTAAAGTTTTAAGCTTCTCGAAAGCCTCTAAACAAGCATCATCAAAGACAAACTTAACATCTTTTGCAAGCAAATTGCAAAGAGGTCTAGAAATCAAGCTAAAATCCTTAATGAATCGACGATAAAAACCAGCATGCCCTAAGAATGACCTAATACCTTTTACGGTTTTTGGGACCGGTAAAGTTTTAATAAGGTCAACTTTGGCTCTATCTACCTCTATACCCTTTGAAGATACGATATGCCCTAGAACAATTCCTGAACGAACCATGAAGTGACATTTCTCCCAATTAAGCACTAAATTCTTTTCCTTACACCTAGTCAAAACTAATGACAAATGATGCAAGCACTCATCGAAAGACGAACCAAACACTGAAAAATCATCCATAAAGACCTCTAAGAACCGTTCTACCATGTCAGAAAATATGCTCTCATACAACGCTGAAAGGTCGCAGGGGCATTACATAGGCCGAAAGGCATGCGTCTATACGCAAAGGTACCAAAGGGACAGGTAAAAGTGGTTTTCTCTTGGTCTTCTGGGCAATAGGAACCTGATTATAACCGCATATCCATCTAAAAATCAATAATGTACGTCCAGCTAATCTCTCTAGCATTTGGTCGATGAAGGGAAGGGGAAAGTGGTCCTTCCTAGTGACCTTGTTCAATTTTCTATAGTCAATACAGACACGCCAACTCGTGGTCATTCGGGTTGGGATTAACTCATTGTTATCATTCTGGACTACAGTAATACCGGATTTCTTGGGAACAACCTGAACGGGGCTGACCCACTTACTGCTGAAATGGGGTAGATAATGCCTGCATCTAACAGCTTCAGAACCTCGGTTCGAACAACTTCTTTCATATTAGGGTTCAGTCGACGTTGCATCTCCCTAGAAGGTTTGGTGTCACTCTCTAAATAGATATGATGCATACAATCAATAGGACTTATACCCTTAATGTCTGCTATGGTCCACCCTAAAGCTTCCTTGTTATTCTGAAGGACAGTCACTAGCCTACTTTCCTGATCGCTATCCAAGTCGGATGCTATAATCACAGGTAAAGTTTCAGATAGGCCTAAAAACACATACTTCAGGGTATCTGGTAATGGTTTAAGGTCCAACTTGCGAGGCTTTTCTAACGAAGTAACTAGGGTAGACTCGGAAACGGGTAAAGGTTCGAACTTAGGTTTCCATCCATTACTAGTGTCTAACAAAGGGGTTGAATCTAACAAAGCATTAACCTCATTAATCACATCATCATCATCAAAATCAATCCCAAAGTGAGCTAGGCATTTCACTAATGGATCTTCTATCAAAGTGTTTGGTAATGACTCCTCTACTAAGGTGCCTATCATGTTCACCTCTTCTACGCTCGAGTCGTCCAGTTCATGGGGTAACTTACTAATGTGAAAGATGTTCAACTCAATAGTCATATTACCAAAAGACAAATTCATAATACCAGTTCGACAGTTAATGATCGCATTGGAAGTTGCTAAAAATTGGCGACCCAAAATCACCGGTATCTGGTTCTCTGGGTCAGGGACAGGTTGGGTATCTAGGATAACAAAATCCACTGGATAAATAAACTTGTCGACCTCAATAAGAAAATCCTCGATCACACCACGAGGAATTTTAACGGACCTATCAGCTAACTGGAGTGTCATCTGGGTAGGTTTCATCTCACCAAGTCCTAGCTTAAGGTACACATGGTATGGAAGTAAATTCACACTGGCTCCTAAGTCAAGCAAAGCTTTCTCAACACGGTGTTTACCTATTGTGCAAGAAATGGTAGGGGACCCTGGGTCTTTATACTTAGGAGTAGTGGTACTCTGAATAATGGAACTCACGTGACTAGCTAGGAAGGCTTTCTTTTGGACACCAAGCTTACGCTTTCATGTACACAAGTCCTTAAGGAGCTTGGCATAAGCCGGAATCTGCTTAATCGCATCCAACAATGGTAGGTTGATAGTAACCTGCTTAAAAACCTCTAATATATCATTAAAGTTGGACTCCCTCTTAGTCGGAATTAGCAGCTGGGGAAACGGGGCTCTGGGAACAAATCCGGGCTCAGCAGGACCCCCATTGGTCTCTTTGGAGACTCTATCAGTGTTCTCATTCTCTGGCTCAGAAGGGTGTACTACAGCATATTCACTATTAGGCATGGAAACCTTTTTGTCTATCTCTCTACCGCTCCTAAGAGTTTTAATAGCATTTACATGATCGGATGGTCTTTCACCTATTTCATTAATTCCTCTAGGGTTTGGTTGAGTTTGACTAGGAAACTTACCTCTTTCTCTTAAAGACTCATTTATATGACTAACCTGGGTTTTCAACTCGGAAATAGCCTGAGAGTTAGCCTAACCTATTCTCTTATTTTCTTTTATACCTTGAGCAACAGATTGCTGAAACTGCATAGTGTTACGAGTTAACAAAACAAGAGACTCTTCTAAACTCATAATCTTCTTATCCGAAGGGTTCTGAAACTGAGCTGGGGCTGAAGGATTCTTAGGATAGACAAAACCTGGGGGAGTTTGAGAGTTACTAGACTGACCTTGATTCTGGCCCTTAGACCAAGAAAGGTTGGGATGGTTTCTCCAGCCATGGTTATAGGTTTCTGAATAAGGGTCAAACTTCTGACGGTTATCGAATCTAATGTTGTTATAAAGAACATTGGCTTGCTCTTTAACAGTATGGCCTTCCCAAAAAGGCTCTATTCTACCACTAGTATCACTAGAATGACCTAATTCCAACGCTTCTAACCTTTTGGCTATGGATGCTATTTTAGCATCTGACTCATAGGATCCTTCTACCCTATTGACATTTCCTCTACTTAGAAGAATTGTTTTCTAGGGTTCCCTATTATTTTACCATTGTTGGGTCTTATTGGCGATTTCATTCAAAAATGTCATTGCCTCATCAACAATTTTATTCTCAAACCCACCTGTGCATAAGGACTCAACCATGGTCGTTGTTGAATAGTCTAAACCCTCGTAGAGGATCTGAACTAACCTAACCTTCTCTAAACCATGATGAGGACATTGAGAAATTAAGTCATTGAACCTTTCTAAATACCTATATAAAGATTCTCCCTCTTGTTGAGCAAAAGTACAAATTTGTGTCCTAATAGACGATGTTTTGTGCCTTGGGAAAAACTTATGTATAAAGGCAGATGTAAGTTGTTCATAGGTTTCAATTGACTCAGAATCCAAACTATACAACCAAGATTTGGCTTTATCTTTTAAGGAAAAGGGGAATAGCCTAAGTTTCAGTGCATCATCACTAAGGTTTTTAATTTTCAGAGTACTACATACTTCCTCAAATTCCCTAACATGAAAATAGGGGTTCTCATTCTCTTTTCCTAAAAAGGTTGGGAGCATCTGTAAAGTCCCAGGTTTGAGTTCATAATTTTCCTCGGTTTCAGCTAACTTGATACAAGACGGACGAGAGGTCCTAGTTGGGTTCAATAAAGCTTTTAAAGTTGCCATTTCTGGCACTACCAAAGGACTAGGAGAACTTTCTTCACAAAGACGCAGATTCTCAAAACTGAAGTTTCCAAAAACGGGGCGCTCTAAAGAAGAGTCTTCGAGCTCCCCGCCTTCACAAGAAGAACTACTAGGTTTATCACTAATCAGACGACCTAGAGTGTTTCTTTCCTAGCCCGTTCTACCTCGGGCATACACTAGAAAAATAAAACTAAAAAGAAAATCCCTTAAAGGAAAGGGAAGTTCTATGCAAACACAAACAAGGCTGACTCCACCACAGCAAACCTACTGAATTCTAGCAAACAAAAAGCATGATGGCTCCACTTAGACTGTTTCTAGACCAGCTTCTAATCCTTCGAAAGGGAATTCATTACAATTTAAGCAAACCCCTCTGGAGTCAATCTGAGTCAAAGTAAGTTGAATTAAGGCGAGGGAAGCTCAGTGGAGCTTTGATACCCAAGGCCTCACCGCTATCACAAAGCGGCGCAGTCACGCATTCAACTCACAGAGACCATCATGAACTTCGAAGTATGCTAAAAGAGTAACCAATATTTTTCGAACGACTTTCCTACTAAGCTCGTTACCCTATAGGTCTCGTTCTATTCCAAATTTTGAAGCTTAGGTTCGCGTTTGGTTTCGTTTTCCTAAGGCGGGCAAGAAGAGAACGGTGATGAAATCCGAACCCTTATCTTGTATGGCCAGTCCTTGCCCTTTACTAGGAATTTAAAGCAGCCGTTTTCAGTTCCTCAGCATATATGCAAACTAAAGAATACAGTAACTCGCTGACAGGGGATTCGCGAGTGTTTCGACAAACTTACCTCCCGTTCCAGACGGGGGATGAACCGTTGTCGTCGACTCGGGCCACAACTCCTATGTTGTGTACGAACCCGAGGTGATATCGTAATCATCGTCCTTATCTGCAAACAGTTTAATATTTAATCTACCCTTCCGTAGGGTTTAAAAAAATTAATGTCCAAAGTCCAAAAGAAAGGTCCAAAAAATAAAGTGCAAAAAGAAAAAGAAAAATACAAAATAAAAAGAATTCCTAATACAATCTAATAAAATAACTCTCTCTTTTTTTTTCTCTCTTTTTCTATAAAATAAAAAAAAATACTTCTTCTTTAGCTCCTTTCGCTCTGCCTTTTACTTCAAATCTTTAAATATTCGCCAAAAGCTTTGGCAAAAATTTCTTTCGCTCCAAATTCCAAAAATCTGAAAGGAAAAGACAAAAACCCAAAAACGTAAAGAAGAACAAAAAAAACTAAAAATAAATAAATTTAAAAACTCTATCCTAAAGACAAGCCCGCGTCGGCAGCGCCAAAAATTGGTGTTATCTCAATGATGTTGTAGTAAAGAGTTCGTTGAGGCTTGTGAAGGCAATGAATTCTAGACTTAATAGAACTTAAAAATATAGAAAACTAAACTCAAAATTGATTTCAAGTGATTGGAAAATAACCAAGACACTAGAATCCACTATTACACATGAATGATGTCAAATATTTCATAACTCTAATTATCCTTTTAATCATTTATTTCTTAATCCACAAATAATCAAACATATTCTCAAAAATTAATTGTATCCCCTAAGCATAGATTATCTAACCAAAGCATAACCTATCTAATTGAATCACAACTAATGAAGAAAATTATGTAAACTTTTAAGAACTCTGCAAAGGCAGTGATTGAGTGAATTATAATTAAATATTAGAGAAAATGAAATAGTTACCAATTGTTCATGTGTGAATAGCTTCATCCATTGCCTTGGTTACGAGAGAATTAGCCGCTCATCATGTTGGAAACACGCTCAAAAGTTGATTTCATTTACGGTCAAAGGGTTACAAATGATGAATCATGGAGAATTATAATAAAAATCGGGTTTGCAACGCTTATAACTGTTGCAAAAACCGTTACAAAGAGTCCTACTGTTGTTGTTGCGTTTTTAAGTCTGCCTGTAAACTGCGACCCACAGAATGAGTTGTTGTCACTGTTCAAAAACGACTGCTGGTGCAGGTCCGTTCTTCGTGTTCTTCAGTTTTGCAGCAGTAGAAATGGAAGCTCTGCAAATTTGATTTTTCGCTCTGTGGTGCTCTTTTCTCTCCCAATCTTGTCTCGATTCTCTATGATCCCCTCACATATTTATACTCCTTAGCCCCATTTAATTACGCCAAAATCTCAATATTCTTCATTAAACTCGGCAGTTAAAGAAAATATTTTCCGGATATTTTTCTTCATCCGAGCATCCGCAGCTGTCCAACCTTCCTTTTTCCTTATACACGGTCCAGAGTGTTGCTAGAGTCATCATACACGAGCAGAACACGCATAAATCTTACAAAATCGTGAATTATTCTTCTCATGCACGGGCTGCCCTGTTTTCTTGTCACGATTTTCCAGCCAATTTTGATCGAAACAAACACCCATACCAGCTTTGTTAGGACATATCACAACTACCCATTAAGTTTCAGCCCTTTAGTCTACCCAGAAATCCTTCAAATTTCGATCGAAAATTCACCAGAGAGCTGCTCTTTTTTCCCGCCAATTTTTAAGTTCAAACAAGAAGGTGGTGTCCCCCTAACCATGTGGGGTGCGAATAACAGCTTCCTGTTTTGGGGTGACCTGGGGTGCCCCTTAACCAAATCCGGGCTCCGTATAGCAAGTGTCCTCCGGGGGTTTCCGAGTGATTTTTCGAGCCGATTTTTCCAACAATATTTATTTTCCAAAAATACCTAAAAATACACAAAACACCATAATAAGGACGAAAACGAGTACCAACAATACGAAACATTGAGGACAAATTAGACACATAAATGCGTCTATCAAATACCCCCAAACTTATTATTTGCTAGTCCTCGAGCAAAACTAATAAAAATAAATAAAACCGAGTTAATCTCGGGAGGGTTTACCAGAGGTGTACCCACAAAACCATTACTTCTAATTGGTCACAAGTATCCAAAGAGCTATGAGGACATACATATTCTCAACCTATCTCCAAGTAACTAGAATGCCAGAGAAATTAAAGGTGTCAGCTCTAAAGCTGACTGAAGAAAAGGGAGACACATCCGCAACACTGCTAGATAAAGAGATATCCGCTACACAGCTAGATAAACATTGTAAGATGCGTCCGCTGCTTTACAGCTGGATAAGATTAGGAGAGAGATAAAGATGAGAGGGACATCTGCTACACAGCTGGACTAATTACGTGTGATGAGTTAAACCAGTGCTAGAAAGATCTTGTGCCAGATTGAAAGCGGACTAACAAAGCAACCAAATGTATCTTTCTTCGACTCTCTCATAGTGCTCAGTAGAAACAACGTCTTCTTCGGTCTTCAACTGTTGATGATAAACTATCGAACCTCATAGAACCTTGACAATTAACTCTTCTCTTCGATTTCTTGCTTGACTTATAAATTTCTACTTCCCTTGGCCTTATTGAACAAAAGAACGATGATTTTTTTTTTTTTTTTTTTTTTTTTTTTTGAAACAAAAATTACAAGACAACAATTTACATGGCCATGAGAGAAGGACTTTCAAAACTTGGATCTTCGCAACTTGTGATGTCTTGGTATCATGGATTCTAACAACTTATATCATTTGCTCTTATAACTTCAACTTTGATTTTTGAATTATTCTCTTCTATTGTTGCTTCTAAACCTAAAACGTCTTCAACTTTCTTCATAGATTTTGATGTCGCTCCGCTTTTGATGATGATAAGTTTCTACTGAGAGAGAGTCGCAATCCAGTAACTAAGACTACATTGTGAGGTTGCTTTGTCTTTCTGGCATTTCCTGACCTACTTGCCTTTCCATCATGTATGGTTAGGTCCATCACGGTTACCCTCTAAAAGGAACAAGTTCTCTCCTGAATTTCAAGGATCTCAATGTCTTTTTCTCTAATGTCTCAAAAGGTTGTTATCCCTAGCATTCCAATTTCTATCTTTTCGGTGAGAAACAGTATGTAAACTTAGCTAACCGGATACCATGTGACGCTAGAAGTTTCAAAAGTGCAACTAAAAAGTTCTTCCCCCCCCAAACTTAAATCTAACATTGTCCTCAATGTTTCTAATGAAAGAGCAATACCAAAAGTAAAATAACACGAGGAGAAGTTGGAAAGATAGTACCTGGGTGGAGAAAATCAAAAACTAATATACAACATACAACTTCCTCGATGGTCAATCAAGGGTAAACAGGGTCCTCCAGAGGGACCTCCTCAACATCACCTGTAAAGGGCTCTAAAAAGGGTTTCAATCTCTGACCGTTAACCTTCGAAGAACTACTACCATCCGGTGTCTCGATCTCAACATCCATGAGGAAACAGTGCGAACAATAAAAGGACCCGTCCACCGAGAACGTAACTTCCCAGGGAAAAGATGCAAGCGGGTATCATACAGAAGAACTTTTTGACCTGGAGAAAATGACTTCCTTAAAATATTTCTATCATGCACAAGTTTCATTTTGTTCTTATACTCCTTCGCACTATCGTAAGCATCATACGAATCTCGTCCAACTCATTGAGCTGGAGTTTCCTATGGGCTCCTGCCTTGTCAAGAGAAAAGTTTAGCTGCTTAACAGCCCAATAAGCTCTATGTTCTAACTCGACAGGTAAATGACATGCCTTTCCATACACAAGCCGATAAGGCGACATTCCAATGGGGGTCTTAAACGCAGTACGGTAAGCCCATAAGGCATCAGTAAGCCTAGACGACCAGTCTTTCCGATTAGGATTAACTGTTTTCTCTAATATACGTTTTATCTCCCTATTGGAAACCTCAACCTGACCACTAGTCTGTGGATGATACGGGGTAGCTACCTTATGTGTAATACCATATTTCTTCATCAAAAGCCTAAAAGGTCCATTACAAAAGTGCGACCCACCATCACTAATTATAGCTCGCGGTGTACCAAAACGTGTAAGATATTATTTTTCAAGAAATCAATCACAACCCTATGGTCATTGGTTTTACACGCAACCGCCTCAATCCACTTAGAGACATAGTCTACAGCGACAAGGATGTATAGGTTACCAAAAGAATTAGGAAACGGACCCATAAAGTCAATACCCCACACATCAAAGACCTCGACAACTAAAATAGGGTTCAAGGGCATCATGTTCCTACGGGAAATGGTTCCTAATTTCTGGCAACGTTCACAAGTACACAGTAACTGTGGGAGTCTTTAAACAACGAAGGCCAATAGAATCCACACTGCAATATCTTAGCAGCAGTCTTCTTAGCACTAAAGTGACCCCCACATGATCATGACAAAAGGAAATAATACTGGACTGGTCACTCTCAGGTATACATCTCCTAATAATCTGGTCTGGACAATACTTAAACAAATAAGGATCATCCCAAAAGAAGTGCTTAACCTCAGCTAAAAATCTAGAACGCTCTTGTTTACCCCAATGTTGGGGCATTCGACCAGTAACAATAGTTCACTATATTCGCATACCAAGGTAATTGGGTAACAAAGAACAATTGTTCATCAGGAAAGTGTCCCTTATAGGAAGGGAATCATTAAGGGTATCCACAACAAGTCTAGACAAGTGGTCTGCTACTACATTTTCTGCACCCTTTTTGTCTCTAATGTCCGGAGAAAACTCTTTTGTAACAACAGGATCCACCTAATCAATCTAGGTTTCGTATCCTTCTTAGACAAAAGATATTTCAAAGCAGCATGATCATAGTATATATTACGATCTTAGAACCTAAGAGATAGGGTCTAAACTTGTCTAAGGCAAACACAATGGCTAACAGTTCCTTCTCCGTAGTGGTATAGTTCAACTGGGCATCATTCAAGTTTTGCTAGCATAGTAAATTACATGAAGTAACTTGTTTTCTCGCTGACCTAGCACAACACCAATAGCATAATCTGAAGCATCGCACATGATTTCAAAGGGTAGGTTCCAGTTGGGTGCCTGGACTATGGGGGCGGTAGTGAGTAAAGTTTTAAGCTTCTCGAAAGCCTCTAAACAAGCATCATCAAAGACAAACTTAACATCTTTTGCAAGCAAATTGCAAAGAGGTCTAGAAATTAAGCTAAAATTCTTAATGAATCGACGATAAAAACCAGCATCCCTAAGAATGACCTAATACCTTTTACGGTTTTTGGGACCGGTAAAGTTTTAATAAGGTCAACTTTGGCTCTATCTACCTCTATACCCTTTGAAGATACGATATGCCCTAGAACAATTCCTGAACGAACCATGAAGTGACATTTCTCCCAATTAAGCTCTAAATTCTTTTCCTTACACCTAGTCAAAACTAATGACAAATGATGCAAGCACTCATCGAAAGACGAACCAAACACTGAAAAATCATCCATAAAGACCTCTAAGAACCGTTCTACCATGTCAGAAAATATGCTCGTCATACAACGTTGAAAGGTCGCAGGGGCATTACATAGGCCGAAAGGCATGCGTCTATACGCAAAGGTACCAAAGGGACAGGTAAAAGTGGTTTTCTCTTGGTCTTCTAGGGCAATAGGAACCTGATTATAACCGCAGTATCCATCTAAAAATCAATAATTGTTAGGTCCAGCTAATCTCTCTAGCATTTGGTCGATGAAGGGAAGGGAAAAGTGGTCCTTCCTAGTGACCTTGTTCAATTTTCTATAGTCAATACAGACACGCCAACTCATGGTCATTCGGGTTGGGATTAACTCATTGTTATCATTCTGGACTACAGTAATACCGGATTTCTTGGGAACAACCTGAACGGGGCTGACCCACTTACTGCCTGAAATGGGGTAGATAATGCCTGCATCTAACAGCTTCAGGACCTCGGTTCGAACAACTTCTTTTATATTAGGGTTCAGTCGACGTTCCATCTCCCTAGAAGGTTTGGTGTCACTCTCTAAATAGATATGATGCATACAATCAGTAGGACTTATACCCTTAATGTCTGCTATGGTCCACCCTAAAGCTTCCTTGTTATTCTGAAGGACATTCACTAGCCTACTTTCCTGATCGCTATCCAAGTCGGATGCTATAATCACAGGTAAAGTTTCAGATAGGCCTAAAAACACATACTTCAGGGTATCTGGTAATGGTTTAAGGTCCAACTTGCGAGGCTTTTCTAACGAAGGAACTAGGGTAGACTCGGAAACGGGTAAAGGTTCGAACTTAGGTTTCCATCCATTACTAGTGTCTAACAAAGGGGTTGAATCTAACAAAGCATTAACCTCATTAATCACATCATCATCATCAAAATCAATCCCAAAGTGAGCTAGGCATTTCTCTAATGGATCTTCTATCAAAGTGTTTGGTAATGACTCCTCTACTAAGGTGCCTATCATGTTCACCTCTTCTACGCTCGAGTCGTCCAGTTCATAGGGTAACTTACTAATGTGAAAGATGTTCAGCTCAATAGTCATATTACCAAAAGACAAATTCATAATACCAGTTCGACAGTTAATGATCGAATTGGAAGTTGCTAAAAATGGGCGACCTAAATTCACCGGTATCTGGTTCTCTGGGTCAGGGACAGGTTGGGTATCTAGGATAACAAAATCCACTGGATAAATAAACTTGTCGACCTTAATAAGAACATCCTCGATCACACCACGAGGAATTTTAACGGACCTATCAGCTAACTGGAGTGTCATCTGGGTAGGTTTCATCTCACCAAGTCTTAGCTTAAGGTACACATGGTATGGAAGTAAATTCACACTGGCTCCTAAGTCAAGCAAAGCTTTCTCAACACGGTGTTTACCTATTGTGCAAGAAATGGTATGGGACCCTGGGTATTTATACTTAGGAGTAGTGGTATTCTGAATAATGGAACTCACGTGACTAGCTAGGAAGGCTTTCTTTTGGACAGTAAGCTTACGCTTTCGTGTACACAAGTCCTTAAGGAGCTTGGCATAAGCCGGAATCTGCTTAATCGCATCCAACAATGGTAGGTTGATAGTAACCTGCTTAAAAACCTCTAATATATCATTAAAGTTGGACTCCCTCTTAGTCGGAACTAGAAGCTGGGGAAACGGGGCTCTGGGAACAAAGCGGGAGAACTTTCTTCACAAAGACGCAGATTCTCAAAACTGAAGTTTCCAAAAACGGGGCGCTCTAAAGAAGAGTCTTCGAGCTCCCCGCCTTCACAAGAAGAACTACTAGTTTTATCACTAATCATACGACCTAGAGTGTTTCTTTTCCAAGCCCGTTCTACCTCGGGCATACACTAGAAAAACAAAACTAAAAAAAAAAGCCCTAAAAGGAAAGGGAAGTTCTATGCAAACACAAACAAGGCTGACTCCACCACAGCAAACCTACTGAATTCTAGCAAACAAAAAGCATGATGGCTCCACTTAGATTATTTCTAGCCCAGCTTCTAATCCTTCGAAAGGGAATTCGTTACAATTTAAACAAACCCCTCTGGAGTCAATCTGAGTCAAAGTAAGTTGAATTGAGGCGAGGGAAGATCAGTGGAGCTTTGATACCCAAGGCCTCACCGCTATCACCTCACGAATTCAACTCACAGAGACCATCATGAACTTCGAAGTATGCTAAAAGAGTAACCAATATTTTTCGAACGACTTTCCTACTAAGCTCGTTACCCTATAGGTCTCGTTCTATTCCAAATTTTGAAGCTTAGGTTCGCGTTTGGTTTCGTTTTCCTAAGGCGGGCAAGAAGAGAACGGTGATAAAATCCGAACCCTTATCTTGTATGGTCAGTCCTTGCCATTTACTAGGAATTTAAAGCAGTCGTTTTCAGTTCCTCAGCATATATGCAAACGAAGGAATACAGTAACTCGCTGACAGGGGATTCGCGAGTGTTTCGACAAACTTACCTCCCGTTCCAGACGGGGGATGAACCATTGTCGTCGACTCGGGCCACAACTCCTATGTTATGTACGAACCCGAGGGACCGAGGTGATATCGTAATCACCGTCCTTCTCTGCAAACAGTTTAATATTTAATCTACCCTTCCGTAGGGTTTAAAAAAATTAATGTCCAAAGTCCAAAAGAAAGTCCAAAAAATAAAGTGCAAAAAGAAAAAGTAAAATACAAAATAAAAAGAATTCCTAATACAATCTAATAAAATAACTCTCTCTTTTTTTTTCTCTCTTTTTCTATAAAATAAAAAAAATACTTCTTCTTTAGCTCCTTTGGCTTTGCCTTTTACTTCAAATCTTTAAATATTCGCCAAAAGCTTTGTCAAAAATTTCTTTCACTCCAAATTCCCAAAATCTGAAAGGAAAAGACAAAAACCCAAAAACGTAATGAAGAACAAAAAAAACTAAAAAAAATAAATCTAAAAACTCTATCCTAAAGACAAGCCCGCGTTGGCGGCGCCAAAAATTGGTGTTATCTCAATGATGTTGTAGTAAAGAGTTCGTTGAGGCTTGTGAAGGCAATGAATTCTAGACTTAATAGAACTTAAAAATATAGAAAACTTAACTCAAAATTGATTTCAAGTGATTGGAAAATAACCAAGACACTAGAATCCACTATTACACATGAATGATGTCAAATATTTCATAACTCTAATTATCCTTTTAATCCTTTATTTCTTAATCCATAAATAATCAAACATATTCTCAAAAATTAATTGTATCCCCTAAGCATAGATTATCTAACCAAAGCATAACCTATCTAATTGAATCACAACTAATGAAGAAAATTATGTAAACTTTTAAGAACTCTGCAAAGGCAGTGATTGAGTGAATTATAATTAAATATTAGAGAAAATGAAATAGTTACCCATTGTTCATGTGTGAATAGCTTCATCCATTGCCTTGGTTATGAGAGAATTAGCCGCTCGTCATGTTGGAAACACGCTCAAAAGTTGATTTCATTTATGCTCAAAGGGTTACAAATGATGAATAAGGGAGAATTATAATAAAAATCGGGTTTGCAACGCTTATAACTGTTGCAAAAACCGTTACAAAGAGTCCTACTGTTGTTGTTGCGTTTTTAAGTCTGCCTGTAAACTGCGACCCACAGAATGAGTTGTTGTCACTGTTCAAAAACGACTGCTGGTGCAGGTCCGTTCTTCGTGTTCTTCAGTTTTGCAGCAGCAGAAATGGCAGCTCTGCAAATTTGATTTTTCGCTCTGTGGTGCTCTTTTTCTCTCCCAATATCTCCGTCTCGATTCTCTATGATCCCCTCAACATATTTATACTCCTTAGCCCCATTTAATTACGCCAAAATTCTCAATATTCTTCATTAAACTCGGCAGTTAAAGAAAATATTTTCCGGATATTTTTCTTCATCCGAGCATCTGCAGCTGTCCAACCTTCCTTATTTTCCTTATACACGGTCCAGAGTGTTGCTAGAGTCATCATACACGAGCAGAACACGCATAAATCTTCAAAAACTCGTGAATTATTCTTCTCATGCACGGGCTGCCCTGTTTTCTTGTCACGAATTTTCCAGCCAATTTTGATCGAAACAAACACCCATACCAGCTTTGTTAGGACATATCACAACTACCCATTAAGTTTCATCCCTTTAGTCTACCCAGAAATCCTTCAAATTTCGATCGAAAAATTCACCAGAGAGCTGCTCTTTTTTCCCGCCAATTTTTAAGTTCAAACAAAGAAGGTGGTGTACTCCTAACCAGATGTGGGGTGCGAATAGCAGCTGCCTGTTTTGGGGGTGACCTGGGGTGCCCCTTAACCAAATCTGGGCTCCGTATAGCAAGTGTCCTCCGGGGGTGTTCCGAGTGATTTTTCGAGCCGATTTTTCCAACAATATTTATTTTCCAAAAATACCTAAAAATACACAAAACACCATAATAAGGACGAAAACGAGTACCAACATTACGAAACATTGAGGACAAATTAGACACATAAATGCGTCTATCAGTGTCACTTTCCACCAGCTTGCACGACCTTTATTTGAAGGCTGGCGAGCGTGAAAAGTAAGAAGTGGTCACGATAGGAGACATGGATCTTCTAAAAGGAAAGCTCTTGAAGAAAGTAATGTATTAAAGGAAGATCGACGGTTAAATTATCTCTAAGGAAGTCATCATACCTTCGTAAAATCAACATAACTACCGGAACTTAGTCATTGCCAGAACAACAAGCGCGAGGGAAGAGTACCTCGACAAGCGGGAGAGGAAGGAATACCTCGGCGAGAGGAAGAGAAATGAGTACCCTGACGAACAAAAACGAAATGAGTATTTAAACGAAAACCAATGCTAAAACAAATACAAACAAAAGAAAGTAAAAGAAACACAAAACAAAGATCGTCGTTCCTCAATGTCTCTTGAAAATGGGAGCCAATAACCTTAGATAGCTTCCATGGGAATAATCTCTAATGTATTCCGCTATAGATGCAATCTTGTAATGATGGATAAAAACAAGATACCGTTTGTACCACGCACGTGTGAGGATGTCATTTGTTAATAATGATACGCCTAGCAACATGGACATCATGTCGGTGTCAGTTGCAGTACAATCAACATTTACATTCATGCTCTCTTAGTATAGCATCACAGATATTTATCGATCTCAAGTTGTATACTCGTAGTAAATCAACAGAAAACATCACCACCATATCACTATGCAAAATCCATCATTACTTGCTCGCCCCATAATTGAGCTTTCCTGAACGGTCCCTTGGTCCATCAATCAAACTCAAGACTTCCCCAGCGATTTAACTCGCTAGGACCAACATTCCAAGTCGTCGGTTCAATCATAAATTTAGCTCATTGATCCAACTAGTGGTTAAACTCATTGATCCAATCAACGATTTATTCTTTTGGATCAACCCAAGTTCAAACTTGCACGAGTTTAAAACGATTGGACCTACACATCATTGCGAGTTTTACTCATAATAGTCAAACAGATGGGGGCGTCTGGGGAAGGAACGTACTTGATAGATAAGCTAGCAGGAGGGAAGTTATATTGAGTGAGGAGCAACAAAATGGAGCCCAAAACTTGGAAATAGTTCACAATTCGTATGGGATGCATATTTGCGATGTTGTTTCCATTCACGCCTCATAAGGTAAGCTTAAACTATTGCTCAATTTTCTTTTACATTATTCATATTTTCTAATCTTACAACATATGCACAATTCACGTACAAATGCACAATTCACGTACAAAAGCACGATCCATACACTTCGATACTAGACAGAGTTGTTGTTGAACAATAACTCTCATATAGCTAGCATTGATCCCAACATGGCTTTGGCTAGAAAAAATGTTTCAAAAATATTCCTTACACGGTCTTAGTCAATACTTCGCATATTTGCGAGCAGGCTAAACCTAAATCGGTTTAGCGCAGGCTCAAGAACAAGAAGGACCTAACCCATAGGAAATGTAGCCCCTTTCTCAGGGAAAAAAGACTTCATAGTAAAAAGCCGCACAACCGGGCTTAACATTTCAAATTACAAAAAATAAAAAAACAATCATTGTTTAAAGCCTGAAAAATGTCTAAACAAGAATTGGCTTCCGAATAGAGATTTATAAGGAACAAAGAAGGGTAAATAAACTACTACTTCAGAAGCAAAAAATAAAAGATATTCATCTTCATCAATGATACTCCTTTACATCATTTCGGAGGTCTTCAATCTCCAGAACTTTAAGAGCTCTTTCAGGTCGAAGGAAGGCAATTTCATGATCCCTATTGGCAAAGGCAACTCGAATCCCCCTATCCCAGGTAGCTATAACAAATTTTTGCATCTTATTTACGCAATCAATTGATGCCAATAGACGGAACATGTTCTGGAAACAAATACCTAGCATTCCTGCTTGGTCAGTAATGTCAAACGATCCGTTGATAAGGAGCAGCCTCGGATAAACCTTTAGCAACGTCGTAGTCAAAGATAACCGACTCATACTTCTCGATTTCCATAGCATTTTGCTTCACAGACATCGCCATAAAATCTGGATGCACATCATATGGAGCCACCCCGTCAAAGATTTCTTGCACGGGGAACTGGGAGTATATGTTGGGGATCCAGCATTATCGAAGGGCCAGTCGAACCAGTTGGAGTGTTCAAGAAGGGTCCATTGGAAGATGTAAATAGGTTCAAGGATATCACTGACATTCGGGTGTTCTCTTCAAAATCACCTTACACCTATTTGTGTTAGGGCGCCTTCATGAGTTGATGCACAATTTCCACTAGTCATCTGCAAAAGAATATAAAGTTTATGAAGAAACTTTTGGGGCGAAAAAGGAATACATATAAATATATATACGCAAAATTAAAAGGGAGATAAAAAATCAAATCAATTTCCGAACAATTTTTGATGGAGCCAAAAATATATATGTATATGCACGAAGAAGCTCTCATGGAGCCGAAACGTGGAGAAAAAAAAGTAAAAAATTATTTGCATAAAAAGGGATACTTGGAGTTGGAGCAAAAGCTAAAAAATGAATTTTTTTTTACAAAATATAAAAGAAATTTTTTTGAAAAGAAAAATAATCATAAAAAATCAACTATATAAAACGAAGATCTCAAATAAATGATTTTTTTCCTATTTAGTTCATGCTCCCCTCATTGGGTTTGAGATATAGTGAAGCATCACTCGAAAAAACATAGAAGAACATCACTTAGCTCTCAATGCATGAGTAGTTATGATGTTTTACAACCATCTAAAATGCGCGGATCACATCTCGACATCACCATCATCATTGGAACATCAATTGGAGTATATTCATAGCATTATACTAATGTAGGCACGAGGATCTATATTTTAGAGAAGAAATATGCTAGCTTTTTCCAAATAGTGAAGTTATACAACAACCACAATACGAGAAAAATCCTTATATCATGCAAGCATCTGTGGAATCACCTCACAAGTGGAGACTTAAGTCTTGCTCTCATCGCAAGCACAAAATCTCACCAAGCTTTGCGCCAGTGCAACCAGGAACTCTTGTATCAAAAACGATAACAACAACAATTGTTGATCAAAAGGACTAATATATTATCCAAGAGACGTGCCAACAGGTTATAGCCGTGAGTGCAATAGCCTAGCCACAATGAGGAAAAAAAAACATTTTCGTAACGTAAGCAAAAAGACTTATTATAGTAGCAAGCATATAGCTTGAAAACGGTGATATAATCATCAAGCCTTGTTCATATTCGACTATGAAAAACTCTCTTCCAGCAACATCAAGTGCAACCTTGTTCACAAACTAGACAACCATGTCACTTCAGCAAGTAGCTTGGGAGCGTCTAAGTAAAATGTTGGAGCAGTTGAACTAAAGAACTCTTCTGAACCCATCAACAAGTTGAGGATTAGTAGGGCGATGTTTAAACGGATTAGTAGGGGGCGATTTTTGTACCATATAGTTAGTTATATGGGCCCAAGTTCCTCAACCTAATGATTCTACCCAAGATAAGTGTTGGACCATTGGGTAAAAAAATATGGAAGAATGATTATAAACCAGTCAGCAATTACCCTTCTAAATTTAATGACCAAATGCATTATATCTTTATATATATGTAAATTGGTTTGATGGTAATACTAAGTATATATTCAAACCTCGAGGTTAGAAATCCTTGGAAAAAAAATGGTGAATTAGTTTGTCGGTAAAACCAGGTACATATTCAAACGTATAAGTTAGAGATCCCCAAAAAAAAAGGCGGATCCGTTTGCTAGTAAGACTAGGCACGTATTCAAACCCGGAGATTATGAATTCCTAAAAAAAAGGTGAATTAGTTTGGACCAGGATGAACCTGGAAAGGATTTGGTCCAGATACGTAGTTAAAATGTGTCTAGATATACAATTTCTTTACAACCTATAAATAAAGATGGAATTCCAACTGGAAAGGTTTTACATTTCTAATCCTTTTCTCCCTATAAAAACCTGCAGTCGCTCTTATTATTGAGGCATCAGAGTGTCCCTGCGGGCACCGCCACTTTCATTTATCAGCAGTTCTTTGAGAGTCAAAGCTATATGAGAGCCAATACATCAATTAGCAGAATTCTTTCTTTAAGCGCGCATCTCGAGGAAATTATAGAATCATCCAGCGGCTGAAATATCATTATCGAGTGCAAATCTCGAAGAGTATTGTAGGAATATATTTGGTACAACAAGGGTCACAAAATTAAAATATTTCCCTCGAAAATAATAATTAATTAACACAACTAAGGCCATCAACACATGGTTTGTATTATTAAAAAAAGAAACACTTTCCGTTGAACTTTTTTGTTTTGTTGACATAGAGGCATATCAATCAGTTTTTTGGCTCAGGAATTGCTAAAGTTTCGTCTCTCAATCGATTATAACTAATTTCATCTGAAATTTCATTACTTCAACCCCATATCAACCGCATATAGATTGATATGCTAGTAAGTAGTAAAATTATATATGTTATGACCAATAATTAATTTTTTTATGTTTGATGATTCGTGTATTGAGGGAGGATATGAAAAAATCAAGTGAAGAACCTGGTTGTTTTAGATGCATCTTATTTTATCTCTGTTGGTTGCTTTTCCTTTCAAATTTTCTGAGATGCCCTAGTGTATTTACCTAAAATCGATGAGAGGCTAAAAGTGGGACCCTAGAGTTTCTTAAAGTGAGTTTCGGGAGGTTGAACACAAAAAACCTCGTCTAAACCAAGAGAAGTGTCCGTACAAGGGGTGCTTTAGTCAAATGAGAGATTAAAGTTGGTATTAGGTAGGGAAGCAGTGACGAAGAAAGATCAGAAAATTATAGGTTTGCAGAATAATTTCCCATAAGGTTGTTGAGAAAGTTTTTTTTAGCCTGGTGAATAGATGACTTATTTATAGCTGAATTCTCTAATCTCAGGTCTATGAAAATATGGATAGCTTGCCGTGCGAAGCACTTTCTCGTCTTTTCAGGAAAAACTAGGGATAAATTGGGCTGAGGTTATCCTCTTATTATAACGATTTTACTCTCTTTTGCGATGATAAATATGCTTGGTATTTCTCACACGTGCGCTATAAACAACCAGACCTAAACCCTAATTGATGTATATATCCCCCATTTATGTGTGACTGAGGCAGCCTTTGTGATGATATGTTGGGATGGAGAGATATTCTCTATAGGTGACGTTGGCCAAGATAGAAAAATATTCTCTGATTTGTGAATATGACTAGGATAAGTCACGTGAGAGACAAAGAATACCTAAGAAATCTTGTGCAGAGTGTGAGAAGAGATGAAATCGAGATCCAAATCCTCACGTCAGTCACATATGTCATGTGGAGGTCGAACTCTTACCCGTGGGTCCCTTTGTTAAGCTTGTGAAGCTCAAGGAAACTTATACACGTTTTTTGATAAGCATGCATGATTCAATCCCAATTTGTTAACGCAAGCATATTTCAAAAGCTTAAAAGATGATTGTTCCTTAGGTGAGGCTTGTGCCTGAGTCTTGAGCTTGCATAAGAATTTTCGAATGAGATGATTTAGCTCGTATTTTCATGAGGTCGGTTGAGGCTTAGATCATGAGATTGAGTCTCTTCAGAATCAGCTGGGATATTTTCGAGACAGAAAGTGAGGCTTGAGTGCCTAATAATGTCTCTGTGAGACCATGGATTACTTGTCTCTGACCAACGTATCTCAGAGGGATGTACTAGGAGTCATTTACGACTGGGTACATATTATGGGAATGACATGATCAGTGTATCTCGAAGTATGTTCTAGGAGTCTATCAAAGGGACCTAGGGAGTGTTAGAGCATTGCTCGGTCAAACTCACAAGTGTTGCTATATCAATCTTGTTGTCAAATTTAGTTGTCAAAACTGTATCTTGATTTTTAGTCTACAATTAGTTAAGTCTCGGTCTAGGATAAAGGTAGTTGAGAAACGAACCAGTCATCATTTGTGTTCTACTGTTTGAAGGCGAAAATCAAACGAAGTTTTTGGAGAACTTCATCAACAAAAGGTAAGTGAAGACTGAACCACCTATTTCTCAAGTTATATTCACCTTTGTATCCTTGAGACGATTATCACATAACTAATTAGACTAGCTTGCATAGACAAGAATTTCGAGTCGAGAACTAATTATTTTGTTTACGAATTTCTCGAAATATAATTGAAAAAGTGGGGGTACAACAACCTCACCCAATATTTCGCTTAGAAATCTGTATGGACTAACTCCAATATACTTTTAAGAGAATCAACTAGACAGTTAGACTCAATTTTAATAAAACGTATATCAAAGAGTTATATCTCAATTTCTTGATTCAATACTTACTCAAGCAAATAACAATCTGCGAGTCTAATTGAATACAAGAGAAATTAACTTGAACGGTGCCAAAGACCAATGTTCAAGGATCAATCAATTTCAGTCAACAACCAAAGGTTGGATTTACCAATTGATTGATTCAACGCACAACCTATGATATTTCAATTATATAACAAAATATAATGCGGAAAAGAAATAACATATACACCAGAAGTTTTGTTAACGAGGAAACCGCATATGCAGAAAAACCCCGGGACCTAGTCCAGATTGAACACACACTGTATTAAGCCGTTAAAGACACTAGCCTACTACAAACTACATTCGGTCTGGACTGTAGTTGAACCCCAATCAATCTCACACTGATCCAAGGTACAGTTGCGCTCCTTACGTTTCTGATCCCAGCAGGATACTACACACTTGATTCCCTTAGCTGATTTCACCCACAACTAAGAGTTGCTACAACCCAAAGTCGAAGACTTTAATAAACAAATTTGTATCACACAGAAAAGTCTACAGGAATAGATTTATCTGTCTCCCACAGAAATACCTACGAGTTTTGTTCCGTATTTTGATAAATCAAGGTGAACAGGAACCAATTGATATACCAAAATTATATTCCCGAAGAAAAACCTAGAAATATCAATAAACTCAAAATAATCTTAATCGACTAGCGAAACAAGATATTGTGGAATCACAAACGATGAGACGAAGATGTTTGTGACTACTTTTCTATCTTGCCTATAGGAGAAATTAATCTCAAGCCAATCTTACGATTGCACTCAATCATGATAGAAACAACAAGATCAGATCATGCAACTACAGAGAAAATAGTTGGGTCTGGCTTCACAATCCCAATGAAGTCTTAAAGTCTTTAACCTACAGGGTCTCGGTGGAAACCTAAGGTTAAAGGAGAATCGACTCTAGATTATACAACTAGTATCACACAGGAGGTGTGGGAATTAGGTTTCTTAGTTGCTAGAGTTCTCCTTTATATAGTCTCCAAATCATGGTTTGCAATCTAAGTTACCTTGGTAACAAAGCATTCAATATTCACCGTTAGATGAAAACCTGATTAGATTCAAGCTAATATCTTTCAACCGTTAGATCAAACTTAGTTTGTTATACACAAATGAAATGCACGTTCATTTAGGTTTGTGTAACCGTACCTAAACATGTACACCTATTTGGTTCAACAGTAGTTAACCAATGGTTATCCATATGAGCACTTTCATATCAACCTTATTCATCTTCAGCATAACTAGTTCAAATGACTCAAAAGAACTAGTTAGAGAGTTGTTCAATTGCTTAGATCTCATAGAAGTATATAAGACACAATCGAAACAAAAACGATTTTGATTCACTCGAATCGGTTCATGAACATTATAGCCACGGTTTGCAAAGATTGCATTCCTTAGTTTATATACGTCTTAGTTCATGAATAAACCGTTTTTAGAAAATAACCCACTCAAGTATGCATACCGGTATGCATACTTAGTACCCAGATTGAGTTTGTTTTCAGTTCACAAATTCCAGCAGAAATTCACGGAATGTGAACTTCCGGCAGTACGCGTACGGGTACGCGGACTTAGCTTCCGGACATCCTGAACCAGTAAAGTACGCATACTTTAGTTCAAGGATTTTGGACTTACACAAGTATGAGTTCACATAAAATGTTTATATCCATTCAAGGTTATATATTTTAAATTCTCATTTCAATCATTGAAACATTCTTAGAGGATGTTAAATAGAGGTTATTCACACACTATTTTTCATCAAAGCGATTTTCAAGATATTGAAATAATGAACATGACTTTCGTCGCTTGTAAAAATGAACTTGGCCAAAGCGAAAGCTTGCCAACACATATTTCGAGAAATAGATAAGCGAGATAAACTCGGCTCGAAATAGCAAATGTGTATAATCGAAGTCTATATAGTAATACGACTTTTGTCTCAAAATAGGAGATAGAGTAGATAAAATTTTGAGTGATAGATAAGTTCAAGTCTCCACATACCTTTTAGTCGATGAAGTTCCACCAGTTCCATGAGTAGTTCTTCGTCTTTGCATGATGAACGCCGTGGAGTCTAGAGCTCAACTACACTTTCTATCCTAGTCCGAGACTTAGCTATAAGTAGACTAGAAATCAAGACTTATAGTTTTGGAAACTAAACTTGACAAACAAGCTTGAGATAGCAACGCTTGCGAGTTCGACCGGGCAGTGCTCTAACAATAATGAATAAGCTTAATGAACATTTGTTCATACTTGATCAATTTCGGCAGATAAAAATTTATTGTTCGGAACCAAATCATAATTCAATTTTATCATTCGAAAATAGTCTGGAACAATGATATGTGTTATTGATGTTATTCGAGAATGTTTCGAGCTGATTTAGAGAAAATATAGAACTACTATATTCGGAATACAAGACGATGTTATCAGTCTTACAAACTGAGATAACTATTATATGTCTGAAGCCGTATTACATGTACTTGTACACGTAGCAGAGTAGATATATCTACTTACAGATTTGTGTGATACGCATATTCATATGCACATCATGAGAAAATCTATTTGTTTCGTGATCCAGATAGATATTTATGTTCGTACACAAACCATTTTGGAACTGTGGTAAGGGAACCGGGTTAAAGTATCCAAACCGGTATGCGGACCAATACAGTTCTATGTTTTTGAACTAGTTTAGTACCCAAACCGGTACGCAAACTTAAAAGGTTTTGTGAACTCTGGAAGCGGTAAAGTCTTAAGGTTTCCAAACTGGTTCGCAAACTGAAAAGTTTTGTGAACTACGGATCTCAGTTTTGCACCTAAGTTTTCAAACCGACACGTGAACTGAAAAAGTTCTGTCAACTCCGGAACTTGGTTTTGCTCATAAGTTTGCAAACCAGTCCGCGTACTGATAGACGCATTTATGTGTCTAACTTGTCCTCAATGTTTCGTATTGTTAGTACTCGTTTTCGTCCTTATTATGGTGTTTTGTGTGTTTGTAGGTATTTTTTAGAAATAAATATTGTTGGAAAATTCGGCTCGAAAAGTTGCTCGGAGCACCTCTGGAGGACATTTGCTCTACGGACCCCCACTTTTACTATGTGTCACCCACGGCTATGTGTAGCCCATTTGTCCACATCACCCATTTGATATTCGGCACCCAGGACGTTGGATAAGGGATAACCATCTTCTACCTTTCAAAACTGATTTTTGGCCGGAAAACTTTGCAGACACACAGGAAGATTTAGATTCGATATTTAAAGGTGTTTTAGAGAGACTCAATGGCTGAAATTTTTTGAGATGATTCAATAGAGCATAAAAAACTTAGTACGGGCAATTTGAGCGATCAAATTTGGCTGGATATTGTTTCTCAACAAAACAGGAGAGGCTAGTTTTCTTGGGTTTTCTGGGAAAGTTTGGGCAGAGATTTACTTGGAGATTTTCATGGGAAAGGCTTTGTTTGGGCCTGTGATGATGAAAAAGGGCTGGTAAGGTCCTTGGAATTGACTAGATTTGGCCGAATAATCGAATGGAAGAAAACAGGGGAGTCCGTGTGCAGTTGAGATATTCACGGGATAGCATGACTGGCCGTGAGTTTGAGATGAGCATTGCTCGAGTTTGTAGGACTTGGAACACTTCCTGGAGCGTGCAAGAATATTTTCTGCGTGTTTGGAGTGAGTTAGCCACAATCAGGTGCATGGGAAGATAAATCAGGGAAGAAAATATTCCCGAGTTTATGGCTTCACAGAGAGAAGATTTGGCACAGTTATGAGGAGATATTTTGTCGTTGTCGGGTATAAAAAGGTTTCATGGGACTCAGAGAATGGAGATGGAGAGTTAGGGGACGAAACTGAGAGAGAAATCAGAGTTGCAGAGATGAACCAGTTCTTCTGGTGAAGAAGAACACGAAGAACATAAGACAATAAAAGACAGTCGTATTGCTACAGTACCTGCGAAACTTCATTTCTGTCGTTCTCTATAACAGTTCGGTTTGTAACAAATATAACTGTTACAAACCCGGTTTTAATTGTTTTTCTCCCATTTCATTATCGTGAACACCTTTGGAGAAATAAAAATGAATTTTGAGTGTGTTTCCAACCTAATGAGCTAAACCCCAACACTGGGACGACGGAGGAAGACGAAGTTCGTACATGGGTAAAATTACATTGAACATTGGACTTTGTTTTTAAAACCCTAAGGAAGGGTTGGTTTAAATATAAACTGCACAGGGAAGGACGACGATTATGATATCGTCTCGGCCCCTCGGGTTCGTACATGACATAGGAGTCGTGGCCCGAGTCGACTTCAACGGTTCATCCCCCGTCTGGAACGGGAGGTAAGAATTCTAAACACCCGCAAATCCCCTGTCAGCGGGTTTACTGGATGATTTTGTATGCATATATGTTGAGGACCTGAAATCGGATTTAATTTTCTAGTAAAGGGCAAGGCCTGGCCAAATCAAGATAAGGACTCGGATTTCATCATCGTTTCCTTCTTGCCCGCCTTAGGAACACGTAACCTACGTGAACCTAAGCCTTAAAATTTTGACTAGAACGAGACCGATAGGGTAACGAGCTTAATAGGAAAGTCGTTCGAAAAATATTGGTTACTCTTTTAAGCATACTTCGAAGTTCATGATGGTTTCTGTGAGTTGAATGCGTGACTACGCCGCCTTGTAATATCGGTGAGGCCTTGGGTATCAAAGCTCCACCGAGCTTCCCTCGCCTCTATTCAACTTACTTTAACTCGGATTGATTCCAGAGAGGTTTGCTCAGATTGTAACGAGTTCCTTTTCGGAAGAATAAAAGTTGGTCTAGAAACAACCTAAGTGGAGCCATCATGCTTTTGGTTTGCTAGATAAAATAGGCCTTTTCTGGTCGAGTCAGCCTTCTTTGTGTTTGTTTAGAATTCCTTGCAGTTAGGATATCGAACTGGTATTATAATAGCCGATACAATGAGTATCCGACTGAGCAGCTTGGACATTATCCTTTTTATGACCATAGTGTGAATAGTGATTGGGAACGTGAAACTTTTTAAGGTTATGGTCCATACCATTGTGAGCCCAAATACTATGCACATACCCACAGGTCATACGAGCAAAATAATCCTTCTATTTCTCTGGAAGAGTCTCTCAAGAGTTTCAATGAGTCAAGACGGAAGTTATTTATGAAAGAGACTTATAATATTCTTCTCCCAGAAGAGTCCTAGAGAAGTCAACTAAGATGTCTCTAGAAGAGTCCCTCAAGCAATTTACTGAGAGTACAAATAGGATTGTGGAAAAACTTGCTCAGGATAGTCTTAATTTCCAGTATAGTGTTCCCAATACCACCCTAGAAAATAAGGATAGTTTTTATTCACATAATCAAGATGACGAGGTTATAATTGGTAATGCTACTTGTTTTGATAAGGTTCGATCTTTTTCATGTTATTATAAAGATGATTATGATGAGGATAGTATTGATGAAGAACATGAAATATGTAGGCATGGTGATCAGGAATTTGTTACTCCGATTGATATTTATAATGATAGTGTTGTTTCTAGTACAAATCCAAATAATTTTAATAATTATTCACCTATTCAAAAGGCTGAGGATTTGACTAGAGATACCACCGTTTTAGACGATGTAGTTCATGATCCTTTAGCCTGCAGTATGTTGGATAATCCGTTATTTGATGTGCCTATCAGTGAATCGGAAGAGGTAACTATGATTAATACCTTAGTTAATGAGCCTTTACTAGAAACTTCCGCTGATAATCCTTTATATGATTGTGATGATGGCTTAGAGGAAAGAGTTTACCCTGAGAATAATGTTTTAGAGTCTAGCGATTTAGAAACACTAATCTTAGAAGACCATAAACTCGTAGAGATGAGTGAGGATGAACCAGACTTAGAAGAATCAATTGACCATTTTCAGGAATCTGATGACCTTGAAACTAGGGAAGTTGTGACTAGTCTTTCTAGAGACACAGAAAACTCTAAGTTTGGGGGTGATTATCATTCTCCGTGTTCTTTAACACTTAGAAAGTCCCCTCGTGTAGGAATTGACATTCGTGCCTTAACCATCTTACAAGATTATCTTCATACACGTTTTCCCGAACCTAATGATGTCCAGGAAAAAGCTCAGTCGTTAGAAACCCATCCTTTGGTTGATGTGGTTAACCCAGGCTATGATACCAAAATTGACTTTGTTTTCCCACCAAAAACTTTTCTTCCAATTGTGGGAACATATGATTTTCAGATGTGTCGGTTATTAAGTATTGAGACTAAACCTAATTACTTTAGGATATTAGGGTCGATACATTTTCTTAAGAATGACCATTATTATGGTCAACTTTGTGAGTCAAATATAATTGACTTAGAGGATCCCCAATTATTCAGGTTGTTGTTATGTGCTTCTAAGTTCTTTGTTGAGTTTTTCCAGACTCTAATACCTGAACCAGATCTTAGCTTTGAGGAAATCCAACCGATGAAAACCTTTTATTTAGACCCTTTTATAGAGCCTGAACCTGAACCACAACTAGATGTGGTTGTCTTAAGCAAGGGTATGTTCGGTATCTTCTTGGTCTGTTGCAGTTTCCTCTTCTTGTGGGTAACACTTTTTGATCCAGATGACCCACAATTATTTCGGCTACTGCTATACGATTCTACGAGGTGACTAATTCTTCCAATCTCTGGCATAAGACTTTAAACTTAGCACTTCTTGGGAGGTAACCCATTTTCATGCGACACGGTAATATTCTTCCTTATTTCTTTTCCCTCAAGTGGTAATAGTTTCTCCTTGTTCATGTTTTTAATTTTATCTTTAGAACATTGAGGACAATGTTAGATTTAAGTTTGGGGTTAAGGGAGAAACTTCTAGCGTCACATAGTATCCGGTTAGCTAAGTTTACATATTGTTTCTCACCGAAAAGATGGTAATTTGAATTGCTAGGGATAATATTCTATTGAGACATTAGAGAAAAAGACATTGAAATCTTTGAAATTCAGGAGAGAACTTGTTCCTTTTAGAGGGTAGCCGTGATGGACCTAACCATCCATGATGGAAAGGCAAGTAAGTCAGAAGGAAATGCCAGAAAGACAAAGCAACCTCACAATGTAGTCTTAGTTACTGGATTATGACTCTCTCTCAGTAGAAACTTATCATCATCAACAAGCGGGGCGACGTCAAAATCTATGAAGAAAGTTGAAGACGTTTAAGGTTTAGAAGAAACAATAGAAAAGAATAATTCAAAAATCAAAGTTGAAGACTTAGTTACAAAAAGTTATAAGAGCAAATGATACAAGTTGTTGAATTTCATGATACCAAGACATCACAAGTTGCGAAGATCCAAGTTCTAAAGTCCTTCTCTCATGGCCATTTAAATTTTTGTCTTGTTATTTTGGCAACAAAAAAAATGAAAAAGAAAAAAAAAATTGAAAAATGAAAAAAAATCATTGTTACGTTTGTTCAATAAGGCCATAGAGAAGTAGAAATCTTTAAGGAATTTTCAAGCAAGAAATTAAGGAGAAAAGTTAAATTGCCAAGGTTTTATGAGGTTCGAGAGTTTATCATCAACAGTTGAATCCGAAGAAGACGTTGTTTCTACTGAGCACTATGAGAGAGTCGAAGAAAGATGCATTTTGGTTGCTTTGTTAGTCCGCTTTCAATCTGGCACAAGATCTTTCTAGCACTGGTTTAACTCATCACACGTAATTAGTCCAGCTGTGTAGCAGATGTCCCTCTCATCTTTATCTCTCTCCTAATCTTATCCAGCTATAAAGCGGATGCATCTTACAATGTTTATCTAGTTGTGTAGCGGATATCTCTTTATCTAGCAGTGTTGCGAATGTGTCTCCCCTTTTCTTTAGTCAGCTTTAGAGCTGGCACCTTTAATTTCTCTGGCTATTCTAGTTACTTGGAGATAGGTTGAGAATATGTATGTCCTCGTAGCTCTTTGGATACTTGTGACCCATTAGAAGTCATGGCTTTGTGGGTACACCTCTGGTAAACCCTTCCGAGATTAACTCGGTTTTAAATGTTTTGATACATCATTCTTAGGATTTACAACTAATCTTTTGAGAATCTATCTTGGCAAAATCAGAGTCTATGTTTATTTTATTTATTGAGCTTAGTTGTAAATAAAATCAGAGTTAAGTCCTCCAAACTCGAGCAATGCTCATCTCAAACTCACATCCAGTCATGCTATCCCGTGAATATCTCAAATGCACATGGACTCCCCTGTTTTCTTCCATTCGATTATTCGGCCAAATCTAGTCAATTCCAAGGACCTTACCAGCCCTGTTTCATCATCACAGGCCCAAACAAAGCCTTTCCCATGAAAATCTCCAAGTAAATCTCTGCCCAAACTTTCCCAGAAAACCCGAGAAAACTAGCCTCTCATGTTTTGTTGAGAAACAATATCCAGCCAAATTTGATCGCTCGAGTTTGGAGGACTTGGAACACTTCCTGGAGCGTGCAAGAATATTTTCTGCGTGTTTGGAGTGAGTTAGCCACAATCAGGTGCATGGGAAGATAAATCAGGGAAGAAAATATTCCCGAGTTTATGGCTTCACAGAGAGAAGATTTGGCACAGTTATGAGGAGATATTTTGTCGTTGTCGGGTATAAAAAGGTTTCATGGGACTCAGAGAATGGGGATGGAGAGTTAGGGGACGAAACTGAGAGAGAAATCAGAGTTGCAGAGATGAACCAGTTCTTCTGGTGAAGAAGAACACGAAGAACATAAGACAATAAAAGACAGTCGTGTTGCTACAGTACCTGCGACACTTCATTTCTATCATTCTCTGTAACAGTTCGGTTTGTAACAAATATAACTGTTACAAACCTGGTTTTAATTGTTTTTCTCCCATTTCATTATTGTGAACACCTTTTGAGCAATAAAAATGAATTTTGAGTGTGTTTCCAACCTAATGAGCTAAACCCCAACACTGGGACGACAGAGGAAGACGAAGTTCATACATGGGTAAAATTATTTAATTCTTTTTAAGACTTTTGCATTAATTTTAATTGAAATATGATTTGAATTAATTGGTTGTCATTTAATTTGATGAGGTATGCTTAGCTTAAATGTTTTGATACATCATTCTTAGGATTTACAACTAATCTTTTGAGAATCTATCTTGGCAAAATCAGAGTCTATGTTTATTTTATTTATTGAGCTTAGTTGTAAATAAAATCAGAGTTAAGTCCTCCAAACTCGAGCAATGCTCATCTCAAACTCACATCCAGTCATGCTATCCCGTGAATATCTCAAATGCACATGGACTCCCCTGTTTTCTTCCATTCGATTATTCGGCCAAATCTAGTCAATTCCAAGGACCTTACCAGCCCTGTTTCATCATCACAGGCCCAAACAAAGCCTTTCCCATGAAAATCTCCAAGTAAATCTCTGCCCAAACTTTCCCAGAAAACCCGAGAAAACTAGCCTCTCATGTTTTGTTGAGAAACAATATCCAGCCAAATTTGATCGCTCAAATTGCCCGTACTAAGTTTTTTATGATCTATTGAATCATCTCAAAAAGTTTCAGCCATTGAGTCTCTTTAAAACACCTTCAAATCTCGAATCTAAATCTGCCTGTGTGTCTGCAAAGTTTTCCCGCCAAAAATCAGTTTTGAAAGGTAGAAAATGGTTAGCCTTTATCCAACGTCCTGGGTGCCGAATAACAAATGGGTGTTGTGGACAAATGGGCTACACATAGCCGTGGGTGACACATAACAAAAGCGGGCAAATGTCCTCCGGAGGTGCTCCGAGCAACTTTTTGAGCCGAATTTTCCAACAGTATTTATTTCCAAAAAATACCTATAAACACAAAAAACACCATAATAAGGACGAAAACGAGTACTAACAATACGAAACATTGAGGACAAATTAAACATATAAATGCGTCTATCACGTACCATGACTCAGCCAATTCATGAACGACTCATGTATTTGTTCTTTGTGCATTTACAAACTATGTCGATTGTGTTCACATGCGATTAAATTATTTCTATGAGATGATTTGCATTTGATCAATACTCTAATTAGCACTAGACTTATTTGATCACAAAATTGGGGCTCAAGATCAATGTCTTTGTGTTTGAAAATGAGTGTTAACCTTTTAAGTTCAAACCGGCCATTTTTGGCTAACCATGTTGAACATAGTCTTTGTACACGGTTCGGTTGTGGTTTATTTAACCAGAGTGTATGAAAAGGCGAGGGTACCCAAATATACCTCAATCTAAAACTTTTCCACCTATAATTCCTTTCTACGAAAGTGATTGTCTATGGACTGAGTCGAGACAATACAACTAATCGGTTCACACTTCGTGTGTTCGTCTATGCATACGAGATCGATACAATACAACAACGAAGTATGTTTACTTGATAAGAGGTTCGGACTTAACCAAACACAATAGGATTACTATCAAGTAAATAGGAATTAACGTTTGTGTAATTTACTTTAAATTATAATAACAACAATTATAATTTCGGAAAATAAAAGTAAATGACACAACAAGATTTTGTTAACGAGGAAATCGCAAATGCAGAAGAACCCCGGGACCTTGTCCATAATTGAATACTCTCAGGATTAAGCCGCTATACAAAATCAAACCAACTTCGTGTAGTTGAGACCAAGCAACTAAACCTATATTTCACCTAGTTCCGTCTGTATTCCCACGCCTCCGACATGTAATAAGTCACGTACTTGGAACAATTCCTTTGGTTCGTATTCCAAACAGTAAAGGAACAAAAAATATGTATGGTAGCAACTCTTTTCAACCAAGTGATATGAGTTCGACAAAGGTTCTTCTGTTTATCTCAATAAACTCCTTCGTTGGGTTCTTAGATCTATCTTATTATCAACTACCAAAGTAATTGTTAAGATTTTGCAATCAATACTTTTAATCACCAAGAATTGTATTGATACCGATCTACACAACTAATCAATCTAATCTACCACAAGGATAAACCGATTATAGTTGGATCCTCTTTTTACCGAAACAAGTATTGTGCACTCCAAAGATTATGAACCCCAAATCAAAAATCTTCAATATCTTCTTTGTCTTCAAATCTTCTTAGATCTTCAATAAACGCATGCACACAACAACTTGAATCTCTTGTGATCAATCACGCACAGAACGGAGTCTGTTAACAATGGATTATCACAAGACGTCTTTAGATCTACAAACAGTCTAAAGATCCCTGTCGAAACTTAGATCTAGTTTGAGTGAATCTTATATCAGAAGAGAAGATTCTCAATCATAAACAAACTAGGTGCAATCAAAGTTCAACCACCGTTAGTCAATCAAACCAATCGAAAACACAAGATAAACCGCAATTATCTAGTTTCCCACCAACGGTACTAATAGAGCTTCTCAATCCCAAAGAAGACTTTAAACTGCGCGGCCGTAAGAGATTTCGCCTAATTAGGTTACTCTCCTCTCCGAATAGGCGTCTTCACCAGTAACAACACAATTGAGGAAGTTTGCTGTCACGAAGGATTAGTTTGCCCGAAATGCAAACTTCAAGTATTTATAGACAAAGAAGTTTGGACACCAAGGAATTTCCAAAACCGAAAATATTTTCAAGATATGCAATATATTCCAAATTCGGTTTTCATAATTCCTGGAAATGCTCTGTCCAAAATATTGACCGAAAATCTCTTTGGAAAATCTCCAACTAGTAAATGCACATTACTAATTCTCATTTTCCTAAAATAAAATTAAAAACCTTAAATAAAACATTCTTAACTTATTTATGTTTCGATCCTGGGATTTTCTTCCTTTAGCTATTAAGGAATAAGTTTGACAATTAAAGATAAGCGTTACTACTGTACGTGTTCAAAGTATGTCGACATCCTTACTTTGTAAGTCCTCTTTCATACTTACAATCTTGAAACCGATTTTCCACACTTCCAAACAAGTTTAGAATTGGTTCATCTGACTTTCAAGAACTATATGATTGATCAAGAACACTCAATCACCAATCATGGGTTTAACGGTTCTACCAAAACAAGTTTCGGTTCTACCTCCATGTGAGTATTGTGCATAGTTACACTAGCTTTCCAAAATTCGGTTGATTAGGTACTAGGATCAGTTCCCCACATATATATGGTATCTAACTTGAATGTGTTGCACATGTCCATAGGATCGGTTCCCCTTTGCCTAAAAACGTGTTGCACATGTCCATAGGATCAGTTCCCCTTTCTGCTAAAACATGTTGCACCTCATACAAGGATCGATTCCCCTTTGTGGTATGTTGCACCTCTTACTAGGATCGGTTCCCCTTTACCCAGAGTCGGTCTTACCAATAACACAAAATCTATCATACCATCTCAGGTGATTACTTAAGATCGGTTTCACTAATAAAAGTCATACCAATACAAAAGTCAGGCCTTTATGAATAGTTTTACCAAGAACACAAACAAGTCATGAGTGGTAATACTAATCACACATATTGGTAGTTCAAAAGATATCAATGAATAACAATACCAATAATGCCTGGCGATTTCCTTTTCGATTCACAAAACAAGTTCATGAATTTACTTCCTTAAAATACATGTAAACCATTGTTTCCTAGGATGAAATCCTCACCTCATACCCATATATAATCACAATAGCATTTAAACGATTATGTCGATGTCTTATATACAAAGTTTAATGGTTAAGCAATAAACCTCGTATTGTATTCCTTAATACTATGTCTAACTAGAGTGTTCATGCTTCACAGTTTTGTTTTCAATATGCACGACTTGAAAGATAGTTAGGGAATGAAACAGTTCAAGTCAAATATCACTAACCTCAAGTGGAAGGATTATGTTGTCGTGGTAGGTTCTTACTTCTTCACTTCTTCAAGTCTTCGCAATACTTGTAATGTCTCATATCCTAGTACTTTCAAGCTAACCTATACGAAGTTGACTCTGGTACATAATCAAGCGACTCGTTAAATGAGTTTTGATTCACTAAGATATGACAACCAAACTTGACATACCAACACTTGGTGGGTTCAACCGAGCCATGCTCTAACAGTGTATATCTTGTTTGTGTGAATAAGATTCAAAGCTTTCATCTAATGGTGGATATTGTTTGCTTGGTTCCAAAGCTATCTTAGCTTAAACCTAAAGCAACATATGTTTTGAAGTTTCATCAAACTTGATAGTATCAAAAACCTACAATAAAATATTGCAAGTGCACAATGTTAACTAGTAGACAATAACAAGTATAGATTGTTCCAACGAGGAGTGTGAAAATACTACTACTAACTAATATCAAAAATAACTAATTAACAAGATGATGTTTTCACGATTTTTCAGAAATTCGGAATAAAATAAAACAATAATTACTAACAAAATGGGTTATGGGTTGCTAGGGTTTTCGGTTTCCGCTAATTAAATCATATGAACTCTACTAATATCTAAAATATATTCATTGTGTTATCAAATTTTGTTTCTCCGCTGTAATCTCCTTCGCTTCACGGGCTGTGATTCTAAGGCATTACTTATCAATCCTAAATCATATCACGTCAAAGAACTTAACCAAAGCACACCATATCAATTGAAAAGCATAAATAATCAAGAAAATCACATGAACAATTAAATACCAAGCTATATGAAGTGAAACTACTAATCAATCAAATCATTATTAAAAAGTATTATTATAAAGTGTACATGATCAAAATTAGTTTCTACCTAAATCCTAACAAGTAATTTAGCTAGACAAGGCTTTCTTAAAAGCCAAAAATAAATGAAAATGAAATCTATAACTAATCATAAATGGAATCGAAAACTTCAAACCCTAACTATTATTCACTATTTACGGCTCTCTAACCATCCTCCCTTGAATCTGTCTCAAACGATATGTATATATGCACTAGCAAATACTTCCAGTCGGATCATCTAATTTCTAAGGCCCTGCCCAAATCCATTTTGCTTAACTCCGCCACAATGCTAAGTCAAATCCCCACAAAAACAACTTAGCTGATACCCATCTTTCTTGTTCTTCTCCGAGTCTATATCCCAAACAATAGGCTTTCATAAAACCAATGGTAAACATTACACCACAACCCCCTATTAACGGCAACAAACCGAGTCTTGAGTTTGACTTTCCGGCACAAAATTTTAATCCAAATCAAACAAAACTCGAACTCAAATTAGCATACTTAATTCTTCTAGAACACATCAAATATTTTTCATTATGTGCGTCTATCACCTTTCTCCTCTCACGAAAATAGCTATACTGACCATCCATCCTTCATCATCCTGCACCGTTCATAATAGATCAATTTCCCCTAATCTCGGTCACATCACTTCACTTAATCTCCCAGACGTCAGAGCCACCACTAGTAAAACGCCAATTCCCTCTGTTGTTTTTGTCACCAGTACTACCACCAACTCGAGAATCCATCTCCACTCATGTCAAGGATCAGCATGTAACCTCCAACGGGGACAAAGCTTAGTGGAAGCCAGGGGTAGCTCCCTCCTCCCCTAAAACTTTTATAATCTATTAAAAGTCATTTATAATTCCTATTATTTCTAAGAAAAATCTATTATTATCCCCCTTTAAAATTTTATTTTTTTGATTATCCCTCCTTGTATAGAATTTCTAGCTCCATCCCTGAATTCCACCACCAATCACAACAGTTGAATGAAACTTGTCCACATCAACAATCTTCGATTCAATGATCATCTCCGTCTCGTCATTTGCTTGATTTATCGGCATAATCTCCCTAGTACGACAACATAACCTTATATTCAGCTACTAATTCTATTTCAATTGCGCACCACGAGATGCTCATGTGAATCGGTTTTGCTACATACACAACGAAGTGTATGCACCGAGAGGATCCAACGGCAGAAAGGTCACTCTCTCTGCATTGGGATAGGGGTGAAGCATGAGTGGACCCCACCCCCTCTCACACAGCGCATACACTTGGTTGTGTATAAATCATTTTCGCATGTGAATACCCATACAATTAGTAACCTATGCTCAATCTTGTTCATGCAAGTAGCCCATAGACAACTCATTCAACTAACACACTCATTACTACTCCCTAAAACACTGCTAATGCCTAATTTCAAACCCTATGAGATACCCCAACTTTATTTACTTTTTCTATCAACTGACTGCATCACGCCTCAATAATCAAACCCAAATGAAATCTATCTAGTTTAACCCCGAACTCCATTTGATAGTGAACCTTCCTGTTCGATTCACTAGCCACCACTCTGCTCAGATCTCGTCTTACATTAACTCTCTCATTTTCGTTTTGACCCGGTGAGGTGAAAGAGAACTAAATAAAATGGACAGCTGCTTGAAAGTTAAACCACAAAAGAAATGCGGTGAGGAAGTAGGCCACGTCCATTTCGGTTGGTCCCATAGTGGATTTATGTGTCTGCACACAAAAGGATTCATTTGATTCATTTAGTTGTTCTCTGACTGTGAAAAAATGTAGTACGGTGGTGAGGCAACATAAATAATTATTGACTTGCCTGCAACACAGTAACTACTTTGGTGCACTGAGTAGCGTTTTGGTGATTTTAATCGCAAACGCAATTTAACCTCCAATTTCGCCATTTATTTTTCCGGTGAAAACTCAAGATAGTATTATCAGCGAAATAACGAGGTCTAATTAGTGTAAATATGGGTGTAAAAATGTCGTACTTACGTGCATAGTAGCTATCATCAGGAGTAATTTCTTTTACCAATGACTGCGCCAAACAAACGAATCCCACAAAGCAAATAAATGAGAATGAAACATAGAATTTTCCAAAGTAAACGAAGCTCAATGCTTATTTCCAGGACCCAAGAGATTTATCTAATTAAAATATACCTATAATGCAGTAGGGATCACAACTTCCATTAACACACATACTACCATTAGGGTTGGTCTAACAACACAACCCCATGATAGTGTACCTGTAGACCACATGACTCACATATATGGTTTAGGATCCGTCAAGATCACCTTCCATTTTTTTAGGTATTTAACATTTGACCAGAATCCAACAAAAAATAAATAATACCGCGTTTCCGCGCCAATAGTTTACATGCATCCATTCCTTCTCTTTGGAATCGAACATCAACTGCAATACAACAATTAAACACATCTAATTTCCATAATTGTTTTGGGTTCTATTGAGTTCTATTATCACAATAAAATCATAAGAAACATTAATACCTTTTGACTGCACTAACCGTCTTGATACCCAGTTCTGGGTTCTATCAAGCTGTTGCCCCAATTTAGTGAATCACATTTGATGTCTTTGAAATCATCCAACCCGAGAGCTCAAAACAACATAAAATTAGAAATGCTAATTTGAAAGCAAAAACATGGACTGAATAATCACAAAAACCATGATGATAATACCAAATACCTAATTATAGATTTTGATACTGACAACCCCCTACAGATACCAAAAATCAAAAACTAGCAATCAGTTCGAGAATCCAAAACAATGTAAAATTAACAACCCTATTTTGAATGCAAAAACATAAAATGAATAATCTCTAACATCATCAAAGTATCAGGTATTGTTAAAAAACATTACCCGGTTCGAACTAAATTGTTAAAAAAACATTACTTGGTTCGAACTGGCAGACTCTCATGCACAAATCAAAACACGACTAGTTAATTCAAACCCGCGACAAAAAAACCCTCAAATTTTATAAGAAGAAACAGTGAGCAGAAGTAACAATTTCATGAGAGGAAGAGAAGGGGATGCGGTGGAGAAGAAAGGAAGAATAAGTACTATGATTTCGTTAAAACTTCAAAGAGAGAATCAATAGAGAAGTGGTGTCGAAGACAGTCCAATTTTGTGCACACTTCTTTAAAGAGTGTGCACAAATCAAATTATTTGGATTGACTGGTCTAAACCAAACGTCAACAACTTACATAAATCCGTTTTCTTTTTTTTGTTTTAATTCAATTATAATCTAAAATAGGAAATAAAATATTTTTTATCCTAAAGTATAGTGATATCAAACAAGAAATGTTGAAATAGGATATTAGGTTAAACTCCATCTCTAATGCTAGATTCCAAACTCATTATCACATGCACCATTCATATTTTATCGATTTAGGATGAGGATTAGTATTATCAATTTTTATATTTTTTAAACATGATAGTATTATGATGTTCATACAATATAGTAGCATATAGTTATCAAAATCTAAAAAGAAAACAACAGATCGATAATCTAATATAAAAAAGTAATAAGACTTGATGAGACTACTTAGGAAACCTAAATCTTCTTCTCTGGCCATTTAATCGTCGACAAACTTCGATAAATCGAAAACCATTTATATAAGTTGGACTGAAATGGTGATGAACTGATGATCAGTTTTTTTGGCTTAACTAAATATGAAAATCCATTTTTAGAGATTTTTATTATAAGGAAAGCAAAAACGAATATGGGGAAAGATGACTATGGTCAAACGATATTGTTCTGGGTCAATATGGGTGGATTTAAAAATTCCCAAAACCCCTCCACTCACACGTTACCTTCCATCAAATCTTGGATCATATTTATTAAGAGTTTTGATCCAGATTAAATGGGTTATCATTTTTCTTATCCAATCAAAGTAAAAATAAACTTATGATTCACCGATCTCTTCCATATAAAATCAAAATATTATTGCAAAATGAATAAAAGCGACTGAACATCCATGATTAGTTTATCAAAAAAGAAGAAGATTCGTTATCTGAATACTTGATTGATGACAGTCCAAACAAGTTAGAATTAGCAATCTTCTTAATTAATCTTTAATGAACCTATGAAAACCTTATCCCTTAGGCAACATATAGAAATGTCATTCCTTTGAAAAGTGGTATTGCTGGAAAACCTTTGTCTAGTTTCATTGAATTTTAGCACCGTGATTAATCATAATCCTCATAACACAAAAATAACTAATAATACTTTTTATTGATTGATGACATCATTGATTATCAAATCATTTTATCTCCGTCTTTACCAATCATCAAAGCTTCACTAAATTAGTTGTTGTGTCGCAAATAAATCTCGTCGTATGAGATAACAATTTTTTTTCGAAGAGATAATTGCATAAATAAAATAGAATCAATAACGCACCATTAACGGTGGGAACAAAGGTAGTTTTGTTTAGATATTAGACATTAGTGGTGGTATTTGGAGTAGTGACGATTGGTGAATGGAATAAATCATGAACACTAACAATACCCGTCCCCTTTTTGTTTCACCCCCATTGATTATAATTCCAATCTCTCGGACCAAAATTCAACTTTTCCCTTGGATGATTTAGCTTTCCCCATAACAAAAATCTTCTTTCAACCCTTGGATTTTGGACTTAATTACATATTATGTATATAATTCTTTCCAATTTATAAATTGTAATTAATAAAAAAATAAAATAAAAACTAATTTTTTTATTATATAGTTAATGATCGGTTAGTTGTAGCAAATCAAATTCATTTGTTACGTGCAAACTCTTTAAGGGAGTGTGCCCAAAATTGATATAAAATATTGGTAGTGTGGGAAAATAAAAGATTTTTACTGGTCTAAATATATTCAGGTAGGGCCAGAAACTCAAAAAATCAAGCTTGATTCATCTTTTACTGGCATTTTTAGGGGCAACCCCAAAAGAATTAGGGGCGATACAAAAAGACAAAAAAGGTCCCCCAAATGTGAAATGTAGTCATCCTTATCTCCTGTTTTTTTAATGGCCAAACTACCCTTTCCAATCGATAGATAACTTTACAATCGGGAAGTTAATCCACAATCGGGAGTCAATTTAGTTTATATAACTTCCGAATATAAAGTATCCTCAAAATAAAATCCTCTATCTTTTGAATTTTGATTATCCTATAATCGGTAGTAAATGAAGTTATCTTGACCCCCGATTAAACTAGACCTTTGGCTAAAATACTACCATAATCGGTAGTGAATTTAGTTTTTTAACTCCCGAATATAGAATAGTCCCAAAATGAGATTTTGCACAAATTCTCAATTTTTTGAATTTTGGTTGAGCCTATAATCGGTAGGAATTGAAGTTATTCTGACTTCCGATTATACAGTAGACCTCTTTGCAAATATCCTGCCATATTCGGTAGTCAAAATAGTTCATATAACTACCGAATATAAAGTAGCCCCAAAATGAGATTCTGCAAAAATACTCTATTTTTTGAATTTTGGTTGAGCTATAATCAATAGGAAATGAAGTTATTCTGACTTCCGATTATACAATAGACCTCTTTGCAAATATCATGCCATATTCGGTAGTCAAAATAGTTCATATAACTACCGAATATAGAGTTGCCCCAAAATGAGATTCTGCAAAAATCCTCTATTTTTTGAATTTTGGTTGAGCTATAATCAATAGGAAATGAAGTTATTCTAACTTCCGATTATACAGTAGACCTCTTTGCAAATATCCTGCCATATTCGGTAGTCAAAATAGTTCATATAACTACAGAATATAGAGTAGCCCCAAAATGAGATTCTGCAAAAATCCTCTATTTTTTGAATTTTGGTTGAGCCTATAATCGGTAGGAAATGAAGTTATTCTGACTTCCGATTATACAGTAGACCTCTTTGCAAATATCCTGCCATATTCGGTAGTCAAAATAGTTCATATAAATACCGAATATAGAGTCGCCCCAAAATGAGATTCTGCAAAAATCCTCTATATTTTGAATTTTGGTTGAGCCTATAATCGGTAGGAAATGAAGTTATCCTGACTTCCGATCATACAGTGGCTCTCTTTGCAAATATCCTGCCATAATCGGTAATCAAGATAGTTCATATAACTACTGAATACAGAGTAGCCCCAAAATGAGATTTTGCAAAAATTCTCTATTTTTTAAATTTGGTTGAGCCTATAATCGGTAGTCAAAATAGTTCATATAACTACCGAATATAGAGTTGTCCCAAAAATGAGATTTTGCAATGATAAAAAAAACTAAACTATCGATTATGAAGAGACATATAGGTATTTTCAACATATTTTGTCTTTTTGTGTCACCCCTAATTCTTTGAGGGTCGCCCCTAAAGACGCCAGGATCTTTTAGCTACAATAGAGGGCTTCCCGAAATCATACTATTGGGAAAAATACGGTTTAGTCCAAAATCACATCTAAATATACAAGATAGTCCACACCCATTTAACTAGGTACAAATTAGTCCTTATTATGGAAAGTACACTAATAACCCTTATTTTTACAATTTAATCCAAATATTTGCAGTTTAGTCCATAGTGACTTATAATGATGTCACATATTTTAAACAATATAAAAATAATTTGAAAACGATTTATCTTTCGAACCACTCCTCCAAAATTCACAAACTCTATATATTCGGAAAGCTCTATCGATAGCTACAAAAAGAGTACCCATATGCCTATATAATTTTCACTTTTAAAAAAGATTAATTTTTGCTTCATTATTTGATGTGTACAAAAAAGTGCACATGCATGAAATTTCCAATAGTTTTTCACATGTCCAACATATATCAAATCTCAGACATACTTTCCACTCTCAGACTTACTTTTTCATGGAAATTAAACTGGTGCACCAATATGTACATCCTTGCATAACATGCATCAGATCGATCATTCATAACCACACTGGACCTTCTTTTTCATGGAATTACACATGTGCGCCAATATGTACACCCCTCTAAACATGCATAAAATCGACTAATCATAATCACCCACAAACCTACTTTTTTCAGGAATTACACGGATGTACCAATATGTACAACCCTACAAAGCATGCACCAAATCGACCATTTATACCCAGACCTATTTTTCATGGAAACTACATTGATGCACAAATATGTACACCCACACAAAACATGGAACAAATCAACCATATTCTCCTACAAGCAAAATGTATTCCATGGGATTTACACAGGTGCACTACCTAGTATGTGCACACCTACCCATATTGTATAAACATAAAATGGAAACTCAAATGGATTTGAACCATTAACCTCCGCAAACCTTTTGATGGGCTTGGGCGCTCTGCCATTTTGAGCTTATGAGTCCCTAAATTTGATACATAAAACAAAAAAAGATTAATGTTAAACAATCAACGCATACTGCATCAACTGTTGCCTCTCCAGGACCTTCAATAGTAATTAACGAAGATTCAACAATCAACTAAAATAGACTAGTGAAACCACATAATTAGATTTGTTTATAAGAGTAAAACTTAGTTGAAATTAGCACATGTACGATGTCACCTGTCTATCTTAGTTCGTAGTTAGTTTAATCAGCATCTCTTTTAAGTTGTGATGCAAGCCAAAACATCACTCTTAATCATGGGAAAACTTATGAAACACTTGACACTATAATATAACGAAAACGATTGACAATATAATTATGACATGTCTTACTATGTAGAATAATTCAAGCAAATTTCGCCGAGTTCACACTGTGTGCATATGCTTCAGAAATAAAAATATTAAGATTCTAAATAAAATCCAGGCACCTGATTCATTGTAGGACACCACATATATAGCCGATGTACGGACACAGAGCGATGTCGTGAAGGAAACTCTTTTCAATTATGTATAATAAGTCTCCTTTCAGTCTTGGATTTATTAGCTTTTCTAGTTCTCCTTCGTTCATCAACAATGACCTTGCCTATTAAATTAAGTGAACTTCATTAGGACACATAACTACAACAACAAAGGAAAAAAAGTATAGTTTTTTTAATCATTGGATCAATATATTAGGAAAGAGGGAGGATTAGAGTTACCCAGCTAAGTAAGCTTTGATGAGATCCATCACTGAGCTTTCTCCCGGAAATGATTTCTAATAAGAAAACTTTGAAGGCAAAAACATCAGTCTTCTCATCAATAATACCATGCATGAAATAATCAATAGGTGTACATTTATGTGCAATGATCAACAAGGTGTATGATGAGTGCTAAAAAGTGCATATTTCTATATATTTTTCTTGGCATTTAACTCATCTTTTGTGCATTAATTCTACATTTTATCCCATATTCTGTATTTTCATTGTTTTCAAGAATAAATATTTTTCTTAATTAATTTTGCATTTTTAGGTAATAAATAAAGTTTGGATGAATAGCAGAGCGGAAAAGAGCAGAAAAGTAGTGAAAAGCCGGGAGGAATTACACAAGGAAGCCGCGAAGAATGTTGTGCACAAGACCAAAAGGCTAGAAGTGGGCTTGAAGAAGAAGAATTGTCCTTAAAGAAGATATGGGCTTGGCATACCCAAGGCCCAAAACCCTTACTCAAACACATTTCCACTATCCAAGCCCGTCTCGGATTTCAGCCGTCAGATCTAAGCATTTCAGCATCCTACGGTCGCTCCATCATCGCACATCAAACTCCGAAGCCCCCGCTTTACATCGCAACGCCCATCTCCATCTTGGGTCGTCCGTTTTGCTACATCCCTTCATCCGACGGTCGCTCCACGCTTACCTCCGTATCGCCGTTGGATCCACCTACCATCTTCCCATCCATCGCTCCTTGTCGCAGATCATCAAACTCCGCTGCACCTGTTTCACACCCTAGCAACCGAACACCTACACCCCAAACAAACAGACCCTAATCCCATTTCCATCGAGTTCTTCCCCTTCTTCCCAAAAATTTGCATAGCTCTACAAATCCATCACCACCATCTCTTCCATATCCACCTCGAACACCACCACTACCACCTTCCCCCGACAAACTCAGGAGTCAATCACCACCCTTGTCTCTCCCTTTCTCGTCTGTAGCATCGAGTCCTGATGCTGCAAACTCGACAGTGAGAGAAGCTAGGGTTCACAGAAGCCTAGGGCTAGGCCAACAGCGCAACAAGAGCTAGAGGAGGAGCAGTAGAACATCAACAGGGCATGGGTCGAGCAGAATTCACACATGGGTATGTCGAATTTGATTTTTCCCCAAAAGTTAGGGTTTACAAATTTAGGGTTTTGTGAAATTAGGGATTTTGTTGTAAGCTATAAAAGGGAAGCTGTAGAGAATGCAAAAACTGTTCTTGGTTAGCCGAGAAACCCCCTAATTGGGTTAATTTAATTTGATTTCACTGTTAATTTTTAGGGTTCTTCTTTTGCAATTTTCATTCACTGTTTAGTAGTTTAAATGTTATGTTGTTCCTGTTAATCATGTGTTGTTCCATCTGTTTTCTCATGTTCTGAGTTCACTGCTGAGGCTCAGATGATGCTTTAGTGGACTGTTAGATAGTGGAATGATAGGTTATAGCCTTAGTGCAGTGTGTTGATTGAGCAATGGGAAGAGATTGATGCTCATAGTGCCTGTGATTGATTGTTCTGTCAAAAGACAGTCAATGCTAGGGGCAAACTAGTGAGCAAATTAGTTTTCCTCCCATTCTAGATGTATGCATAGGATTTTCAACTCAACCTAGGATCACATTGTTTGGCTAGGACACAAGGGTGGATTCAAAGCCTTAGCTTAACCCACATTTTGTTTTCACAGTCACTTGCAACTTAACTGTTTTGTTACTTCTTCTCCTCCCTGCCCTTGGCTCACAGCCTTGGTTTCTTTGGTTTTGTTTCCTGTTTTGTCACTGTTTTGAATCTCTTGTTTTGTCAACTGTTAGCTTCTCAAATGTTAGGATTAGTTTACTGTTGTGTGTCAATGCTAGGTTAGAGCCTTAGAGCATTGAGTTGATTGAGCAGTGGGGAGAAACTAGTGCTCACTAGTGACTGTGAGCAAGCTGGTTCTCTTCCCACTCTAGATGAATGCCTAAAGCCATTGCCTTGTGTTTGCTTTTTTTTCCCTTTTTTTACTTCATTGTCAGCTTATCTCCACACTCCTGCCCTTGGCTTGTAGCCTTGGTTTGCAACTATCTCTGTTTTGTTATTACTTGGCTTCCACTGTCACCATTGCTGCTTTCTTTCCTTTCCCTTGCTGTGCACCTGCTCCTGCTGTGCCAGCCACCACTGCTGCTGCAACCTGGTTTCCACTGCTGCTGCTGCAACTGAGCTTGGCTCACAGCACAAGCCCAGTTCAGTCCACAGTTAACTCCAAAGGCCTAGTTACTCTCAGGTCAAAAGCTAAGCCCAGGAACAAAGGCCAAAAGCCCAGCTCATTGCTAGGGTGAAGCAAAAGCCCAGACCACTGTTAGGGTGCCCAAGGCTCAGTTCAGTCCATCTGTAGTCCAAAGGCCCAAAGCCCAGTTCATTCTTATAGAATAAAGCCAAAGCACAAACTCAATCAAGAGCCCAGTGCACTTCAAAACCAAAGCCAAGCCCACTGTGCCTAGAAGTTACCAAAGCCCAATAGCAACTTAGAAGCCCAAAATAGCTACACACTCCAAACACACCCAGTCCCTGTGGAATCGACCCGTACTTGCACGAGGTACAACTGATGACCGTGCACTTGCGGTATTACTGTAGGCCCGTTTTCATTGCTCTTCAATTTTATACACTTTCCCGGGCCAACCAGTGTACAAACATGTACACATTGGCAATCAACAAGTGTACAACTCTATACACATTATCAATCAACGGGTGTACAACTATGTACACTATAATAATACCCGATTCAGATGGCCCACAGTCAAAGCTTATATCACCTGCTTATATCACATTAACATAATGTTCTCATCACGTTTTCGTTAAAAGAACAACTAATGACCTGTTGTCTTATTGATCCCATAGATAAGGAAGATAAGCAAATTCAAAAAATGTGACGAGAACATTATGTTTGCACTTTCAACAGGTGTACAAGTATGTACACATCAATGAGCAACATGCGTATAACTATGTGCACAACAAAAGTCAATATGTGTACAATTATGTACACATTAAAAAGTAACAAATGTATAATTATGTGCATATTAAGAATTCAATAACAAAAGGTGCCCAAACTAACAAGGCAAGTGTTTAAATTTTCACATAGTATTCAAGGGTCACCCTTTTAAAAACAATTTTGAATGTGAATTAGGTTTCCAATGTCAGATTATTCATGATAAAAACATATTCAGTCATTTTGCTTTGAAGATGTGAACAAGGTCCAGTCACTGAGATAAATGAAATGGAATTCTATAGGAAGCTTATAAAAAAGATTATATATTCTAAAAAGTTATACTATTATCATAAAAATGGTTAATAGTTTCCTTTTGGTGACCTTTCAGTTTTACATTACCAATATTTAAACTAAGCTTAAATTCATTCAAATGTTGAAGTTTAAAATCATGGTTGTATTAAAAAAAAACTACACATAAGCTCAACTACTCATTTATTTATTTAAAAACAAAACAATGTTACTGTATAGACCACATTAGTCTTGACCAAGTGAACGCTAACGTGCAATTGCAACTACATTAGGTGCCAACCCATCATCTAATGTGGAGCAACAGATCCTATCAGTTAATTGGAAAAGAGTTAAGTCAAAGCCTACCATTTCAGTGTCTAAGTCTCGCCAATTAGTATAAAGGAGTCTTCCTAATCCATGTTACAATTGGGTGAAAAAGATCCAAACTAGCTGACATGGTCAGCAAAGGTGTCTAATTTTCTTTGTCTTTAGATGACATAAAAATGATACAAAGTTCTAAATGAGTTGGAATTCAAGTTTTATGATTCCTGAGCATTTACAACTGCTAAATTTCTTTTCCATGCAATAAGATCCTAGTACTAGATTTATCCTTAACCAAATCTAAAAATCTGCAGTGACAAACATGACATGACTTTGAAGCTCCAAAAACAAACCTAAACTGTTGAGTATGATAACCACGTATAAATTCATTGAGAAATCAACTTCTAATTACTTAGCAATTTCTTAATGGCTAGCATTAAGCTATGCATCTCGGATAGTAGTTGCATCCAACCCCAAATATAGTTTGAATTTATAATAAATAGCCCCATTAACCTAAAAAAAACTTCTTAAATTCAACATGGCAGAAAAAAAAAGATAAATAATACCATCAACATCACGAGGAGGACGGTAACCACCAGAAATTTTCCCTTGTTTCGGATGAAGGAAGTGTCTGAAGATTCAACTCTAAAAAAAAAAAAAAAAAACTACTCAATTTCATAAAATCACAATCAAATTAAAAAACCAATAAAGTAAATCCATATTTGCAAATTTTGACAGTTGCATGCGTCGGATCCCTACAAAATGTAAAACAAAATAGTAGCAAGAAACGACGTATTTGTGAAAATTAGAGAGAAAGGGATTTACAGGAACAAATTCACCACCGGAAACAGTCAGGTGTTCTATACTGGTGTAACCACTCGACATCGTCTTTATTCCCACATAACAATAATAATTTGGACTGAATCTAAATAAAAAATGTACGAGAATCATAATTATCATCACCTTGCGAGTAATATGTTGAAGATTGCATTTTAGAAATTTAATAAACAATCAAATCAAAAGATTGCAAACCGACCAAATCTACCAAAATTAAAAATAATTAGTAAATAAAGAAGAAATCATTGAAATAAACATAATCAAAGATCAACAACCTTACCTGGAATCAGAAATCGCGGAGAACGAAAACCCAAATCGCCTCTGTTTTGACAAAATTTTCAGATCTTAAAACTCTCTCTCTCTGCTTTAATTTACATGCGAAAATATAAATGGGGTATTTACGATAATATGATTCTTCGGATCGGGAGAAGTTTGGATTAACTCGTCAAAATTTTGAATGAAACTGTCAATGCGGGAAATTTTGGACTAACATGTATCAGGCCTGGGAGGACAGGATTAAAACGTCCAAAACCCAATAAATTTGGGACTAAATGTTAATCTCTACTATTATCAACCACAGTTGTCAAGAAATAAAGATGGTCACATACTCAATATACGTGGCCCGACCACATCTTAGACTTGCGTTTGATCGTGAATGAAGCTAAAACCCCCTACTTTCCGTTAACATATAACGGACTAAGATTATTATTCAGAAAATTTCCTTTTCTTTTACTCTCATTTAAAAGTTTTAATTCATTTTCTCCGGCTTCCTCACATCCCTGTCTGAACAAAGAAACAAAAACAAAAAAACTTAGCAAAAACCCTAAGTTGACACTTTCGTTGCACAAACAACCAAAAGTAAAACCCTAAACTGAAAAATCAAAGAAATCATCATTCAATTTTGATGCTTGTTTTCTGAATCGTTTTTGTGGTGATTCAAGCGAGCAGAGGAGAAATGCACAGTTGCTTTCATGAAGATTAGTTACTACAGAAGTTTTGGTCTTTTAAGCAGGATTTCATTCAAGATAGATCCACTAGAAGTTTAATTTTTACTGTTTTGAAAGGAAAAAAATAATGAAATACTCAGTTACTCTAGGATTCTACTTTTAATCAAATAACATTGTGATTGTTGAGGGTTTTTAATTAAGTATTAGTGTATTACCCAAATTTTGATTGTGCTAACTGTTTCAATAGTTGGTTCGGGGAAAAAACTTATCAAATTCTGTTACTGTTGTATAGTTGGTCTTGTGTTGAAATTAGGGTCACTTGTCCAGTTCAGTTTGACATACTCTATAATCTGGATTTTCTCTTGAAGATTATATCATTGGAACTTAGTTTAAGAGGAGATTTAGTGTGGGTACTCTCCTAGTTTATCTATTTAGGGTAGTATCTGGTTCGTCATTGCATGGGCGATCATGAGCACTGGGCACAGCCTAGTGGTGTTATGCCCAATGGCCTTCTGCCCGATACAGTTTGTTCGGTGACTAGATCCCTTGATGCAGAAAGATGGTCCATTGCTGAAAAGAGAACCGAAGAATTAATTAATTACATTCAACCCAACAAGCCCTCTGAAGAACGCAGAAATGCTGTTGCAGACTATGTTCAGAGGCTTATCTTGAAGTGCTTCTCCTGCAAGGTAGTCCTATCTTCCCGCAATACCTAGGTGTGGTTATCCATGTCTAAAAGTATTGAGGTTCATAGAATCTGCAGGTTATATAAGAGTGTTTTGGATATTTATAGGTTGCTAGAATAATGCTTTTAGGAATGCAAAATTTCAGAGAATAAAATGTGAGTTTTTTGTCTTGAGGCATCACTCTATTTATTTGGATCATCCCGAGTTGCTTGTGTCAAATTGTCTCTATAATACTGTAGAGATTGGTTGATTTGTATTTTAAGTTAATTTTGGACTAGATGCTTCATGTTGGATGTTAAAGCTAAGGGATTATATATTCTTCTGGTTCCAAAATTAACTCGTCAGTATTACTAGTCATCCTGTTTCTATACTTGTATACACTTCATTAAGAAAGATATTGCATTGTCTTTTATAATGATAACCCTGGCGTGGAGCATTTTTTCTGACTGATGGTGTGTTTTTATCAAATTATTTCAGGTTTTTATGTTTGGGTCTGTCCCTCTTAAGACCTACTTACCAGATGGGGACATTGACCTGACAGCATTCAGTGAGAATGAAACTTTGAAGGATACTTGGGCTAATGAGGTCCGTTATATACTCGAGACTGAAGAAAAGAGTGAGACGGCTGAATTTCGTGTGAAAGAGGTGCAATACATACAGGCAGAAGTATGTTCTTAACTCCTAACACCTCCTAAGTGCCTCACTCATTTTATGTTTCAGTATCTTGTATTTCTTGACTAATTTCTGACCCGTGCCTTATAAGAAAAAGAATTAGAAAAAGGTGCGACCTAATTGGAGTTGCACTGTGTATCGTGTTCCATGTTAGTTATGTTTTGAGGTTGCTTGGAATTTCTGATATAGTGAAATACGGGTTGGCGAGGAGCAAATTTTTCATAATAAATTGGTATATACTGTTGTGGCCACTCTTCAAAGCGTGCATACTGAATTATAGACTTATTTTGTACGGGGTAACTCTCAAAAACCCCCTTGTCTCTGTTCTAGACATTATAAATACTCTGGTATTTGCATCTTGCACCTGATTTGGACTCCTGTGGTGCTGTTTTTCATGCGGCTGTTACCGCCACATAATATTGTCGATCTGTGGTTTCCAATGCCCTTTGTGGTAAATACTGAATCGTTTTTATGTTTCATCCATTTGCAGGTGAAGATAATCAAGTGTCTTGTAGAAAATATTGTAGTAGACATATCCTTTAACCAGCTTGGCGGGCTGTGCACTCTTTGTTTTCTTGAGGAGGTAAGGTCTAGCTGACATCTTGAGCAAACCAACTTCATAATGTTTATTTTTGCGTTGCTTTTGTGCTAAAACTTATGTGTTTATGTAGGTTGACTATTTAATTACGAAAAGTCATATATTCAAGCGCAGCATCATTCTGATAAAAGCTTGGTGTTACTATGAGAGTCGTATATTGGGAGCTCATCATGGACTTATTTCTACTTATGCACTTGAAACATTAGTTCTCTACATATTTCATGTCTTCAACAATTCCTTCGCAGGACCACTTGAGGTTGCTATGGAATTCTCCTTTTCTCTCTAATTACTTATGGTGGAGAGTCGTAGCTCAATGTTTCTTACTTTTTGTTTTTATGTTCAGGTCCTTTACCGGTTTCTAGAGTTTTTCAGTAACTTTGACTGGGACCATTTTTGTGTTAGCCTTTGGGGTCCAGTTCCAATTTGTAGACTTGCGGATATGACAGGTAATAACTTTTGATTATTTCTTTTCAGTTAATTGGCCCACATTAGGAAAAACCTTCCTTATGATAATTATCTAACGAGTGTGTCTGATGTTGATAGTGCAACGTATGGCAGCGGAACCTCCTCGAAGGGATACTGAAGACTTGTTGCTCAGTAAATTATTTGATGCTTGTAGTTCTGTATACTCTGTGGGCGGTCAAGATAATCAGGGTCAACCCTTTGTATCTAAACATTTCAACGTTATTGATCCTCTACGAATAAACAACAACCTTGGACGAAGTGTTAGTAAAGGTATTCAAGATGCCTTGGCATTCTCACAACACTGAATTTTTTTCAACTCGCCTTTGAAGCTTCTCTCCAGTTTTAGCTTACTGTGATACTTAAAAATTTCATTGTTATTTATTAGAAAACAGAAAAACCCACTGTTAGATAGAGTCCAGGTCAGTGTCTTAAAATAGGTATGTGTCGTGACTGTGAGGACCTCTTACATGTAGTTACCGTTTTAATGCCTCTATATCCGTCTTACACAAACTTTTCTTTGTTGGCTCTGTTGATTTTATTGCGGGTTTATTAGTCCAGGTTATTGATTTTCTTGTCAGCTCAGATATATTCACTCTTTGACTGTGAAGAAGGAGAGAGCAAGGTTGAGGCGGCATGGGAATAGTTTCGACATGTTATTCTAGCTTAATCTCTCTAACTAGCAAGTCTGTGACAGTTAAAGCAATCTTATCGTCGCTTGTGTCTGTAAAAGTTTCTGGGTTCTGTTCGAGCCAAATGACCCCATATTGAGCAGCTCAGAGAATTATTTCTACCAAGTTTTTTTTTTTTCATCAGATAATTATATGTAAAAAACCAGTATACGATACAAAAAAAATGAAAGCTTTGAAATAAATTATTCTGTTTTGGAGTTATACATGATGAATTATTAGTGTCTGTGATGTTAAACCGAAGAACATGATGAATTCTAAAAGTTGAATCACGTGTCGCAGTATTTAGAAGTTTATACAAGTGAAACAATTCATTTATCCATCGGACTAGATTTAGATACAATGAAGGAGTTGATGTGTTAAACCTGGCAATCTATAACTTTAGAAACTAATCCGATAGGAAAATTACAATGTTTTAGTTTTATTCATTCTCTGCTGTGTATGGAAAACAAATATTTGCTTGACCAAGTAGTTAGATAAGCATAACTGCATTCGATAATTATAAATTTCTTATTTGTGTTTTCTTTCAGGTAATTTTTTTAGGATTCGTAGTGCCTTCGCGTTTGGAGCGAAAAGGTTGGCCAGACTTCTCGACTGCCCGAAAGAGAACGTAATGTCTGAAGTAAATCTGTTCTTTATGAACACATGGGGTAGACATGGTAGTCGGCACCGCCCTGATGCACCTGGTGCTGATTTGGTTTGCTTGCAACCATCAATTCCTGATCATGTAATTGGATCTGAGAATTTAAAACATCCTGTGAGCAGCAAGAAAAAGATCGAGGAGTCTCCTGGCAGTCAAGCCCCAGAAAGAGTATCTAGGACCAGTAACTTTTCTGCAACTTCTCGTACTGGTCGGAAAAGAATTTCTAATCTAAACACTTCCAGGGTGACTGAGCATTTGGCGAAGAATGTTAACCCTGGTGAAGCTGCGGGTCACCGAAAGATTATACCAAATTACTTGGCGGATGAGGTGCAAAACACATTCCATTTTGTGAGGGCACATTCTAGTCCTGAGCTAACAGACGCATCAACTGAGGTTTCCAGAGGAAGACATAACAAGGTGCCAGAAATGGGGAGAAAACAGAGTACTCGGAAGGCAGAATATACAAGGAGAAAGAATCTGGAAGTTCCAGGGACTCATAGCGCTAAATGTGTAACTGAAGATTCCTCAACTTTGAGGAGCATCCCATCTCTTCGAAGCCTTGATATTGCTGGTGAAAACAAGAATTATGAGGAAGTTGGTTTTGGTTCCACTGGAGAAGAGCTTGCTTCTGTAGCTGATACGAGGAAGATGTGTCAGGAGGCGCAAAACATGGTGAACATGATGGCATCAACCAGATTACATGGTCCTCCCAGCCGTATGCAGTATCCTATGAATTTAGCTTCTCCACACTTACCTCGTCCAGTTTCACCTTCTGCTCTGGCATCAGTTGGTTATGCTCGTAGGAATTTGATGGGTATGATTCCAGCAGATATGCCTTTGGCTGACCCTCTTCAGGGCAGTACCTCATTTCCTCAAACTAAGGTGTCATCGCCATCTTCGAGATACTTCCCTATAGTTGAGTTAGCGTCAAATCAAGTTATGGAACCAAATTTTGAAAATTCAGGATTGACCGAAGTCAAACAGATTGAAAGTTCTCACCGTTTCTGGCAGGATCAAGATGCTGCTAGTTCTGTTAGAGGTTTGGGTGCAGATGATGGAGCTTTCCAGGTAGTGCAGTCTGATGACTCAATGTCGCATAACTTTGTTCCTTTAACTCGAGTGAGTAGCTCTGGCAGTTCAATAGGGAAAGGTCGCCACAAGTTTGCTAAAGAAAGCAAAAATCGAAATGTTTCTCACCAGAAAAAGTGTGATAGAGGAAATGAGGCTCATAGCCCTGATAGATATGTGAGTATGAGATCCTTACCTACTTCAGAACCAGGTTCCTCAAGAAGCAAAACATCTTCTGAAAGTTCCTGGGATGGATTATCTGCCAAAGTCTCTAAATCATCTAAGGATAAACGGGGAAGAAGAATCACTCCTTCTGTAGATTCGTGCACCGCATATGATAAAGACAAAAACAGGTCGTATGATGATGCGTCAGTAGATAACAGTTCTTCACAGGCAGATGAAGACAACAAAGACTGGATTCAACAAACTGAAATGGTTGAAAGAAGATCAGTGGCTTCTTTGCATTCTCAGACCCACCAACTGCCTAGCTATGAAACATCAAGTATGAGTGGATCGGACTCGATGATACCTTTATCTCCTATGCTTGTGGGTACTGGTTCACGGCAAAGTACAATGGAAAATCCAGCGATGGTACCCTTTGCATTTTATCTTGCAGGCCCCCCTGTTCCATTCCTAACAATGCTTCCTATGTACAATGTGCCTATAGGGACTGAAACTAGTGAAAGATCCACTAGCAATTTAGAGGGGGAGGAGGGATCAGATGATCATAGTCATACAAACCAGTCAGACCAGAACTTTGACTCTGTAGAGTCCCGTGGTCAGTCCGAGATTTTCAGTACCCGTGATTCAAGTAGGAATGGTTCTTTAACGGAACATCCCGAGGAGCACAAATCTGACATTCTGAAAAGTGACTTTACTAGTCATTGGGGAAATCTTCAGTTTGCACGGTTGTGTCAAAATACAAGGTATCAAGGTCCTTTGATTTATCCTTCCCCCGCTATGGTACCACCAATGTATTTACAGGGTCATTTCCCCTGGGATGGTCCGGGAAGACCTATTTCGCCTAATGGAAACCTTCTCACTCAGTTTACAAGTTATGGCCCTCGTCTCGTTCCCGTTTCTCAGTTTCAACCTGGTTCTCAAAGATCAAATGGTGTTTATCAGTGTTATGGTGATGAAAGCCCTAGATACCGTGGGGGAACTGGAACCTACCTGCCAAGTCGTGTAAGATGACTTTTCACAAGAACCTGTTACTTTGCACGTTGTTTACCTTCTATACATGTGAAGGAAGGCTGTATAAGCTGGCATATTGTTTCCTTATATAGAACGCAGGAAGGTAGTAGCAGTTGTAGTAGGCTGATGAATCTTTGTTTTTCAATTTCAGAAGGTTCCTTTCAGGGAACGACAATCGTCAAGTATTCGAAACCATAAATTGAACAATGACAATTATGACTGCGATGAGCACCACAAAGAAAGTGAGGGAACTTGGAATATGGGATTTAGACAGCGAACTGCTGGGCGAAATAATGGTCTCGGTGATAAGCCTAGCACAAGGTTAGATCGCTTGGCAGCAAATGAGAACCAAGCTGATTATAGAACGTTTGACTCGTATAGGCATGAATCTTTCTCCTCATATCAGACCCAGAACGGTTCATTTCGCTCCCCAACTTCTATTCGTAGCAACAACGGCATTTACCCAATGGTGAGCATAAACTCAAATGGTGTTTCACCCACTGGACCTGCTGGTCCATCTGTCGTTATGTTGTACTCTTATGATCGAAATGTTGGTTATAGTTCGCCTGCAGAGCGTGTTGAGTTTGGTTCTGTTAGGCAAGGTAGTTTTTCATGTGTGGATGAAGTTTCACAGGAAGTTGAAGTAGGCCCAGCAAGGTTTATGTATGAAAGACCGCGGATTCAAGGCGGTTCATCTGCTCAATCCTCTCCGGACGAGCCCTCCTCTCCCCAATCTGAAAGGTATATCAAATATGTCTCTCATCTCCCCGGAAATAAAATGCTAGCTAATTATTTCTTGTGATTTGAATAGAATCTGATAAAGGAAACTAATTTATGTTTTTTCCATAAAGTTGTGTCTATTGGCTTCCAACATTTGTTATTTGGATTTGAAGTCACACTTATTTTCAGAATCAGAAATAACAAAAGGAAGAGACCTGTGATACTAGGAAAAATAGTGTTTTTAAAGGTTTGTAGGTAGAATCTGGTACACTTTTAAGGTTTTAACTTCGGCTTATTAGCTTTAGCTGAGTGGGAGCCTTTGTTGTAGCAATGTTGATGGCGGAGGCTCGATGGTTTTGCTCTAGTTTGAGCTGTGTCTTTGGTTCTCGTTTATGCTAGTTCTGGTTGGGCTATGCAGTCAACGTCTCTAGTTCTAGCTGGGTATACTGCACATGTTTTATTCTTTTTCGACATGCTTATCGATGATTTTGTTTTTGCAGTCCATCTCATTTGCTTATTGCCCATGTATTGTTATCACACATTGAAAATTTGTATATAGTCAGACATAAACTTGCCATCTCAGCTGGATTTCTGTAGGCATTTCTTTGTCTTCTATTGATTTTTTATTTTTTCACCTGATATCCTTTGTTAATGTTGATTAATGTTATACAGAAGGAATTGAATATCTTGCGGGTATCAGTGGATAAAAAGAAATTAGTCGTATATAGAGACATCTGCTCCTTGTTGTCTCCAAGTCAAAGATGATCATAAAGATCAAGCATGTCCTAGTTACCAGTGGTTGTTCCTTCCTTCACTCTTAGCTGAGAGATCTGTTGCTCCAAGGTATTTGCATACTTCATTCCTGTAAGTGAACATGTTTACCATGTTAATGTAGTCATTGTTGTACACTGCGAAAGATAACTGGTTGCCTATGCCTAATAGTAGGATATATAGAAGAGGGGGTAATTTAAAGGAGAAATTAGTGGGTTTCTTATTGTTCAGGCTCTTTACCTGATATAGAAACCTTCTCAGGTTCAGAACATAGCGACTTAACATTCATCTAGAAAACTACTTTTGATTCTTTTGATAGATCTTTTTTTTTTGGAACAACTAAGTTTTTGATTATTTTTTTCTACCAACAGAGGCTATTTTGTCTTTGCTTAACTGTAGCTCATTAATGTCAAAAGTTCAGTTAGAAACAAACAGTTCAATTGTTCCACCCTGGTGATTTGTACTCTTAACCTTCTGAAACACAGCCGTATGACTTTGAAAACACATTGCTGTCATGCATACCCATCTTTTTTTTATGTTTTTAAGTTCTCTTTCTACATGAGCTTATTCCTGTCATACTGTACTTAACGCGGCACTGTATTTTCTACTAGAGTATGCCAAGGTATCTACACTATGCTCCCTTCTTTACTAGATGCAAAGATCAACAAGCACATGTCAGGCAGGTAAAGATAACTGGGTTAAGGGTTTAGCCATGTTGAGTCTGACTTTGTTTTTATGTATTGATGGCCACATTAGCTTTTTCCAGCAAGGTTCTTATCCATCTATGGTCTCCACTTTTAGCACTTCGAAGAAACCTATTACCTCAGGTCTTGAAGAAGGGTGGGAAATTCTCTTGTTCAGGGGTAGTGGGCTGATTCCAGCCCACAACTTGTGGATGTTGGATTTCAGTGAATTTGCGGTCCCCCTAATAGATGGGATTTCTTCCTGATGCTTCTTTAGTTTTATTTTTGAAGGCTGTTTATTCTCAGAAGACTTGCACACATCAGGTGAGAACATTTTGCGTACCATTTAAAAAAAAGCTCATCTTGTTAGAAACCATAATGAAAGATAAAGTTATTTTGGATAGTTTGATTGTCGTAGAAGTAGTCTGTACTACTCCATTACTTTTATATACTTAGTTGCAAAAATTTATGTTTGTTTTTTATACTCCATAGGGCATTGTCTATCGTTCGCAGGGGAAGTCTTTATCTTACTATTGGGAGGGTTCATTGTTAGCTAGTGACTGTCATCAGATGGGAATTTGTATTTTTCTGAACATTGTTTCTCCGACTTTCGAGTCTCTTTGACTACTGGAAGTGATGTGCGAAGATATTAAGCAATGTGAGTTGGAACTGCGAAGAGGAGAAACGTCATGTGCCTGCCAGTATCATTTGTTCTTGGGATCACTCAAAATTATGTCTAGATCCAATGAAAAAAGCTTCCATCCTAGAGTTGGGCATAATGGTCTCCGAACTTCGGATCTTTGTGTAAAACCTAGATTACATTCCATCTAGATGGGTAGGTTGTTCCACAATCATCTGAAAAGAAGAAAAAAAAAGGTAGCATGTGCTACGGGAAGCGAAGCTTTTATTGATTTTTGTTCAGTCAAGAATGGTTATGTTGACATCTTATAACAAGTATTGCTCGGTATTTTGTTTTATCTTGCTTTTCCCGGAAAAGTGGCTGCGAGACATCAAGCAGTTCTTTTTTGAAACGATTTTGCATTCGTATGTGGTAGACTTAGCCGAATCTATTCCAAGATGCCCTAAGTTCTCAATTGTACTAAACGGGGAATCCGTGTCGTGTACCAAATAATTCTCAATTAAGGGATAGGAAATACATACTAAACGGTTAATCCATGACTGTAACAGTGTGCCCGTTCTTATCGAGCACATTCCTCTCTTAAATGGAGGCAAGCAACCTTATGTTCTGTGTTTTTTTTTTTTTTTTGTTAAGTAACTGATTGGAAATAATTGTGCGAGACAGATGGGAATTAACACTTTGTATCAAATAAGTCAGAGCTTAAACTAAATACATTAGCAATCCATCTGCTCCGTACGTAGTTCGCTTCTCGATAGGTGTGTGTCCGCTTGAATTCTCCTATTAGGTGTAGGCGATGTTACCTTTCTCTATTAGCTTCAGTGAGTCTGTTTCAAACCAGATTTTCCTCCGACTTTGTGAACTTGCCAGGCCAACAGAAAGGCCCATGTTTCCGTCACAAGGCTGTCCTTAATCCAATAGGTGAAAGTCGTTGCTATTATGAGTCATGACTGATCGTTGTTCATTTCTACAAATCCAGCAAGTCACATTGCTTCCAAGTTTCTTTTATTTGCTGGTTGTTGCTGCTGGATTGATGTTGTTGCGGCGCTGTATTTGAACTCTGCGTGGGAATGATATGTTTGTGGGCCCATCGGTATTCTTGTATTAGAAGCAATGCTATCTGAAAAGTTTGTTGCGGTGTTTTCTTGTATATTCTTACATTTCTAGCTAGCCAAGTGTTCCAGATGGTGAAGCAACACAATGTGAATGAGTTCTTGTCCTGTGCTAGCAGCATGAACTCCTTGAAATCTCTTGGTCCTTGACTTAGGCCTGTGGAATTCCATCTCCTCGCTGTTCTTGTTTGTTGTTGTTGATGATTGGTTGTACTCTCTTGTTGTGATCTTGTGGCTTGACTTATCATGTTAGGCATTGCCGTAGGGGTGTGCAACGGACGGACGGACGGATGCGGATTAGGGGTCACCCGCGTCCAATCCGCCAAAATTGCGGATTTGAAAAATCAAACCGTGTCCAACCCAATCATCCCGCGGATTTGACATCCGCGGATCAACGGATGATGCGGACCGGATGCGGATTAACCGCGGTTTTAATCGAAAAAAATTAATAATAATCATAGATTATAATAAATGTAATGTACTCCCAGTATTTTTGTTTAGTTCAGCGGTGTTTTGATTCTTACCTCAAGGTTCAGTACTATGATTCAAGGTTCCCAACTTGTCACACCCCTTCGGATGACGATGACCATACTAATCTTAGTAGTGCTGTATCTGCATTTACCTATTTCTTGATTTCTTTTTAATTTTGAAAGTCTGCCGTTCTTTCAACTTCTCACACCCACTTACCGTTCTTTCTATTCTGCTTCTCTAGAATTTGAACCAAGTTGGCACGTAGACTAGAGTTCAAAACTCATCATATTTCAGTTGATGAAATCAGTAGTCATTTCTACTACTAGTACTCAGATGCCATCTTTACAATCATCGTTTCTACTTTATAAAATCATAAAATTCCAACATTTCTTCATCAATCTCATGACTTATCTTCCTTTTTCATCATCTTCTCCTTGTTTATAAATGATGCTATGTACGGTGCGGACGAATCCGCGGATTTTAAAGTCCAACCGCAACAAAACCGCTAAATGTGCGGATTTGAGAATCCCACCCGTAACCAGCCCATAGTTCTTGCGGATTGAGTTTCACCCGTAAATTTGCGGACGGATACGGGTGAAATCCGCGGTTCCGGACTTTTTGCTCACCCCTAGTTCGAATGTACTCTCGCACAAGAAACTTGGAAGTTCATGGGCCTACATCTAGCTACAATGGATAATGACAATAGGTCAAACCCGTGCAACAGCTTATGAATGCCCACACACCCAATGCGGACAGTGTTGAACCTTTGTGACTTACTTCCCACAAGAAAATTTTGATCTTTAGTGGGCTATTTGCTTGTCGTATCCTCTTCGACCTGAGGATATCATCCTGGGTTATTGTGGTAGATGTTTGGGTTGTAGGATTTCCTGTTGCAGTTGGTTGCTCATGGTGCGCTGATTTCATCAGCACCTCATATCCACTCTTGACTGTGCAGTGTCCAGTTTTTGAGTGAGGCCTTATTGGGGTGTCCGGAATCGGAGGGTTAGAGATGTGTATGCTTCTAATTAAGTTGGTGATGGCTGGTGTGAATATCTGGTTCAGCAAGTCACAGTTCCAGGTAAAAGAATGGGGTTCAATCAGAGAACTAACCATATTATCTCTCAAATGTCATGTATTCGAAATGTTTCTATGCATTGGGATCCATTTTTCTTTGATCAAGGTTGATTTTCCATCTTCAATCTGAACCGTACAATTATCATGCACAAACAAAACCACCTTGTATAGATTTTTCCAAGCTGCACTTGTTGAATCTGGTGGTTTCGATATGCACTCGTTTCCTGAGCAATGCATAGTTATGTTTTTTGCTGTCTCGAATCCCTAGTCCTCCCTGACTCACTGGTAGATTTGTTTTGTCCCATCCAATGATTTGTAGCTTTTTAGTGTTTGCGTCATAGCCCCAGAAGAAATTCCTTGCTATCTTATCCATTTTCTTATGGACATAAGTGGGTAGTAGCTGAGTCATCATGATATGATTCGCTGTTGGAATTAGAAAAGTGTTTATTAGCAGCTGTCTACCTGCCTGGTTTAAGCGTTTTACCATCCAACCTTTATCTTTCCTTTCTAATCTCTGAAGCAGTTGAGCAAATATTGGTGAAGAATTTTTACCGTGTTTGAACTGAACTCCTGAGTAAGTTGGTGGGTTATGAGTTGTTTGGATTTGCAAGGTGTCAGCTAGCGAGTGTTGGATATGTTGTGGGGTGTTAGGATGATGAATGGATATTGATTTTTGTTTGTTGACTGCTTGACCAGACGATGTTGAGTAGGAGAGTAAGATCGTTTGTATATTGTCATAGGTATTCTAGTCCGCTGAGCATGTAATGAGTAAATCATCAACGTACATGAGATGTAGGATTGGAGATGCTTATGTTGATATGCACAGTCCTTTCAGTTGCCCATGTAGTCCTAGCTGTGTCAGGTTTGTACACAAAATTTTTGCACACATAATTAAAATGTATGGTGATAACTGGTCACCCTGCCTGAGTTCTCTTTGTGATGGATACAACCTTGTGGAGTGCCGTTAACATTTACTGAGTATATGACAAATTTTAAACATAACATGATATATTCAATAAATTTAGTTGGGAGTCCCAGGGTGCACAAGGTTTGTCTTACTATCATATGCTTTATGGATGACCAACTTGAGTGCGATTTTTGGTGTTTTTGTTGGAGGAGATGTTTTGATGTAGCGGAAGATTTATGTTGCAATTGCAATGTTATCATGCATGACTCGATTTGGTACAAAGGCATTTTGGTAAGGGATAATGAAGAATTGTAAGATTGGTCGTAGTGTATCAGCTAATAATTTTAGATATGATTTTTTGTAGACTACATTGCACAATCCAATTGGACGGAAATCATTTATACTTATGGGGTTATCGGTTTTTGTTAATAAGGTTATATTGGTACGGTCGAAATGAGTGTCTAACTATACATTTCAAAGAAACCATGAACCAATACAATGATCTGCGAGTTTGTCGTGTTCCAATATACTTTAAAGAACTTACTTGTGTACCCATCGGTCCCGGAGCTTTTTCATCCGATGCTGAGGAGATCCTTATAAATTTCTTCGGTTGTTGGAGGTCTAGTTAAGGCCCTGCATTGATTGTCAGAAATTCTAGGTTGCACACCATTGAAAAGCTCCATGTCAATTATTTTTGGTGGTGCAACATATTGGTGATCAAAATGTTTTACCAGCAAGCTAGCAATCTGTTTTCGACTATCCACCTAAATGTTGTTTTCATCTCTCCAACGATGAATATGATTTATTCTTCTATTGATTATTGCTTTCGTGTGGAAAAAAGTGGTGTTTAAATCTCCATTTTTCAACAAGTCAATCCTTGAACGTTGTTTCCAATAGGTGTCACGGCAGTATTGCAGCATCAAATGTGAGTTACGCATCTCTTTAGCATGTTTCAACCAGAACTGAAGTTCAGCTCCTGAAGTTGATGCACATTTTGATTGTGCCAGTTGAATTTGAAATTCCACTTCCTTCAACGGAGTTGGTAGGTGACCAAATGTTTGTTTGTGCCATAGTTGTAGATCTTGTCCCGTGTCCTCCGTTCTTTGTCGTAGATTGTTAACCAACTCGCTTCACTGGATTGTTGTCATGCATTAATTACTATTTCTTTTTTGGGTGTAAAAACCAGAGGTGTTCCATACGAAACAACCTTGTTGAATTTCTGTTAATAGATTGTTGTTACAGTAGCAAAGGAGCATGGTCTGACCCAATTTTTGGTAGATGTCTAATGAGTGCACGAGGATGAAGGTCTACCAATTCTTGTGAATCTAAACTCCTGTCTAGCCGTTCCATAATGAACTTTGAGTCCGTCTGCCTGTTAGACCAAGTGTACAGATCCCCTTGAAATCCAAGGTATGTAAGTCCATTAAGATTGATGAAGTTGTTGAAGTGTTTAGCTTGATTGTGTTTATTTTCTTGTTGATCAATGTCCTCACTAAAATCTCCATGAGTATCCATGGAAGGTTTGGAGTTATTATAATGTTGTTAAAGTTTTGCCATAAGTCCCATCTTGCGGCTGGTTGTGGAGGTCTGTTAGAGCATTTCTCGGTTGAACCCACCAAGCGTTGGTATGTCAAGGTTGGTTGTCATATTTTAGTATCAAAAATAAATTAGAATCGCTTGATTAAATTTTACTAGAGTCAACTTCGTTTAGGTTAGACTAGAAAGTCTAGGAATGTTGAGACGTACAAGTATTACCTTAAAGACCTGAAGATCGTGAAGACGTATCGACTACAATGAAAAATCATCATTCCACTGAGGTATAGTACTACTGACTTGACTTGTTTCTGTTCCTATCGTTGCTTTCAAGTCGTTTAAGATTGAAAACATAACATGCAAAGTTATATTTAATTCTCTAGTATTAGACCTGGTCATTTTATTATGATCAAAGTTTCAAGGAAGAATATTTGATTACGAAGTATAGCGTTTATATTTTGAATTTCGTAAATGTGACATCGATATAATCTATGTAACTCGTTACTTGATTATGTATTGGATATAGGTGTGATTTCATCCTAGGAAACTATGTTTGATTACATATGTTTAAAGGAAGTACATATACGAAACTTGTTTCGTAATCGAAAGGAAATCAATAGGCGTTTTGGTTCGGTTTTCATTGAAGATCTATTGGATGACCAATTCGAACCTAGGTAATAACTTTGGTAGAACCGATCTTGACTTATGTTGAGATTATGGTAGAACTGATCTTAACCTAGTTTGGGATATGCGGTAGAACCGATGTTAACTTATGTTGAGAGTCTTGGTATAACTGATCCTTACCTATATTGGGATGCATGGTAGAACCAATCTTAACTGTTGTTGAGAGTTTTGGTAGAACCGATCCTTACCTATATTGGGATACTTGGTAGAACCAATCTTAACTGTTGTTGGGAGTCTTGGTATAACCAATCCTTACCTATATTGGGATACTTGATAGAACCGATCCTAGATTTTGTTGGAGTCATAGTAGAACCGATCCCTACCTATATTTGGAGAGTTGGTAGAACCGATCTTAACCTATGTTAGGAGTTATGGTAGAACCAGTCCCAAGAGCAAAACCGATCCTTCATATTCACATATTAATTTACAATTTTGTGTGAGTATGGAATTAGGTTTTACTAAATAGGAAAGTTTTGGATGTCGATATAATTTGGACATGAATATAATTCTTATCTTTTATTGCCCAAAGATATTCCTTGATACTCAAGGTGATCCCAATCTGAAATATTAAGAATCTTTGAATTAAGATTTTCGATTATATGCTTTTGATTTTCCAGCAAATCAAAAAATATCTCTTGGAAAATTATATTAGTTAAGTGCTAAATTGTAAGGACCCTCAAGCTCGTCAGCGCTATTAGACCAGTCAAGAGACGAATTAACCGATAATGACTCGATTAATTAGAGACGAACGTAATTAATAGAAATTAATCTAACAACGATCTAGATACGAAACTAGTATCACTAGATAGATCTAGAAAAGTTATGCGGAATAGACTACTCGAACGTGTCATTCAGACACCGGACGAAGAAGATATCATTAGATTAGTATGAAGGGCAAATAATCTTTTTACATCTAAACCGCCTGGCTGACCTTATCATTTATCTGGGTGCATGTATCATTTTCTTTTGGCCTTATCATCACCCAAACGTGTCGATGAGAAATGGGTTCTCTTTTCTTTTCTCTTTCTTATTCTTTATTCTCCGTTCTTCTTCTCCCTGTTCTTTCTCTTTCTCTTCTCTGTGGATCTCAATTCAAAGGATTGAGTTTAGTTTTTGTTGGTCGTTCATAGCAAACTTATTAACTGGATGAATCGAAGATGAAGTGATAGTTTTAGAGAGTTGATTTGGTTTTGGAAGAGAAAGAAAAGATGAACCGAATTAGGGTTCTTGAGTCGATTTGGGAGATTATGTGGATTTGAATAAACTGATGTTTGTTATGAGTTGTTAATAGATGTTGAAGGATAGGGTGGTTATTAATTTGGAGATATGAAGTAGTTCTGAGGATGAATCAAGAGTTAGGGTTTCTCAGAGATTGAATTAGGGATTCGTTTTAGTGATGATTAAGAAGAAATTCAAGGATGGGTTTTGAAGAACGTGATGTGAAGAAAGAGGTTATGGTTTTAATTTGAAGTTTTAGTTTCAAACAAGAACAGTAATTGAGAATTGGGGAATTAAGGATTTCAACTGAAGTTACTCTTTATTAACAACGACCAATTCAAAGATTGAGCTAGTGGATTATGGATCTAAAGGTAGGCGAGGCTTGTCATCAAATCAGGTGGGAACTCTGTAACCTTCTTGTAATCATTAAGTTCCTTTTCATATGCGATCATGATGTGCCATTACTTCTTATGAGCATATTTGTGTGTAAATGATTGGGTATGTTGTGTAATATGCATTGTGTAGATTCTCCAAATGTTATATCTATTTTTATGCTTATTATAGCCCAGATGAGGCAATATCGTTATATAGAGGAATATTAACTTTTATAATTTCTTGTGAGAATCCAATCGTTTGCATATTTATGCTTGAATGCAAAACCTTCAGGACTTATGATGGTAGTTTTTGAATCATGGTTTGTATGGGCACTCTGTGTGGATGGCGCTATCATTCGAGTCTGGAGTTATTCTGCTTTCGCTTTCTCTAATGATTTTGGCGAGGTCTGAATGACATATTTTAGTTGTTCTAGTTTCACTTTTGTAGATTCATCCGGTGGTGGTCTTTCACAGATATTGTTATTATGGTACGCAATACCTGAGGAAGTGGAATTAGAATAACATTCTTTCATAAATGATATATTACGATGCTTGCTTATTGCTAAGTGAATAATTTGATGTGTGTTTGAGTGAAATCCCCGCGAGGAGTGACTGTGGTCTCCCCACAACTCCTTGCTAAGTCTTATAGCCCAGATGAGGCAATACATATCACGAGAAGTGCATATAATAGCTATCTAGCGCGTAAAGCGGAAAATTAGTACTTTTTATTTTATAACCTAATTTATGTCGTTAATGACCCAGATGAGGAAATAGTATATCGAGGTATTTGGGGAAATTACTCTTACACATGTTATGCACAATGACATGTTTTAAATTACTACTTCTTTAGCACTGTGAAGCATATTAGTGATTACTTGAAAGTTATTTGTTTCCATTGGGAACCCCTTTGGGATGATGTGCTCACTCGTTCCCACTTCAGTTTTCAGTAATCGGAAGAAAAGGTGCGCTCGAAGATAACCGTTTCGTAGCTTAAAGCTTTTATCGTATTAGAGATGTTGCGTATCTTTTGTTTATGTATATTTTTTGTTAATATGTAAAACAATACATTATAATATTCATATCACTCGAGAGATCTTCATTTATACAATAACAAAGAGTATGGGTTTGTTTTTGGGACTAGCTTATGTAATTGAGATTCTTAATTAAATTCATTAATCTAGATTTGATGCTTTCAATTAGGTTGTAATCCTATTATCTAAGCATGTGATTAGGTTGGGGCGTCACATAAATTAATATTAGATATTTTCTAATGAGAGATTTCAGAATTACATGTTGGATATTAGTTGGAAATAGGAAAACCAAAATTAGGTTCTTATTTCATATCTTGAGAATATTTTCAGTTTTGGATTTCCTTGTTGTCCAAACAACCTTGGTCTATAAATAATTGAGTTTTTATTTCTTGCAAACTATCCTAAGAGCCAGACAAACTTCATTCGTGTTTTTTCTGGTGGAGCCGTCTATCCGGAGAGGAAAGTACCCTAATTAGGCGAAATTTCTTATGACCGCTCGTTTAAAGACTTCTGTGGGATCAAGAAGCTCTACGAGTATCGTCGGTGGGACACTATATAATTGCATTGTTATTTTAGTTTTTGATTACCGATTTGACTGACCAACGGTTGTTGAAACTTTGATTGCACCTAGTTTGATTATTATCGAGAGACTTCTCTTCTGACACAAGGGTCACTCAAACTAGATCAAAGTATTGACGTGATCTTTAATACTTTTTTTTTATCTAAAGACAACTTGTGATCATCCATTGTCAACAGACTTCGTTCTGTGTATGATCGATCATCAATGGATTCAAGTTTGTGGTCTGCAGGTACATAAGAAGGCAATTGAAGATTAGAAGACAAGAATATTTTTCTTATCGGTTTTCGTATCTCGTGATTTGTACACACATCTTGATCGCTGGGATCCGACTTAAATCTGATTTATCTTTAATAGATTTGATCATATAGTCGGTTAGATCGGCAACTATCATTTGGTGGATTTTTCAATATCTGAATCTGATAGTTGTGAATCCGAATCTAAGTTACTGAATTGGATTGATCTTGCCCGACAAAGGAGTTTACTAGTTTAAACGGAAGAGCCTTTGTCAAACTCAACGAATCTTTTTCTGAAAGATTATTGGAGTAGTTACCAAACAGCTTTGTTTCATTACTGTTTGAAATATGATCAAAAGGATTTGAGTGCTTAAGACTTTACATCGGTAAAGCAACTCAGGATAGTGATTTTCAGTCTTGCGATTCACGTGCGTGACCAGACGGTCGTAGACGCCGGGATACTAATGGAACTAAATAACTAGGGGTAGATTACTTGGTCTCAACTATACGAAGTTGACTTTGTTCTTTGTATAACAGATTAATTCTGAGAGCATTCAAAACTGGACTAGGTCTCAAGGTTTTTCAGCATTTGTGGTTTCCTCGTTAACAAAATCTTGCTGTGTCATTTACTTTACTTCTGCATTATAATTGTTTTATTATAATAAAGTAAATAACACTTGTACGTTAAATCCTAATCACTTGATATTGATCTTATAGCAAATCGTTTTTGGACCGTAACTATTATCAAGTGAATACCTTGTTGTTGTATTGTCTCGACTTTGCAATAGAAGATCACACTCGATATCAGACTTATAAGTTGAAACGAAAAGCGTGGTGTATTTGGGTACCCTCGTAGTTTAAAGGTCCATAATTACCCGTAAAAAACCAAGGTTGTTGAGTTTGTTGATGTTGATGATTTGGACAGATGTAAGCATGTATCATACTTTGATTAACAACTAGAACAGTGACATTAAGGAGGGACGTCCACATCAAGCAGAGGCCACCTCTATGTCCAATACATGGAAATAAAAAACAACTTTGAAAAATCCTAGACTATTTTGCAAAAAAAAGACATATGCAAGACATATGCTAAAGTTTCAAAGCAAAAAAGTAAATCAGTTTTGAACTTGGGTGTATACTCACGGAGTTTTATAACTGTAAAAGGGTTGTGCACTCCTTGATAGTTCCAAGTTAGGAAATTCATGTTTGTTACGAGTGTTGGTCCGGGGCAACACCTCGCTTTGAGTTTGTAGAATCTTCAGCCACAATCTTGTCATCAAGGGAAAGCTACCATGCAGGAATTCTCGTCATTGAGTTGGTTGTTGGTCGAAGAAGAAGAATAACGCCACAGGGATACTAATTACTGGTGGTGGAGTGTTGTGTAGGCGGGATGAAGTGTGATATGTATTGCTTCTTTGTTTCCCGATTCTTGAAGTAGGCGCCTCTGAATCCAGTACATTCATTTTGGTGGTGTGTTGTTCAAGTTCAACAATTGAAACATATTTTCTTGCCTTTGGTGGGGTGGCCGAGCAGCAAAGTCCGGTGTATTTGGAAACATCAAATGTTCTGGTGCTTTAGATGTGGTCTACATGTCCTTCTTGTGTATGTGCGGATAGGCTGTAATGGATGGTGTCATTCCTCTGGTTTGGCATTGTGGGAGACGATCACTTCTGGCTTGCCATTCATATTGTGAATCAACATGATAACCTTTGCATCACGATGCGGAAAAAAAGTGTTTAGCACTTGGGTGTGGTCAGGGGTGAAAAAAGACAACATTCTTGTCATTCTGGGTTTTGCTTTCGGACTCGGATTTGGGTTCACGGGTGGTGCAGATACCCCGATCTCATTGGGCTTAGTTTGAATGTTAGCCTCTGGTTCTTTCATTATTTCTTTGCCTTTCGGGACTTGGTCATGTTGTTGTGGCCTTGTGTTGATGTGTTCTCCCACGTGGGTTGTAAAGCTAACCGTGCGGTTAGGTGGAAGTGACGATGTGTCGAAATGTGGCCCTGATGTTAAGACCTTTACCCCAACATTCTTGACACAAACAATTTCTGTGTTTGCAGTATTTACATGGGAACGATCTTTATCGTTCTGAATCGGAAGTGCTACACTTCCCCCATAGGTTTCTCCCATGAGGTGTAAAATTTTCACCCCTTGATCCCCTGGATTGGAGCTAACAACGGGGCCCTTTTGTATGGTATTAGGCCATTATCCCCATGACACCTCATGGTGGAAGATATTGGTGGACATGAGTGGGGGATAACTAGCATTTTCGGTTATGAATACACGGCTGAGGAGACTGACTTGGGTAGTAACTTTGTCAGGCTGTGTTTTCTTACTGACCGAATTCCAAGCCAATCCACGACGAGTCATCTCTTCAGCCAACCAAGTTGGTACTCTTCATGGCCTAGTGACTGACCATATTCATGGGCTCGAGTAACTCGACTAGGTTGGGCATCTCTGTAGAGTGACGATTTAACCTTGGACTACCAATTTACGACTTTACCCTTGGGTTGTAAAATGAATGTTTTACCCTCGGTCCAAAAATCACCATCTACAACAGGGCAAAATACCTAAGTTGTTTATTCCTTCTCAATCAAATAGTCACTTAGAAAGGTATACTAAATCCGCATGGTTATTTCAATCAATAAGGCTGAGTCTAGTGGCGTTATTTTGTATGATGATAACGACCAAAAACCGTGGTCTAATGTAAAATAAAGAACGCGCAATCGGGGGATATAAAAAACAATTGGGGGATACAGGAAAGGGACAAAACGGGATCGAAATATCAAATCAGGGTCACCCCTTATCTAAGTATTTTACCTAATACCTAATCTACCCCTCACTAATCAGGTTTAATGTTTAATTATAATTAGGAAAAATCTGAAGTATTTGTTAAATGATTAGTGTGTATATTTATTTGTATTTGGGTGGGTGAGGTGAGAGTAGAAGAAGGTAAAAAGTATTTGAAATGAAACTTTTTTTGGTGAAAATGGAGGATGATTGTGAAGAGAGAATTGTTGTTAAGAGGTTGAAACTTTGATTTTTTTTCTTTGAATCCACCATTTTTGCAGCTGAAAAAGCTCGGTGTCGGCATGGACGTGGTATGAATACAATGCCGGAAGCATCCATACCGGCATGGTATTCATACCATGTCCATGCCGGCACCGAGCTTATCCCCCATTTTGAAATTCATGCCGGCATAATATTCAACCAAAAAACGATGTCGGGACGCTATGCAGGGGTCTGAGGGGCGTAGCCCCTCCCGGCTGGTTTTAACAAGTCTTCCGGCACAGTTAATTAATTCTCGAGCATGCCGGTACTGCTACCGGCATAGTATGTTGCTTAAATTTGTCTGCCGGCAGATGATGTAAAGTATCCAGGAAACTTAAATTTTTTTTCACCTTGACTACCGACATTGATAGATTTCTATCGAGCATGCCGACATTTAGTTACGACATTGAATGTTAGTTACCAAGTATGCCGGCACCGTTTTCCGGCATGGTCTTCATCAATTCCGGCATGGTCTTCATCACTTCCGGTGATGTAAAAAAAATCCGACATGGTCTTCATCACTACCGGCATGGTCTTCATCACTTCCGGCATGTCTTCATCAATTCCGGCATGGTCTTCATCACTTCCGTCATGGTCTTCATCACTTCTGAATGTAAAAAAAAAAAGTCGTTTTTAAAGTGAGGAGTAGGTAGAGAAGGAGAAGAGAATTTGAAAGGGAGTGGGGAAAATTTAGAATTTAAAAGGGAATGGGGAATATGTGGGTTTCAAAACCCTAACCGCAAAGAGATTTATAAGAAATGAAGATGGAAATGGGGATATGATTTTGTTTTTTGATTTTAAGTTGTTAGATTTTTATTTTGAGCGAAGGGTATTTTAGTTTTTTTGCCCCCCAAAAACACCCCTTAGCAAACACTATTGGTTGGGGGAAGTAATTTATATTCCCCAATTATTTTTTATATCCCCCAATCACGCGTTCTAAATAAAATGAAATTCCCGTTCTCTCTCCTCAGATGCAGGTAACGTGGGAGGGGATTTAGGAATTGGCGAGGATTGAATCCTCTCCAGAAAAAGTGAAAAGCGATGATTGTCTTTTTCACTTTTATAATAAACAGAATCTAAAAGTGGACACACTTTATATATTTAAAATATTAAAATTTATAATAAAGATATTTAAAAATAATAAAACTCTTTAAAATTAAATATAATATATTTTGTGCGAGGAAACAATCCTGGCCCCTTTCTATTTTCCCTCCCTCACCATTAGACTAAGACTTCCCTCCTACGTGACGTGGCGCGACTGTACAAGTACCACCTTACCTCCTCCAGTAGACTCAGCTTAAGTGAGCATTCCAGTCCAATTGCAAACACACTCTGTGGTCTAGAGTCATTTGATTTGGGAGACAAAAGGCTATCAAGCACTTTTGTAAATATGTTTATTCCTTAATCCCAGAGATAAGTAATAATTAACTACACATAAATGTGGCATTTCAAATTCTTTTCGGATTACCAAGCTAACTGAGTAGAACGTTCGTTACAAGAGATAAAACAATTCCAGGGCTTTGTGAGAATTTTCTTGCCATAGCACGAGTTTTTATACTTTAGGACTTTATTTTTCTCGTTGCGCTTTTCAACAAGTAACCAACGAACTTCTAGTGTTCAAAAAGATAAATCAATTTTAAACCTAGGGAAGCAACTTGGATAACTTAGTTTATACTGAATTGTGATTTTAGTTTTGCTTATTGGGAAGCTAATGAGGTGGAGATTTTTTTTTTTTGTTTTGTTTTTTTACTCAATGAGGTGGAGAAGTAAAATGATGTAAATGTCTCTATTTTTTCAGTTAATATAATAAAAAAAAACAAGCACAATCGATAAATTCTCTTCATGATAATCAACTAGTATAATATCAACTAGGTCATCTCTCTCCTCTCTAAACACGCGATTTCCGGCAGGGAGGAAAATCTATTTCCGGCAACCTTAACTGCTCATCTTCTTAGATCTGAGCAGTATCAAACCTAATCTTCATATCTCGGCTTCGATCTAATCTTCTAGAGAAATAACAGAGATAGTAAACCAAAATCCATAACTCAACCTACACCTTCATCAACAAAACCCTAAAACAACCGCCATGGATTTAGCGATCATCTTTTACTAAATCCTCGATTCATCGGTCTTCTAACTTAATTAGGTTGCTTGATTGATGTTTATTTTGATACCCTACTTGTTTCCTAGGATTTTAACCTAATTTTTGATACTGCTCGGAGAGATATGGATTTTCGTCTGAGTTTTATCGGATGCGGTCTCCATCGACAACCTATCTGACCCAGGTTCACAGATGCAATAATCTATTCATTGTTCAAATTCGAGGTAATTTTTAGGTTGGTATCACCTCAATCTCATAGTCGAAATCAATGAAGGAACATTCTTTGGCTATTATCATCATACCTATTATCATATCATGGTGTTAGATGTTCTCAGTAAATCTCACTTGCTAGTTTGCCTAGAGTTTACTGATTTTTAACTTTTGATTTCTCTACCCCTGTGGAAACCTTTGATTTCCATGCTTACCTCACATGATAAACCAAAAGTTACCTTTTTATTTATCTAAACTTTGATCTGTTAGGCCTCTATTGCACGTGATATTCCATACTCAATTGCCTTTCCTTGTTGGTTTTGTGTAGTCTGTAGAACCTTATTTCTTTCGTGTTTGTTGTTTGCTTTCCTGCATAACCTCTCCTGGGCTTGTGAAATATCTTTATTACCTGCTTGTTTTCTTATATGAACGTGTTTTGAAAATCGAAAGTCAATTTTAATCCACCAGATATTTTCAGTCAAAGTCTTTTGCTTTAGTTTGTTGGTGGTGTCCTGTCCTTTAGTCTCATCTCCTTGCCTTGTGTTTTTTGTGTTGTGTTACAAAGTTCTTTGTGATTTTGAATTTCAAAGTTGTTATGCAATGATTCTCTTGATTTCGTATATTAGTTTCTCTCCAAGGTTCTGATGTTTCTCATGTAATTTGTTTTTGGTATCAATTGAGTCCTTATAGCTTCATGGAGGCCTTTCATGATCTGTTTTTATCCTTGTTAGTCTCTGGGAAATAGTTCTGCGCCTTAATCAGTGTTCCCATACAAAATAGCTTCATGTTTTTCATTCCCAAGCATAGTTTTACTTCTGCATCATAATCAGAATCTCAGCCAATGAATTTCAATTCCATCTCTCAATCAAAGATTGATAGTACTAATCTTCAGCTTCACAATAACCTCGTACAAGCGTTAATGCCATCATTAATGGAACCTGTGACAAGCCATCCTTTCACTCTGGTTCTCTTTTAAGATTTTTAGTTCATTTGTAAGTCTTGATCGAGGTGACATATCTTTCTCTGCAAACTCCATCATCAACACCTTCACATGTTGATTTATATGAGTGTTAAAATCCTAATATGGTATCACAACTTCAGCTCCATTATATACTTCAGCAACAATCATAAGACCTAATTGGTATGCGAATCGGCTGGTGAACTCGACAAGTTGTTTCTCAATTTAGTTGTGTCTACATTTAAGCAAAGTTGTACTTCAGCAACAATCATAAGACCTAATTGTAACCCTTCTTGTATTTTTTAGTTTTCAGTTTTAGTACTTGTAGTAAGTTCTGTATTAGTAGTGTTTATTAGCTTCACTTTAGTAGTAGTAATGTCTATTAGCTTCATCCTTTGAGGGCAGAGATTGGATTCTACTTCAACACACAATCAAATCCAAAAAACGCAGTTTGAAGTCATGGATAAAGCCGTTAAACAAGAAGATTGGCAGAAATCAATTGAGCAGTACTCCTCAACATCTGGAGACAAAAGCCTAACCAGCATCTCAGATCAATTGCAACGAACCACAGCACCAACAACCAAGTTCCTCTCGACACAACGTCCGTCAAAAACACAGTTTTTCTTGTGGAAAACATTCGTCGAAGCTCTGCGAAGCCTTGACGAACTCATCCTCGCTAATTCCAACGACAACCGCTGCAATTTAAATCTGGAGAATGCTACTTGCATTATGATTCAATACCATGTTATTATTATTTCTCCGCTTATCTGTCCAACTGTATTCGATCTTACGGGTATCACGTACCACTTTGTAATAGCCCTTTAGCAGTTAATAAAATTTCATGCTTCAACGAAAAAAAAAGATAAATCCTCTTCATTAAAATGGAGAACTTGCTCACGAGTTATGCTACAGCCTTTAAAATAATTTAAAAAAAAATGAATATTGGCTGACAACATTTAAGGCAAACGCTATAATTAAGATCGATAATGAGAGGGAAAAGAAACTGCCATTTTGAAAATTGGTTTATTAAGGAACTGGGAGATTGGAATATAAACAACCTCACAAGAACAAATATAAGTTCAATATATCAAGCATTGTCACTACACATAATGTGAAGTTGGTGTATCAAAAAAATAAAAATGTAACAAAATGTGAACGTTGAGAATGGGAACATATAGAATTCAGGTGGTGACGATCCGCTAGAAACTTGCCTTGATCTCTTCATTCAATAAGATCTAAGACCTGGAACATTTTTTAATCCCATCTTGCCAAGGACGACCTTTCGGATGGCTGGAGGGGTATCAAGTCCCATACTCCTGCTGAACTCATTTGCACGCTCGACCAGCTTGCATTTATCACGGCCCACTGTCTTATTTCCGTTGTAGTACCCGAGCCATGCTTGGTATGCTGCCTCTTTGCTTTTCATATCAATCCGGGACACCGCCTGTTCTACCTGCTGAGGAAAAGAAAATCTCAGCACAGAAACCTGATGTCAAGTTGAACACCAAATGAGGTGTGAGGGGTTCATGCTATACTAACATTGACTATGTTAGAACAACGTCCAGTTGCTCATAATGTGATGGATGTTTTAGATGGAAAATCTAAAATCTGAGACACAAAACCCTGGTTGATTGAAATCAAGGACTCTAGTCACTCTGACTGGACTAGCAGCCTGCAATGGACAATTGGTGTTTAGCACTCATTTCCGCAAGAGAGTGTAGTAGAAACACCAATGAGATGTTCTCGTGATAAATCAAAATGCTTTTATAGTCATCTTTTTATTCTTCTAGGGTGCATTGCGTTTGTAAAGAAACTTCAAAAGTGGAACTTCAGGGGGCCACATTTCAGTCATCCCACAATCAAAAAATTGCTGTAAAACAATCTTACACAAAAATTCCAGATTTGTATTGGTTACCATTCTGTATCTGAAACATAACTAGGATATTCATACTCACTTTTTTCTTTGAGTCGGGATCAATCAACGTCACTGAAGCTTTTATTAATGATAAATCTCTCAAATTAGATAAGAAGAATTCCTCCCAAGGAGCCAGCAGCAGTATTCCTTGCCCTTGTTTACCTTTGCGACCTGTTCGACCAAGTCGATGTATGTACTGTTGTTTATCAGAGGGTAATCCAACCTGCAGTCAGGCTACGCTGCTTAGTAAAAGTTACAAGATGGCACTGGATAATAGGGACAAAATATTGATTCCAGTCATGAAGAATGGTTGCACAGGTGCTTCCAAGCAGTGTTTTTAGAATAAATAACAAAGATAATCACCTCATATCTATTCAAAATTTTGAGATTGACTCAATGGGAAAAGCACATAATAACATGAAGGACACATGACAACTACCTAATCAAATTAGTACCTAATGTTAACCGATTCACATTGTATCAGTTTAACAAAATAGGAAGATTCAACAGTCTTTGCCATCAATGAATAATATCAAATCTAAAACTTTTCTATTTTAAGTATATTCCGACAAATGAATTGCGAGTATTCAGCACTGGTTACACCAACACCTAATTCTTTAGCAGATCTGGGGTCGACTTATATGCAATCTAGCTTCTGATTAAGTTGAATATTCAATTCTAAATATAACACTACCATGTTCAGTCACTCGGAAAAGTTTAAATTTTTGGATACCTTTACACATTACTTAAGAGGATGCAATACCTGTATTACTAAAGTAACATCAGGATAGTCTACTCCACGTGCAGAAACATCAGATGTCACAAGAATAAGTCCTGTTGACTTTCGGAACTCATCAGACACCCTTGTTCTGTAACTCTGGGCCTTCCTCGAGTGAATCTCGCGTACGTTCAATTTAAGGTCAGAAAGGAGTTCAGCTACAAGCTTTGTGACCATTGCAGTAGTGCAGAATACAAGAACCTGCAATTTCAACAGTAATTCATTTGAGAACTAAAAAAAAAAAGTTACAAGACGTAACAGCAGCTCACACATCAAATAACCATAATAAATACCCTTCATAAATATAAAAAAATAAAACAGCAAAAAGGTTTCTTGAAAACCCAAAGTATTTCCACAAGCAAATTAAGGGCCTGAGACTGAGAACTACAGAGAAAAAAAAACTGGAAATCATCCATACATACCTTATAATTAACATCATCAGCAATATGATCTTTTAGAAGTTTATATATAACGGAAAAGTGTTCGCTGAGTGGCGCAGTTAGATGGGTCTGTCTAACCTAAAACAATCACAAACAAATTCAAATAACTATAATCAGAACGGTTATATCACTAACAGAAAAGGGGGGGAATAGATATCTTACTTGCGAGTGTGTCTCCTCGCTACCTTCATCAACAGTGTCGATGTATTCGTGATCACTTTTTAAAGCTATGTGACAGATATTATGAACCTGTTAGCCAATAACACTTTGTGAGCTTTGTCTCAAGTCATTTTTATATAAGATACGTTAAGTTGTAATGATAGAATGAAACCTCTTTTGGAACAGTAGCAGAAAATAGAAGTGTTTGCCGCTGTTTTGGAACAGAAGCAACAATCTTTTCGATGTCCTTTTGGAATCCCATACCTAATAATTGGTCAGCTTCATCAAGAACAAGCACTTTTACACCCTTCAAGCGAGTAGCAAATCCAGGTGTAGTCACAGTATGGTCTTTAAGCCTTCCAGGTGTCGCAATAAGAATCTAAAGAGGAGAGACAAGGTGTGATGAATTTAGAATTATACAAGAATCAAGTTTTCACTTCAGCAGTTATTTTATCTTTACTATCCTCAGTTAAAGTTCCCTGAGAGAACATTAACTGAGTTATCCTAGTTAGGAGTAAAACCTGTACTGTGGGGGGAGTACACGTGGCATCGGCAGATTAAAAGGAGTTCAGTCCTAGCATTCAAACTTAGACGGATCCTAACCGAGAAACCAGCTATATGAAAATTTTGACCCAAGGATGCTCATAGGATCTAACTTACGCTGAAGAGTTTCCCTGGAAAATAACTGTATATTCTGGATAGTCATAACTAATTTTGCATGCTATAAATCTTTTTCGAACAAAGAATTTACCTGGCAAGGCTTTCCCAACAAACGTTTCCGCTCCGTATCTTGGCTTGTGCCTCCAATTACAACTTGAGCACTGATAGAAGGATGATGCTTAAGCAATTTCATAGCCTCTGCAGCAACTTGGCATGCCAGTTCTCTTGTTGGGCATATAATAAGCACACTAATAGGAAACTCGTTTCTACTACAATCCACTGAAGTTGACTTTAAAATGTTCTCAATTGCTGGAAGCTGCAATCGATATTTTAATTAGAATCGTTATTTTGAAGATGAGTATAAGACTTTGTGATGTCTCACATCTTGAGCCTGGATACTAAAGTTGAGAATAATGCCAATCTCATCGAGATCAAAAAGGTCAAGTTCAATACCAAAAATGCTACAGTTTTTCCAGTTCCTGTCCTTGCCTTGGCTAATACATCCTTACCTGCAACACATAATAGATCGCAATGAGAAATAGAACTATTCAGAAACTTGGAGGTGAGATAAAAGTGGAACTGATGGAGAAAATCTCATTTGCACCTGGTCTTCCAAACGTATCAGGTCGACTAAGTTGAGATTATATACATTCCAAAGAGGTCCAAGAATATGGTAGGTTTGAGAATCATGAAATACTGACTGTGAAGAATATGGTAGGTCCAAGCAAAACATATAAACACACCCCTGTCTGGGTCGTCAGTTACTATAACCACAGAAGCTTATGCACTCGTTCATCGAGAAATTTAAAAACAAATAAGTCTCTCCATAAAGCTGCAAAATTTGCTTAAGAAGGTGAGATTCATTGTTATAAGCTGGAGATGTTAATTAAATATAACCTTTAAGAATGACAGGAAGAGTTGCCTCCTGCACAGTAGTCATTCTCTCGTATCCCATATCTTTTATTCCCTTCAACGACAAGGGAGAAATTGGGCACTGATCAAATCTACAGACATCCAAAAAAAAACAAAAAAAAAAACAAAAAAGCGAAGGATCAGCAATAAAAGCATCAATGGAATTCAAATATATTTAAAACAAATTTTCACCATATATTAGTAAGTTTTCCTTTTCATCAAATGAAAATGAGATCACAGTTAGAACAAATACATTACCTAGTCTGACTCAGGTGAGAATCATTTCCACTTGATAATTTTGGATTTGTCTTGCCATCATTTTCTTTGCCTAATTCACTCAATAAATCTCCAAATACAGGAATTTCATCCATTTTACTGTCTGGTGCTTTTTGAGAAGCTATTTGTTGTTTCTGTAGATTCCCACCTACCTGAGCACTCTCTATACAGGAGCTAAAAGTCTTCTTCTTATTCCTCCTCTTCATGTTCTTCTTTGTAGCAGGGGTATTATTATTACCTTTAGATACCTTCGATTTATTAACAAGTTCACCCTCTGCTGCTCTTTTCATTTTCTTTTTTGTTGCTAGGGTTCCACAGAGGCTGAGAGGAATTAACGTTTTGGGGTTTAGGGTTTTAATCTTTGGGCTAGAAGGGGTTTTATTAAGATTTATTTTTTTGTTGTTATTTTTGCTAGTGGGAGCGAAAAAGCCAAGACTGCTAATTGGGGATACCGTTTTGATTAGGGGCGCACCGATATACATATAGAACAAAAAGACAATTGTCTTTGGGTTGGTCACCCTAAGTTAAATGGTACCCTCATTAGCATCCTTAGAAAAAGCGAGCCGAAGAGACTCACTCGGTGACCAGCAGCATCTCTCGTGAAATTGGGCATGTGAAAAATACTAGAACCCCCTACTATATGGGTTCAAACATATAGAAGCCCCACCAAATGGATCATCCACTATCAACTCCATATTTTCATAAAATGACACTAATAGGCCCAGAATATCAATATTTCTTCAGATCTAGCCCATAATTAATTATTACGAATTTTAATAATGACAAAACTACCCTTTAATATTTATACAGGAGGAATCCCAGAAGATATTTTCATTTTTCATTTCTCTTTCGCTCTCTTCTGCATTCTTTTTCTCTCTCCGCTCCTGCGATTTTAGATCTGTGAAGAAGAAGACGAGACGATTTTGCAGGTAATCATCAGTTAATCACCAATACGAATCAATCTTTGAATAGATTTCATTTGAATCTAGGTTTTTGTTGGTTTCAAGTTGCATCGGGTTAGGTTTTCTTTTGTTCGATTGGGTTTTTTGAAGATTTTGAATCGAATCTAAGTTTCAGTTGATTCGAAGCAGCAGAAATCATTTCGGATTAGGTTTTTGATTAGGTTAATCATTCTTACTGTTGTTAGTTCAATTTTTGATTAGGTTTTTGATTTTGATTTTAATTGATTCTGTCCAGATCTGAGAAGAAGAAGAACCTGATTTTTTTTTTGAATCAATCGAATTTCTTCAATGTCGTTTTAACCCTAATTACTTACTTTTTGTGCAAATTCAACAATTGAATCAAGAAAATCTTCAACAGCATCAGAAATGAAATCGTCGTATGGGAAAAGATATGAAAATCAGTAAGATTTCTCTCGTTTTTAATTGAATCAACAAGTTTTAATCTATGTATGAATTTAGAATATTGTTGTTTTTGTTGTTGATGGTGATTACTTGTCGTCATCAGTAACTGTAGAGGGTACTAATGTTCATCAATAGTATTGGTGGTGGATATGCAGGTTCTGGTGGAAGATGAGGAGGTTGTAGTGGTAGCGGTGGTGGTATTTGAGAAGTTTTGGAGGAGGATCTAAAGTCAGTGGTAAGTAAGACGATTCCTTCTTTCTAATTTGAGATAACTTGCTTTATTTTCAACATTTTTATGAATAGATGTACTTTGTGTACAAATTTATAGCAATATGACATGTTATGTGTTGTTTCATTAATGTGTATGGATATCTTGATACTTAGAAATTACTGTGCAAGTGTATGAGTCTTAGAATTTTGATGCACAACATGTGTAACTTGCATCTACACATCCAAATTGCATGTGTAACTTGCGTATACACATGTGTAATTAGGAGTTACACATGTTAATTGAATGTGTAAGTTATAGTTACATATGTGTTTTCATTGACTGTTGGACACACATGTCATATATGGATGTGTAATTCTCAATTACACTAGTCAGGTGCATGTATAACTCCTAATTACACATGCTAAGTTAACTTATCAACTGTCTTTCTGTGATCTTTTATACTATGACTGTTGAGGATAAACAAACAAAATCAATTGCATGCACTTTCCTACCCCTATTGTTGAGAAATTACTTCCAAAACACCTAAGGTCTTATCTTCGTGTAACCGCTAGTTAATGGTGGTGTTTTGGTATGAAGCTAAGAGGTTTAGTATGGATAATTTGTATTTGGAGTTAGTGGTGGTGTTTTGCTATGAAGCTGAGAGGTTTGGTATGGATGTTGGAGTTGTGTTAGACACTGTAAGTTGGATATAGGTCTCGAATGGTTTCACTTAACTCATTTTCCCTTTTACATCTGTTTAAATGCACATTACACAAGCTATATGCATGAAAGTTTGCACGTTTAACTAGCATTCGCAGACTATGGATGTGTTACACATGCTAATTAGATGTGTAACTTCTAGTTACACAAGCTAAATTGATGTGTATATATTAGTTACACATGCAAATTAGATGTGCAACTTCTAGTTACACAAGCTAAATTGATGTGTATATATTAGTTATACATCCATACCAAAACTAAATTTTTTCATTTTTTTGGTTGAATATGAGGATTTGTATCGCATAGGAGATAGTAATGGTTATGAACAAGCTGTTGTTGCTAATTACAGGTTATGGAGGTGTTGATTTCAGAGTATGAAAGTTCACAGAGAGCTGTTGGAGTGTGAAATGGTACATATGCAGATTTGGCGTTGGTTTGGAATGAACTGGTGTTGTTATTGTTGTGATATAGCTCAAGTATGCACTGGTTGAAGAATCAGAATGGTTTGAGTTAATGATGCTCAGATAGATGTATGTTAGGAGTTAACATTACAGGTACTGGTGCAGCTGCAGTTAAGACAGTGGTAATGGAATAGATGTGTTTTGGTATGGATGCGTAATTTTTAGTTACACAAGCTAAATAGATGTGTAATTTTTAGTTACACATGTTAATTAGATGTGTAACCTTTACTTACACATACTTCTTCGAATCTATTTTCTTCACTGTATTAATGCATTTGGTTTTATTTTGGATGTATTTGAAGGTAAATTTGATCGCGATTGAAGATTTTTGGAGTCTTTCACTCTCACAGAGAATACGAATTTGAAGATTCAAGAAAGTACTAGTATAATAATTTTCGGTTGCTGGGAAACGACATTCAGATGAGGTTTGTGCTGCTCAAAAACTGTTTGTTTGTGCAAAAATTTTCAGTTTTTTGGTTGAATATGAGGATTTGTATCGCATAGGAGATAATAATGGTTAAGAACAGGATGTTCAGGTATGCACTGCTTGAAGAATCAGAATGGTTTGAGTTAACTATGCTCAGATTACACAAGCCAGATTCATGTGTATCTCCTAGTTACACATGTTGTATGCATGTGTAACTCTCAGTTACACAATTCATATGCATGTGTAACTGCTAGCTACACTAGTCAGATGCTTGTGAAACTGAATATACATTGTTGTATGTACTGTTCATTTTAATCGTGTAAATACTGATTGCTTGTTGTTATATTTCAGGTTTCAGATAACTTCATAAAAGCTAATTGCTTAAACGTGGTAACAGTCTCGCTGGAACTGGAGTTGACGCTGAATACACAAGTTAGATGCATGTCAGTTACACTAGATAGACACATATGTAACTCTCAATTACACTAAACAGATGCGTGTGTAACTTCTAGTTATACATGCTAAAAAATTATTGTAAATGAATATTAAAGTAATAATTGTATATACAAGTGTAACTTTGCATTACACATGTCATAAGGATGTGTAACTTCTGGTTACACATGCCATATGCATGTGTAACTTCTGTTTACACATTCGCACTATATTTTAATAATTTCGGGCCTAGATTTAATAATTTTTGGGCCTAGATTTAAATTTTATTTAATTATGGGCTTGACAATATGCATAAGGATATCAAAGTCTTTTAATAACTCGGGGCCTAGATTTAAACTTCTTTTAATTAAGGGCCTCATATTATGGGTTATCCATGGGTGGGGCCTGAGCCTAGTTTCCCAATTGCGCATTGGGGTATCCAAAATAAGAACCGCCCGGATTAGGTATACGAATTTTGTTCCCAGCCAACACAGTGGGATAAGGGGTATCTAAAATGTATACAGTTATCTTATTGTCCCTCTTCCTTAGGCTATGACATGCATCTTTAATTCATTTTCTATGCTTTTCTATTTTTCTTAGTATTTTTTTTTTGCAATAGTTGTCATGGACTAGTAACAATACCATCACGACTTTTCACAATTTTTTCGAAAATAAATTTTAAACATAAAAAGTCGTCATGATATATTTATTAACCATGACGATTTTTGCAACAATCGTAATGGTCTAATAACAATATCATGGCGACACAACATTAATCGTCATGGTAGATATTTTAGGACAATGACAAAAATTCCTATATTTCGATCAAAATTGATCAAATCTTTGCCTTATGAGTCATCAAGATCTAACTTTTATAATTTGACGATACTCAGTCGGCATGGTCGATATTCAATACCATGACCACACTTTCTGAAAATTTGTGAAGTTTTTTTTTTTGCATCGTCATGGTTTTTAACGATACCATGATTGCTCTTGCAAATTTTGGAACAGGAAGAAGCTCTTCCATTAGTTTTACAGTCGTCATGGTCTTAAAGACTTCTACCAATTTTTCCATAAATATATTTGATGCTTGAAAAGTCGTGATGGTTTGTTATTTAAACAATGACGAATTTTCCAGAATCATCATAGTTGACGATTTTTTTATAAATTATAAATAAAAAATTGAAAAAATAATAATAAAAAATAATTAATGATTATCTCTAATTAAATTAGGGCAGTTTGGCCTCTTTCAAAAATATTTGGCTAAGGGGTTTTGGGTTTTGCTTCCTAATGACCCTATGTTGTTTTATTTGGTATAGCCCAATTAATCTGTGTATACCCCAATCTGACGAAAAATAAAATAAAAAATGATGACCACTTGGGATTTTAGATAGTTTTCATAAAAAAAAAATCCTCTCAAGTGAAGTACAACTGGTTTGGCAACTTGTTGTAAAGCATCGATTTTCAGATACCTATCGAATCCCACGTTGTTTGTTTAATAGGAATGCAACTGAATACATATCCAAACTCCGCTAGAAATGACTTCAAAATACAAAAAATTTGTATAATTTTTTGTGTGTCATCTTATGGTTTATTTTTACACTTATGGATCGTTTTCTAATTTAAAACATTCAGTATAATATGTTTAAATATGTTAGAAAATGTAATGCTTAGATACTACTGCTGCAATGTTGTTTAGAATGCATACATACATTGCCACATATATACATATTGTTGAAGGCAGATATTGAATGCAACCGAAATTTAACCTAGATACAACCCACAACTAAACCAATAAACGTTTGTTAACTAATTTAATATGGATAAGCAAAACCGAGTTCATTACCGTGTGCATCTCGTTTCCGATAAAAAGAATATTCCATCGTGTTCTTTTTTATTATTATTTTTTCTTTCTCGATCAGTAGGTGCACGATTGATATTACAACAGAGAATTAATTGAAAAAATCAACAACCATAACCAACAAAAAGTTGGGATAACATAGGGGAGAAACACGAAAAGTATATCACTTTCCTCCTGTCAAACTCCCTCCCACTAAAAGAAGTTTGTAATCATGGTTTTAATTCATGCCTTCTAATTATTTGTCCCTAGTACACAAATTTCTAATTGGCATAAATTTTACACATTCATCTAGTATCCCGAAAATTGTTGTTTATTGTATGGATGCAGAACGGTTATTACTAATTACTCGTTTCTCATTGGGAATCACCAATCTTTGAAATTGATATTTTCACAATTCTATCAAATATAACGATTTTTATCTTCCTTTCATTTGCTAAAATTACAATAGCCAAGTTTCAAGCAGTTCAATTGTATGATCCGATTAATATTAGTTTTATGTCATAAATGATAATCTAGGGCGTAATAACCATTAATGTCGTAAAAAAGAAGATGATTATAAAGGTGGGTTTTTGTTCCCCACATAAATTATGTGTATAAATTTTTAAACTTTTAATTGTAGGTTGTATCTAACTAAAGGGTGGGTTATATATACTCACTGCCTTTTTAAAAATTAGTTCGATTTATATTTTCAAAATACTCATGTATACCCAAAATCTTCATATCCAAAAAACATTATAGCAAAGGATCCGCTAAAAGCCAACTTAAAAAATTATTCGTCCACTACCAATATAACCTATCATCTAGTTCGTTTTCTTGTTTTCATCGTCTTCCATTGACAATATTGGAAACTACCTTAGATAAGTAACGTTTATCATATAAATCTTTCATAATACATGCGCAACAATGGATATAATTTTTGGTATATGTATAATATTTCTGGTTTCTTCTCCGCTTAGTGTTTCAGCTTTAATATCATATTATCATATAATGTTTTAACCAAAACGGATCTATCAAGAAATTAAACGGGTAAGATTTGTCGATAACTCATTTCTTTGGGAATCAAATCTTCTAGACTCTAATTTGAATTATGAATTTTCCCAACCCTCCAGATAATATTCAATTATACACATTAAAAAAAGTTGAAGGAAACAAACAAATAAAATAGCAAACAACATGTGATTGCAATCCTAACTTCACTTTGAGAATTGGTGATTTCTAGACTTTTCAACGAGAAATGCGTGAATGTGTTATAGCACTTCTCGGTTGAACTCGCAAGTTTTGGTATCTCAAGCTTGTTGTTAATATTAGATGCAAAAAATTACATCTTGATTTCTAATCTACTAAACTCAAGTCTCGGACTAGGATTAGAATATGGTAGTTGAATATCAGAAAAACCGAATACCCTTGAAGATTGAATGACAACAAAGACATCAACGTGGACTTCATAAACAAAGGCATGTGGAATGTTTTTTTTTTGGAACTCTTATTTAATTCTACCTTTGTAATCTATCTAAACAAGTGCTCACTCTTTGGAACAATTCCTATGACGGTAAATATACATTTATGTATACATTTGAGGATATTTGAGCCTGATACTTTAGTGAGAATGACCGTTATCCTTGGAAAGGTCCTCATGTTGTAATTCAACGAGCCAAGAATCACTCAATTTCGAGTTATAGTGAAGAAGTTATGAGCGATTTAATAAAGCAACACTTATTATGTGTTGTGAAGGCAGTTCTTGAATATGAAATAGTCCATGAACTTTCAACGACGATTCACGGACTAAACCGAAAAAACACATGACTAGATAATTTTTTAGTCAAGTTTTTGATGTTTCCGCTTTTAGGCAAGATGACTATTCTTCCTTACACAATTGATGGGCATATTAAAGTGTGTGTGATGATTTTGTACTTCTTCCTAAATTAAATTGTAATTTATTTACAAAAATAAAATTTATGCTAAGTAATTGTTTACGCTAGAGTTGTAACATAGGAAAGACTCTAAAAATAAGGAGAGTCTTGAAAAGGGAAAATATCTCACGAACTTGCTTAGGATTCAAGTTGGCATTCAATTATACATAAAGGGTTCGTTTAAGCTACACAAACCATCTCTTGGAAATTTTGTGTATGATTCATAAGGTTATTTTCCACTAATTATGTTCTTCAATAAAAAGAGTGAGACAATAAAGACTTTGCTTACGCAACTTGTATCTAGGTTACTTCAATAATCCCCTTGTGTATTCTAAGGTCCTTATTTTCTAATATATAAGTTGTAACACCCCCTCGAACACGACCGATGATATTGCCCACCTTTTTGGACACCCAGACGGGTAGGTAGTTTTGTTCGTGGAGGTTTTTTAGGACCCCAAAAAGATCTCGTCAACATGAGAATCCAAAGCGTACCTTATTAGCCCAGGATCTGGAGGCTTCCTGAGCAATGTGGTAGTATTTCAACCACACCCCTGACAGAGTCGTCCTCGACACTGATACCAAGTTTGTAACACCCCCTCCACACCAATTGCTATCACTAATCCGCATAGACAACTAAGGGATAACCATTTTTAAACGTTGGGCGCGCCGGTCAAGTTCAAAGGTCCGGTCTAGTCAAGTCAAGTTGTCAAGGTCTGGTCAATGGTTAAGGTTGACTAATTTTGACTCTGATTTCCAATTGCGATATCTTTCTCGTCCGGTGTCCGATTGATGCGTCCTAGTAGTCCATTTCGTGTAACATTTCGAGATCTATCCAGTACTATTAGTTTATCCAAGTTATTAATCCATTAATTACTATAATTTAATATTAATGTTTCATTAATATAATTAAGTCAATACGTGGCAGAAAAGTCATTGGACTAGTAAATAGTTATTGACCTACTTTAGGGTTATTAATTCTATCCACCTTACGGAAAATTTTGTCCTCGAAATTAGAAACGTCTTTCCTCTCTAAGTAAGTATTGCTCATACTTATCGACACACAAAATTCAAACACACTTCAGATGAGTTTGAAGCAAAAATTAAATCAGTCACAAACATATGGCTTTCTATGATGGAAAACTATTATTTATGTCTTTAAGCTCCCTACACTAATTTTCTATTTCATAAGATAATTGTCTCTAATTACAAGGTAAGATCCTACGAATCTTTCTTAGTGAAAAAGGAATTTATCAATTTTTAAAAAGAATTACATCGATCTTAAAAGGAATTTAGAAACGTTCAGAGCCTGGGCTAATAAGGTACGCTTCGGATTCTCCACGTTGACAAGGCCTTTTGGGGTCCTAAAAACCTCCAGGAACAAAACCACCTACCCGTCTGGATGTCCAAAGGATGGGCAATATCATCAGCGATGGTCGAGGGGGTGTTATAAATTTGGAATTAGAGTCGAGGATGACTCTCTTGGGGGTGGGGTGGGGTGGGGGGGGGGGGGGGGGGGGGGGGTAGGGGAATAATACCATATTTCCCAAAAAGCGTCTAGAGACTGGTATAATAAGGTACGCTTCAGATTATCCATGTTGACGAGGCCTTTTGGGATCCTAAAAATCCTCAAGAACAAAACCACCTACCCGTCTGGGTGTCCAAAAGGTGGGAAATATCGTCGTTCATGGTCGAAGGGGTGTTACAATAAGTCCATTCAAGGATTTTAAATCATAATTAAAGCCTAGATTTGATAGGTTTGAATCTAAGATCGTCTACCTAACACTAGTTGGTTGAAATATGGATTAGAAAAAAAACTTCATATAAGTGTCTTTATAAATTCCTTAGGAAGTTTTACAAGATATCTCTAGATTTACTCTAGTTGTTCTTGTTGTATAATAGATTAGGTATCTCTACAATATTTGAAGAGTATAAACCCTAATTCTACAAGTTGGTTTTGTTATATACTTTTTACCGAGTAGTTGTTCGAAACAAACACAAGATTTCCAAAACCTTGATCAAATATGAAGGAAATCAAACAGGTGTTTTGTGAAAGTAAAATATCAAAAAGTCCTCACTGAGGTTGAGGAAACTCTTAGGCTGTAACGGACGTCAACTAAGGGAATTAAATGCGTAAAATCTTGTGAAGTTCAAGAGATATAAGGAGCACGAGTTAATTCGTCTCAGTCACATTCCAGTTTGAAGTCTGGTAATAGGCTAGTGTCTGTAGCGGTTTAATACAGTATAATGTTCAAGATGGATGAGGTCCCAGGGTTTTTATGCAGGTGCAGTTTTCCTTGTTAACAAAATTCTTCATGTCTTTCTTTACTTGTTACTTCCGCATTATATTCGTGTTTGATATAATTAGAGTTAAAGCAAGTGATTCGATAATCAACCTAGGCAGTTTCTAACTAAAACTATATATAACCTACAAGACTTGTTCTTGTGAATTCGTATCTTTAAATATAGATTACAAGACTCGCTCTTGTTGGGATTCGGTTTGTGTATTGTTCCATATATACTTGGTTGATCTTGGATATTGATTTTTGAGATCGTCCAAGAGTTATTGTATACAATCAGGTTTACGGATCTTTGAATATTTAAACTACTGATTTACAAGAAAGATAAACCATTTATGCAATCATATATAAGGATTTTTTCTAAAGGTCTACTATTGATAGTATTAGATTTTGTCTTATAGATCCAAACAAAACAATTGGTGGTGTAGTGGTTCCATAATAAGCCAGATTGGGTTTCCGCAATAATCCAAAATTGATTTCTGTGATAAACAGTAAGGCTTTCATAATAAGCCATATTAATATTCCACAATTAGCTGAAATTGGTTTCCAAAACCATATGGCTTAAAAAGCCGGATCTGGGCATCCAAAATAAGACAGATTGGGCTTTCATAATAAGCCATGTAGGGATTATAAACCATATTGGGCTTCTAAAATAAGTAAGTTGAATTGAGATTTTACGATAACGATAAGCCATGTTTGGGATTCCATAGTAAGTCAAATCGTGCTTCTAAGATAAGCCATTTGTTGTAGTTTTGGAGAAGTTTATATGTCCTCCATGCGTATCGTTTTTAGAGGGTAAAAACATCGTCCCTTCTTAATTCTCAACTTGTTGATGGATTAAGATAATTAAATCCAATTGCGACCACCATGGTATATATATATGGACACCCTCAAATTATATGTAAAACGGATAATCCTATAGTTGATAAAATGGTTGTGCTTACTCGAATTATGAGTTGAACCTATTGATATCGCAAGACTCGTATCACGATGAAACTTAGGTACCACGTGCTAAAGTTTTTCATGTACTGAAATACTATATGTTCCCAAATATGTGGAGTCGATGATATGACCTTTTTAAGTGGTTGTATCTCTGCTTTAGTATAGCTTAGTTATAATCACACAAAAAATCCCTATGTTTCTCCTTGTGGATTGAATTTGTTCTTATTGTTATACTCTTATTTCTAATTGAGAAGTGGAAAAACTTGAAATAATTTTGCTTGGCTAAAATCCAACCAATCATTTCTTTAAAATGTCTACTAATCATCCTCCTTCTAATGTTTACCATGATATTATTACTCCTCGTATTTCAACTGAGCATAATGCAATGCTTATTAGAATACCCACTGTCGATAATAAAAGTACGAAAATCCACGAGTGGATTTCTAAAAATATCTAAAATGGAAAAACACACAAGAAAATAATTATTAGGGAAAGTTGCCACCCAAGTTATGGAGTTGGGACCCAAATGAAACACTGGTCCAATTACAGAGATAAGTCTGAGAATCAATGTACGGACTAGGAAGGTTTGAGGCACCTAGCCCGTCCAATCCGAAGACTGGCCTCTACTTTATATTTGGGATATTAGGATTTTAATTTGCAACAAGTATATTATGAAAATGAGCATATTGTTATAAACGTGTAATTATGTTAAGAATATCTACGATAAATCTCGTTTATCACTGGGATGCCCTGGTGTCTTTACCTATAAATAAGGACTCTAATGTTTGCATATAGTACTGATTAATAGAATTTATCTCTCTCTTGTTTCTCTCTACTTTGTGTCTCCTTCTCTATTTTCTAGTTTCACAAGACGTTATCAGCAACGTATCTCTAATCACTAAGCTATAAATAACAATTGATTTTTTTTTGTAGTTTATTTTTATTTTAGAACCTTAACTTCGTGTATTTTGGGTTTTAATTTTTCACCTTAGCTTATCGATCAGTTGAGCATATACTTTTTATTGTTTATCGGTTGATTTAGCTTGATTTAGTAGTCAAGATCATACGATATATGATCACCCGCGTAAAGAAATCTACCTATTTTCATCTGATAAATTATTGTTATATTCTTTTTGCTCACAGTATTTTGTTTTTGCTTACACATCCACTAGTTTGGCCGTTCCGACGACATAAAAGATTTCTACGCTAGGCTTTTGGAGTTTGTCTCTTATTGGCAGCAGCCTAAGTTGTTTATTGTATAATCAATGGTACTGATTTTAACTTCGCTTTTGTATTGCATGTAGGCAAAGCAACTCATAGATGAAGTCTGTGACTACCAAGTTACATCTTTGTCACTGTGTGTTTCGATCTGCGGATGCGTGAACCAAAAGGTACCCATATAGTGGACGTTTTGATATGGCGGCCGTCCACCGTTATACATTAAAATCTTAATTGTCTTTAAATTATTAGTAATATTTTCTTTTTGGGTTTCCAGTCTTTGTACATATTAAGTTGTATTACCTACGGGTGATCAATTTTTAACAAAATTTTGAGTCTCCCCTCTTCTCTTATTCTTTTGTATAAAAAAAATATGCATTGTAAGATGGCTTATAGTTTCTATTCCTCTAATGAAACTATAATCATCAAAAGTTGGTGTTATTGTATATTTGGTTTACCTTTATAGTAACTAACCACGTGCATGGTTGAAAAACCTACGACCAAACAAATTTGGTATCCTTGTTTTCTATATAAGGATCATGTGATTTATCCATATGGTTTTTGTTTTTCTTTTCACAAGAAACCATCCGTCAACCACAAAGTGGATTTTTCTTATGCGATGGCTAAAGCGACGATATTTTTTTATCTTGTCGATTAAATTTTGGTAAATGGTACCAACCAATTGATATTGGTTTTTATCCATCAGTTTTCTATAATGAGATGTAAAAATTGGCATTCTGAACTTTTAGCCAATTTTGGATATTGAATTCTATTCCTTCAAAGAAATATTTATCAACCAAAAAGTAGATTTTTCTCTACAAAGAATAACGATAATGAGTTCTTTATTTTTCCAAAAGAATCATTTAAACCAAATTGAATTAGATTTTTCTATATCGTTATTATTGTTTAAGCTAATAGAAAATACCAATTCGAATTTGTTCAATTCGTAATTGGAATATTCTAAGGACATTAAAGGTGAATGGGTGCGCATCCGGCTTGTTAGCCTCTATTATTAGTCCTTGTAGTGACTAAATTGATCTTGAATTCATTTTCTTTTGAAAAAGAAAATATCCATAATATCATTCTCAATATCTCATTGATCCATGAGATCACAAAATTATCAGAGATTTGTTTGCATTTTTTTAATGAAACCAAAATATATTAAGAGCTAAGGAAAGTTATATACAGAGATGTCACAACCTTGAGTCATAGCATTTATAATATTACATTTCAGGTTGTTAGGAAGGGTATTACTTACATAAAAAAAACCTTTTTTACATATTTCCCATTTTACTAAACAGTCTGCTTCCTTATTCAACTTCCTATGTACATAAGCTACTTTTTCATAAACCTGATTCCCCAAAAGAACCTTCACCTATGACAGTATGCCTTTTGATCTCCATTCGCAACTTGAAGGTTTGTTACCCAAAAAATTCTCCACATTCTTACAATCAGTAAGCACCTTAACATTGTGCAGATTCAGTTCTTCCACCCATTCCAAAGCTTCTTTCACTGCGAGGGATTCTCCACATTTTGAGCTTGTTGTGAATCCTGCAAAAATTTTAATATCAACAATCCGATCATTAATCCACAATACCAATCCCACCCCAAATTCACCCGTTTCCTTATCAAAAGAAGCATCTGTATATATACTTCTTCTCGTGTTCCTATTTGCCAACATTATATTATTAATGTCTCTGGAATTAACACAATTCCTATTACATATACCAACATTTTCTTTTTTCATCAGTAAAGCCCATCCATCAATTGCAATTTTAATCAGGTTAATACATGCTATTGGGTTTGGTTTTTCTCCTTGAAACACTACCATATTCCTATACTTCCAAATCTTCCAACATATTATACTAAAAATCTCCTTCCATTCATGCAAAGGAGGAGAAAACCAAGACTTCACCCATGACAGAAAATCATTAGTACCATTTGGCATTTGAAAACCCAAACCAGACCAAACTGTCCTAGTAAAACTGCATTCCCTGAAAAGATGGTTCGATGACTCCCTTATATCATTCATACAAAGCATACAATAAGGATTAAAATGCCCTAAAACATCATATACTTTTGACCTTAAAATCAACACATCTGCCGCCATCTTCCATACAATCAAAATTACTCTAGGAAGCAAATTCAGACGCCATAGATGTAACAAAAAATTATCCAAATTACTAGAATTTTCATGAGTCAGAATGTTATATGATGATTTTGTTGAAAACTCTCCATCCCTTCTACCTTCCCATCTAATCCTATCTTGGTTATTTATATCAATATGGATAGCTTTAATTCTGTTTGCAATTATAGGATTAAAAACTGAATCAATCAAATTCCGATCCCAACTACCATTTTCCCTTATAAGATCAGAGACATATTTCAATTCATTATGATGCCAATCAGCTAAAGGACCCATGCCCGCTATCCAGTTATCTAAAGCAATGTTAATGCTTCGACCGTTACCCACCTGCCAAATACTATTTTCTTTAATTACTTCCAACCCGTTCCTAATACTATGTCAAACCCAAGATATATTATTCTCCCTATTCTTATGAAAAGGGTGAGTTCTAGGAAAATATTTTCATCTTAGTAACCTGACCCATAGAGCATCTTGATTATGAATTAACCTCCATCCCAATTTAGCTAGAAGAGAAACATTAACCATATGTGGATCTCTAATCCCAATACCACCTGCATATTTTGAAACTCTAATGCTATCCCAGGCTTTCAGATAGAACGGATTTTTCGGGTTATCTTTGTCCCACCAGAAATCTCTTTGCAACTTATCATACTCATCTAGAACAACCTTTGGAAATTTAAAACACTGCATCTGATATATAGGATAAGAAGATAAAGAAGATTTCATCAGAACCATTTTCCCTGCTCGTGATAAGAGTTTAGCTTTCCACCCATTTAAAGCCTTATAGGCCCTATCTAGCAAAGGTTGAAAATTCAATGCTTTCCTCCTACCAAAAAATAGCGGTGTCCCTAAGTATTTAGCATATTTTGAGATTCGTTGGACCTTTAACATTTTAGCTAAAATTTTAATATGTCTTTAAGGGAAAAACAGAGAGAAGACCAAGAGTAAGATAAGCGGCAAGAGGGATTGTATTGATAGAAAAAACCATATTACATAGCAGAGTATGCTTTATATATAACCATGGGAAAAACCTAACTACCTAGTTGGGCCGCACATCTATGGGTCATAGGCCCTACAACACTCCCCCTTGTGCAGTCCAATAGAACTTCATACGCAGTGCTTCACATATAGTGCTTCGAATGTAATTCTTCAAATGTCGCCCTCTCCTTGATGACTTGTGCCGAAATCAATTGCCTCATTAAAACTTTGACAAGTAAAAAACTAGTGGGATAAAACCTTGGTACAACTCTTCATATGTAGTACTTCACATGTTGTCTCTTACTTTACATGTAGTTCATCACATGCAATACGATCTTCACAGATCGATGAGTCTAAGTTAATTGCCTCGTTAAAACTTCGCCAGGGAAACCCAGAGGGACAAAACCTGAACTAAAGAAAAAGAGTACAATATTAAGCAAACTTAGAACATAGTTCGACTCGAATATGAAGGAAAACCCAGTGGGATAAAACCTTGACGAAGGGAAAAGAGTACAACGTGACAGATGCAAGTAAAGGTGATTTTTTGCAAATGATCACTTTGTTCCGTTGAAGTTGATTAGTTGCTTCACAACTCCTAAGGAAGAAAATCCTAGTGGGAAAGACAATAGCCTTAGTTGGGAAATTACTTCCCGGTGTTTGTTGTTGTCTCATTAAAAACCTTGCCGAGCAACAAAACCCTGTGGGGAAAAGTAACCTCGGTGAAGGAAAAGAGTTCAACACACCATTAGATGCTCCCCCTGATGTCAGACAATTTTCATTAGTCTAATGCAGTCAAAAAGAGTTTATCACACTTTACTTTGGTAACTTAGATGTTTATAGAACCATGTTGTTGATTCTGGAAGTTACGTTGCTTAACGGACTATCGTGTTTCATTTCTTTGATTCATATATTTTTCAATAATATCAACACGATCTTTATGTCTTCAACGTTCAATACACTTGATGCTTTTAGCATTGTCTCGCTAAAAACCTTGTCGAGTAACAAAACCTTTTGGGAAAAACTATTCTCGATCGAAGGGAAAAAAAGTACAACACAGCTTCAATTTCGAAGTAAATTATGTCGACATCTTATCCTTGGATCCTCCCCCTGATGTCGGCATCTCCCCATGATTACTTTCAGAGTTGTTCCAGACTGTTCCTTTAGTCATGTACTTTTCGAAATTGAATATCGGTAATGACTTAGAAAATAGTCTACCATATCTCCCCCTGATTACTTTCGTTGGAGAAGATATTATTGGTCCTTCATAATCAACAACCTTTGGATTGCAGTTCCTTTAGCATTCCCTTTTTTTATGTCTTTGCACGGATAAAGCAAACTCTTATCAGTGGTTACTTTTAAGTATATGATTACATTAATTATACCATTCCAATGACGTTGCGTTGGCGCTGAGCTATATCTAGCTAACAAGTTCACCGAGGATGTAACATTTGGTCGAGTATATTATGTTAAGTATATGCGTCTATTGTACTAAGATAAGGGAAATTCATCTCCCGACACATCTTCGTCATCTTCATTTAGACGAATTGGTCATTTACTTACATTTGTACCTCGACTAATCATGGGAGTGCTATCAGGATGCATGTCTTTATTAAATTGCCTGAAAACTTTAGACGAATAAAAACTGGTATAATAATATACCACAAGCTCGATCTTTCCCCAGATTTTTCATCTCAAATTCGGATTTCAAATAGCTTTAAGATCTCTTATTACATCAAGAGTACCCATCATGTCTGTACCATCGACATAGATAGCTACAATTCCAAATCAGGAACTTTCTTGTGAATACGCAATGAAAATAACTTACTTTTCTATCCCCTCCAAATCAAATAGTCACTTAGACGGGTATACCACATCCGCCTGATTGCTTCTATCTATAAGTGAGCGTTTTAACTAACTGTAAACACACTCTGTGGTTTAGAGTCACTTGATTTGGGTAACAAAAGGCTATCAATTACTTTTGTAAATATCTTCTATCTCTTGATTCTTTCAGAGATACGTAACAACCACATACATATGCTTCATTTCAAGTCCTTTTGAAATTACCAAGCTAACTGAGTAGCGGAACACTATGAAGTTCATTACAAGAGAACAATTCCAGGGCTTTGTGAGAAACCTCACACCACAAGGTGAGTCTTTATCCTTTAAGCCTTCTTTCTTCTCATTATGCTTTGTGACAAATTAATCATGTATGTCCAATAGGCTTCACACTTGGTTGGTTAGCACCACCACACCAAATACTTGTATATTTTTCAAAAAACCAAGTTCTACCTGGATTGTATAGGCCAAATATGCTATTTATTTGAAATTAATCAAAATAAAGCATGGTTCGATCTCATTGTGCTCAACTTCTGGAGCAACTATTTATGGATTATATCATCATTGTGCACGCATGATCCTTCCATTGACTCATATGCATTCTCATAATCTGTCAGGATTTCATTGTTTTCTAGAATCATTTAAAACTTCGGAGCGTCCTCTAGTTTGATTCACGGACATATCCAGGGACAATCTTATGAGATGATTTCTGATGATATAAATAAGTTGTGCCTTACTCACCTACTTCCTTTCTAGGTGAGGATTGATCGAACCAAGTGGTCGCTCCAACTTCCTTTATGGAGCCACGGCCTCAACCACACTTCCACTGAGTGCAGTTGCAACACCTTAGTCTATGGTGTATATCCCGTATTGAGGATTTGTAACTTTGCAGGTAGGTTTGCAGCTGGTATGTGTGATCTCATCACTTTAGCAACATCAGTGTACATTCTGAAAATCGAAAATTCTTTATCACTCCAAGTTTACATTTGTGGAGTACAAGAATCAATATGAGACACATTGGGAACACACCACGACAATTCCTGTTGTTCCCTTAGAAAATACTTTGTCGTATCTCCCCCTAACGACGGGAATACCGTCTCATTAAAGTGATAACCCGCAAATCTAGCGGTAAGAGATCTCCTGCCAAAAGTTTTAAAATGCGGATAATTGTTGGGAACTCATTTCCAACATAACTACTTAACAGTTTAGAAGACCCATCATAGTACGATGTGTAGTCGTAATGGAACATATATAGTGCAACCAAAAATGCGTAAGAACACGAATGCCAGGCTTAAATCCAGTTACCAACTGATACTCAGAAAAGGTTGACTAATATTGGGTTCTAAAAACGAATTAAGTAAGATGCGTGTAATATTGCATATCCCCAAAGCAATAAAAAATAGGTTGGTACGCATAACCTATTCCTTAGGATCCATCTGTAACCTTTGATGATAGCCTCTGCGAGACCATTGGGTATAAGATGCTCTATATTGATCCTATTAAACATGCAATATTCATCAAGTCCTTTTGATGAAAATTCTCTAGCATTAACAAGGGTGGTGAGCCTTTTCACTTTTCATTGTGTAATATGTGCTAGGATTTTTACAAAAATTAAACGCATCGTTTGTTGTGAGCAATAACTGATTCAATGCGTTGAATCATCCACCAGATCCATAAATCACTTGAATGGTCCGCATTATGCGTGGATATATGTTCATTAACAACACTTTATTTCTTTGAAGAATGAGTTATTTACCATTTGCATCTAAGGAAAACAAGGCGGTCTCAACCATGTTTTGCTAAAGAAAGACTTTGTAAGATGAGTGACTTGCTTTGTTACTCTAAAGCATAATGGGGAGAGGTAGTGCAAATCTAGTAAATTTAGAAATCACTGATTGTGATAGATGCCGTAACTTCGCATTCTATTAGTTCATTGTCTTGTACACTCAAATGAAGTGACGCCCGTGTTAGTACTTCAAAACGGAACATCGTGTCACAACCAATGTGCCTTACGGTTATGTCAAAGTCTTTATGAATCAATCCCAATCAGTTCATTGATAGGGTCAATATAAATTCAATAACTCAAGTTCCAGTGATTTACAATTCACTAGATTGACACATTAATTTTCTAAGGATATGCTTCCTTCCACATTCATTAGAAATAGTTTATAGATGCAATCAACTTCATTCTCATTGTAAGTTTACAAAAAGGTAGGTAATAGTTCATGCATGAACACCCTTTGGTGTGATTAACCCTTAGTACATACAGAGATTAGACATTGAGTCTTGAGAGATTTAATAAGTGGTGTGGCCTTATTAAGTAACAAAAGTAGGATTCGATTCAATTACTTTAGAGCGAATATATGTTACGTTTCATCCAGATATATCTCAAGTGCTTTAGAGAATTTACGTCTCGTGGTTTCACTCCATAAGTGTAGACATTGTATCTAGTTCAACTGAATAAGATAGTCAATTGGCCAGGCAAAGTTCTTGTTGCATTAAAGTTGATGTGAAAATTGGTTGCTATTATGATACACACATTACATTATGTATACCGACATCTATGACCAGGTGCATTTCCAACTCTTTCATTTATGATGGGAGCTAGAGTTACATTTTAGCTTCATCCCATATTCAGTTGATACGTGTACTTTGGTGTCATTACTAGTGTGTGTGTGGGGGGGGGGGGGGGGGGGGGGGGGGGGGGTACATCTTTGTCTCATGATATATATGTCCCTTTTCACATGCTTTATATGAGTCGGCATGTCTAACCCTCATTACTTCGGGGTTCTTTCCATTTTCAATTTTGCTACATTTAGCATAATTTGAGAATATTCATTATCTCAACAGGCCAAGAGAATCTCACTACACATGTCAACCACTTACTTTAGGAATATATTACTAAAGATATTTCTCTTGTTGCCATACTTCAACATATACTGGTTCGTTAATTAGTATCATGGATGAAGTTGAAAAATTGATATTTTCTGACTCATATCATCTTTTGTGAGTTCTTCCATAAAATTGGAATACATGTGATTTTATTTGTAATGTATCTTTTGAAAATGACTCTTTAATAGTCGAGCCAGTGGATTACATCCCACGGGACATTTCAAATTTGGGGAGAAAATATCAAGTACACAATAATGGTGCTCAAGTAATTCTAAACCCCAAATAAATACATTGGAATTGAGTTGGTACAACCAATTGAATAAAATACACCATTCAACTATAGCCAATATCATATTCAAGAGAACAAATAACATTAAGACCAAAATTCTTAATGATTGAGATAAATAAAAATAATTTAAATTGACTGTTTATATGTTGTTGACTTATTTTAAGACAAAAATAAACAAAACTAGGCATATTCTAAAAATAAATAAATAAGCCTAGCATATAAAAACTCGCGTTATAGTTACATACCCCAAGTCGCAAGCCGACCTTAAGTTCCCACTGTACAATACACATGCAAAACCAAGTTTCGGTTCCCCAAGCGCATATACAAAACCGGAACAGCGTTGGCCATGCGCGTCCCAACATCCAAAACGAGGTCAGGTTGGAATAGCAGCAGGTGTAGGATCCGGGTTGGAACGGTACAGGATCAGACGGGTTGGAACGGGACCTGATTTGCTTTCTCCTCGGACCAAAAAAAACAAAACAAGAAGATTCCCTCCGTTCATAAAGTTCATGTAAACAGACACGCTATGTAGTTAATATCGGATATCGGTTCATCTCGGCCGGGACCGATATACTGGTACGATTTTATATCGGGGATATTATCGTTGAAATATCGGTATAATATCGGTTCTAGATTTAGAGACTATAATTTTATATTAAACATTTTCTCCACACATTTTCGGATAAGATATAATAGATAACATCAATTTTATCAAAAAAACAAAAGAGTAACTTTAGTAACTTGCTTCGAGAGCTACATGCACCTCTACTACCACCTGGAAGACTTTCTTCGCCAAAATTACCCTTAAACTTTATAGAAAACGACCAATACCGTCTCATATCGGGAAATGTAGGAAAATTTCGTATCGACCGATACGGCCGATATTTGACCGAAACGGCCGATATTCGACCGATACGGTCGATATTATCGGGCGAATATCGTATCCCCGATATCCTTCTTATCGTATCGTTCTGGGCCGATATCCGAAATATCCCCGATATATCGGCCGATACGGCCGATATTGACTACATTGCAGACACGTAACGGTAGGAGGTCAGTGGACTAATAATCATCTTAAAGGAAAAATACGTATATTGATCTCAGTATCGAAGTAGGATCATTATAAACAATTTAGGCAAGATAGTTATTTAAATCGCATGTGATGGGCAATAATACAGACATCCAAAGCAAGATGAATCAACCATACAACATACATGAGGTTATTTATTTTAAAATAGGTTCATAGACATCATGAATGCAATCAAATCCGATTAATTTGAAAACAGGGAAACATACATTTTAAATCTTTAAGGGATCTGATTGAAAGAAGAATGAGATGGGGACAAAACCTTTTCTTTTTTTTTGCGGAAGCCGCTGAGCTTGTGCTTTTTTAACGGATGTGATTGAGAAACCATTCTTTATGGATGTGAACACATAAATCACGAGGGCTAATATGTGTTCACAAACAATGTTCGCATATAATAAAAACTCTTGAATTAAATGGCACATGCATAAAATAGATGATGCTATCGATTCATCGACTCAAAGCCCTCGGGCTTATCACTGCCTAGTCGAATAATATCAGGAAAATGATCGTATGAAGAGTAAGACTACGGATACGAACATAAATACGAATCATAAGGGATATGCGATGAATATAAAAGTGTTGAAATATAAATAAGATGGAGATTTACGTGGTTCGGCACTAAGGCCTACATCCACGGGGGTTGGTGTTTCACTATGTATTGAATGTTTACAAAGACGAATGAATTTTGAGTATACATTAGTCTGCGGAAGCAGGGCATTTACTTACTCTTCCTATTTCTCTCTCTTATGTTCTCTTCTAAGGGTTGTGGATTGGTCGCCCCCTTCTCTCTTAGTGGAGAGGGGTATTTATAGGGTTGAAATGTGGGTCCTACTTCTGAGATGCCGTTGCAACCTTATATTCTTGTGCTTTGTGCCCATTACGCAGAGGTCTTCGGTATATGCTGCGGTCTAAGCTTGAATACGAAGAGCTATCCTCGCTTATTCCATGAGCTGATTGACGTGTGTATATCTCTTGGTATTTAATGCGAGCAGTTGGACGTCTGCTCGTGTCAGACAAGTGTCTCTTAGTCTGGTCACATCCATGTCAGTTAAACTCTCTCTCAGCCGTTGATCTTGGATCTTCCTTGGGATAGGATGTACTAACACCCGAGGGGTATTATCTGGTGCTCCTATTTTCCATCATACCTCTGTGATCCTCAGTCCTTGAACGTCAGATCTGCTGACCGGTGATATTTTCTGATGAGATGCTCCCCTAGGTTATGACTGCTTGTTATCATGTTTTGATGTCTCGCTTTGCATGCTTTCCACATGTCTCTTCCTGTACACGTGGTGGATGATGAAATGTGTACATACAATGGGGGAAAAATAATCAACAAATCCAACCGGGTACAGCTTCGTTCTTTTGATGGCAAAGTAAGGAAAGAAAATCATCGATTCCAACTTTTAACTTCAAGGTAGAACTCGTGCATGATAACGTCATTAAAGGAAAAACAGAGAGAAGACCAAGAGTAAGAGAAGCATCAAGAGGGATTGTATTGATAGCAACAACCATATTACATAGCAGAGTATGCTTTATATATAACCATGGGAAAACCCTAACTACCTAGTTGGGCCGCACATCTATGCGCCATAGGCCCTACAACAATATGCTTATTATGCACCTTTTTGCTAAAATAAACTCCTGATTTATGAAAATTAATTGTCTGCACGGAGGAAGAAGTAAAGATATCAAGAATATTCATCGAATTTCTAACCTCCGCTATATCAGCCCTACAGAAAATAAAACAGTCATCCGCAAACAAGAGGTGTGATATTGTTGGACAGTTATAATTGAATTAACTCCTGAAAAAGTCTTTTGATTCTCAGCATTTAAAAACAACCTTGATAGACCCTCTAAAGCAGTGATGAACAGATACGGGGAGATTGAATCTCCTTGATGAAGCCCTCTAGTCGGACAAAACTGAATTCCAGGAATCCCATTCAATAAGACCGTTGACTTAACCGTGGAAATGCATTCATATATTAAGTTACACCTTCTCTGAGAGAAACCTAAATTCTTAAACATAAAAATGATAAAATTCCATTTCATTTTATCAAACGCCTTGGATAAATATAATTTCAGTGCTAAGTAGCCCTTTTTATATTTACTCGTTTCCATACTATGCAACATTTCATGCACTATGACTACGTTATCCACAATCTGCCTTTTTGGTATAAAAACATATTGATTCGGCGAAATGATTTTGTTCAAAACATTTTTAAGCCGCAAAGATAAATTTTTTGAGATGAGCTTATAAAGCGCATTACTTAAGCTTATCGCCCTAAAATCCACAGGAGTAACTGGATTGTCTACCTTAGGAATAAAAAAAATAAAAGATTCATTCAGAGAATCCGGCAATTTCCCTGTTTGCAAAAATCTTTTAACTAATTCAACCACTTCAGTCTCAACCAGATTCCAATAGGTTTGAAAAACTCCAGGTGGATAGCCATCAAGCCCTGGAGAACCCCAAGGATTCATACTAAATAAAACACTTTTTATCTCTTCCACATCTGACATTTTAACTAGCTTTAAATTTTCCTCTTCTGTAACAACTTCACTAATGATATTATTAAAGACACCATTAATTTGCCTACCAGAAGAAGTATTGATCTTAGCAAAATGGTTCTTTAAAAGAACATCTAACTGATGTTTATCTTCAATCCATAATCCAGACTCATCCCTAAGCATATGAATCGAATTATGTCTTTTTCTATTAGACGCCACTACATGAAATGTTTGCGTATTTTCAATGTTTTTGGTTTTGACATATAATTTTTATTTATGTTACAAAAAACAATCCATGGTTGATGGTAAATATGTATGTCTATTAAGTCTACATTTTTTTTTTATGTCGAAAGACATATTTCGTAACGAGTATATATCTCGAACTAATCAGACAATACTTTACGAAACTTGAAGTTTTCGTATATGAGATAAAAAGAAAATTCCACCGTGATCAGGGGGAGAGCATACATTATCAGAATCTTATGTTAATTAACTTAAAAGTTATAACAGTTTCTCTCTAACACGATCAAAATCGAAAAAAAGTTGTCATTATTAATTGGTGTGAAATGTCTCATTTTGCTTTTATATAAGCTATTGCCTTTCGAAAGGAAAATCCAGTCACATATAGCAAAAAGTAGCATTTTAGAATAAGCTACATATAGTACTTCAATAGAGTCTATCAAAACAAGATCCACATTCTCATAGTTCATATCTCCTCACTGGAAGATGGGGAGATTATAATGCCTACGGGCGCTGGTACCAGTTGATTGAATTTTTTCAAGATATGCAAACACTGGAAAATTTTGTGGGATTGTGAAATGCTAATTAAGGTCGAATATTCATTTACAGTAGCTACTGAAATAAGTGATGGTGGTTGTGAACCCCTCTGCAGAGAAATATCGACATATGTGAAACGCAATTTTGGATCCAAGACTTAACACCTTAAAATTGCAAGCCTATTTAAAGGATGGTGTACTCATAGCACGTTATACGGGAAATATGTTCCTTTTTAGGACGATTTTAAGGGTTTTATTTTTGCTCAAACCCTAGGATTGATTCAATAAATTTTTGTTCTCTATGTATAATGCTTTTGGCGTGGTAGTCCTTGAAGGACTCATATTGCATTTACACAAGAAATGTGATTGGGAACATATTCAAATTTGTAATTCTTATAGGATTCAAATTATATCCAGACAACCACCTGACTCGATTGTGTTAGGTTTTAACAATCCTTTATGTGTTTTTAGAAATTTAATACAAAACCAAAAATCCAGATTGATTAGTTGATGGTATCAACATTATAGGTCTCTTGAGGAGTTCTTAAAAACACAAAAAATCCACGCTTTATCAGCATAAATATTATATTTTTCTTAAATCTGCAGTTAAGATATTATGTTTGCTTAAAACTTGTCTATGATATAGACTATAGTTATAATTTGGTGCTTGTTTTCTATAATACTCATATAGTTGAGTTAATTAGCATCTCTATTTACGTCAAAAGTTGTACTCTTTTACCTCTGTTTCAGGTTTTTTCCCATGTGGTTTTTCCTGACAAGGTGTTCACAAGGCAACATCTTATTGGCACTTTGTTGAAGAAACTTCTGCAAATCATCTCCAAGAAATTAGCAATCTAACACACAAGTACTTAATGTATTGAAAGAAACATGAAAACTCGAGAACACTACTATTACAAGACTAACACAAAAGAAGACTTCATTAATTGGCATATTTCTGATGAAAGCATTGTTGTCTCCAACATTCAAGAAATTCGTTTATCGAAATTGGGAAGTGTCGACTCGAAGATTTGCAAGCCAAAGATTTAATTGAAGTACTTATCAGGGGGAGCATAATAGTAAAAGGTATTTTACTGGACTATTTTGTCCCACTGGGTTTTCCTTGTCAAGGTTTGAATGAGACAACATATGCATGTCCAGCTCCGTTCTAAGCTTACTCACAATTGTACTCTTTTCCCTTCGATCAGGTTTTGTCCCTTTGGGGTTTCCTGTCAAGGTTTTAACGAGGCAATTAGCTTAGACACAATGTCATCAGGGGGAGTGTTATAGACGTGTAATTATGTTAAGAATATCTAGGGTAAATCTCATTTATTACTGGGAAGCCCTTGTGTCTTTACCTATAAATAGAGGCTCTAATGTTTGCATATAGTACTGATTAATAGAATTTCTCTCTCTCTCTCTTGTTTCTCTCTACTTTGTGTCTCCTTCTCTATTTTCTAGTTTCACAAGACATATATGAAATAAACAAAATATTCACTAATTAAATTATAAGCAATTGAATGTAACTCACTAAATCCTGTAAAAGAAAACAAACCTCAATCAGCATCCCAGAACATCATTATCATTATTATAGAAAAAATATTATTATGACTTTATTGCAAACATATTATTAAGACGGAATAGATGATCAAAATGCCAATCAAACCAATCTCCCCTCCTTTAAAACACTAAGTCATATGAGTTCCCGCATCGCACGGTGAGTGTGACACCCCTCTCAATTTAAATGAGATAAAAACTTTGAACTAGAGAAATTCTGGAGAAGACAAGTGGCGGGACTCTATTGGTCGAAACCTTAAAAAATGAATTAAACTCTATTTACACCCTTATTTAACTGGCCGTTTATAACGCCGTTAACGAAAACGTGGGTATACAAAACTTATGTGAGGATTTATACCTAACTAATAACTTACACTTGATTTACACCAAATACTTAGCTGGACGTGTTAGAGCATAGCTCGGCCAACCTCGCATGCGTTGTTATCTCAAGAATGTTTGTCAATGTTAGTGATCAAAACTATAAGTCTTGATTTCTAGCCTACATAGCTAAGTCTCGGACTAGGATAGAAAAGTGTAGTTGAGCTCAAGGACTTCATGGCGATTCATCATACAACGACGAAGATCTATACAAGGAACTGTGGAACTTCATCAACAAAAAGGTATGTGGAGACTTGAACTTATCTATCACTCAAAAGTCTATCTCTTCTATCTCCTACTTCTTATGAGACAAAAGTCGTATGTTATATAGACTAGATCATACACATTTGATGTTTCGAGCTGAGCATTCATTGCTTATCTTTTATCTCGAGATTGTGTGTTGGTAAAGCGTTTCACTTTGATCAAGTTTATCTTCACCTAGTGACGAAAATCATGAAAAGTTTCAATCACTTTGAGAATTGCTCTGACGTGAATTGGTCTGTGAATAACGGCTACATAGCATCCTATGAGAATGTCCCAATGATTGAAATGAGAGTTTAGATTACAGAACCATGTATTCCTTGTACCGAAATTTTCGAACTTTGTTGATCAAGAGAAATCGGGAGGATTGTGGAATTGGCTTGCCAAGTCCGCGAACTGTCGGAAGTTCTCGATCGAGAATTTTTGTTGGATTTTCCAAAACTCGTTTGTGTGCTAAGTCCGCGAACCCTGTCCGCGAACTGGCGGAAGTTCTCTTTCCAAGAATTTCCGCTGAATTTGGAAAACTTAACCGATTAACTTAATTTCGCGAACTTGTTTGTGAACTTAAGAGGTTATGATCTAAAGATGTGCTCTGAACATGAAATATTAAATTACTAAGGAATGCTTTATCAAACCGTGGCTATGATGTTCATGAGCCGATTCAATCGAATCGAATCATCTTTGTTTCAATTGTGTCTTGTGTAGTTACATAAGATCTCATAGCAATTGAACAACTCTTTAACTAGTTCATTTGAGTCAATTGAACTAGTTACGGTGAAGAAGAACAAGGTTAATATGAAATGCTCATATGGTTAACCTTTTGGGTTACTATGTGGAACCAACATACACGTACACATTTGGGCATGGTTTTCACGAACTTAATAAACGTCTACCCAAGTGTGTGTGACAAGCTAAGTTTTCGATCTAACGGTTGAGAAATATTAGCTTGAATCTAAATCAAGTTTTCATCTAACGGTGAATAAGGATTGCTTTGTAACTAAGGCAAAACCCTGATTTGAAGGCTATATAAAGGAGACATCTAACATTGTGCAAAACTAATCCCCACACGTCTGTGTGCTACTAGTGCGCCCGCTAGAGTCAATCTCCATTAACCTTTGATTTTCTACTCTTAAATCAGGTTAACGACTTAAAGACTTCATTGGGATTGTGAAGCCAGACCGATACTACTTTATCGTAGTTGTGTGATCTGATCTTGCATCTTCTATCGTACGAGTACAATCGATTGATTGGCTTGAGATCGTGAGAGTTCTCCGATAGGCAAGATAAATAAGTCACAAACATCTTCATCTCACTGTTTGTGATTCCTCGACAATCCGCTTGTGTAGTCAGGAAGGATTGTAGAGAGGTGATTGATTAATCTAGGCTGTTCTTCGGGAATATAAGACCGGATTATCAATTGGTTCCTGTTCACCTTGATTTTATATCAAAATATGGAACAAAACCTAGGGTTTATCTATGGGAGACAGATTTATACTTTGATAGACTTTTCTTTGTGAGACAGATCTATTTATTATCAAGTCTGTGATTTTGGGTTGCAGCAACTCTTGGTTGTAGGTGAGATCAGCTAAGGGAATCAAGTGCGCAGTATCCTGCTGGGATCAGAGTCGTAGGAGTACAACTGTACCTTGGATCGGTGGGAGACTGATTGGGGTTCAACTATAGTCCAGTCCGAAGTTAGTTTGCAGTAGGCTAGTGTCTGTAGCGGCTTAATACAGTGTGCATTCAATCTGGACTAGGTCCCGGGGGTTTTATGCATTTGCGGTTTCCTCGTTAACAAAATTTCTGGTGTCTGTGTTATTTGTTTTCCGTATTATATTTTATATAATTGAAATAATACAGGTTGTGCGTCCGTGATCATCAATTGGAAATCCAACCTTTGGTTGTTGACTGATACTGATTGATCCTTGGACATTGGTCTTTGATACCGTCCAAGTATTCCTTGTATTTGATAAGGACTCGCTATTGTTTTTAGCTTGAGTAAAAATCAAATCAAGAGAGAGATATTAACTCCTTGATATGCTTTTATCTATATTGAGTCTGACTCTCTAGTTGATTCTCTAGCAAAGTATTTCGGAGTTAGTCCATACAGATTGCTAAGCGAAATATTGGGTGGTGTTGTTAGACCCCCGCTTTTTCAATTGGTATAAGAGCAGGCAAACACGTTTAAGACCTCATCAGTCTGTGTTTGTAGCAATCTGAGTCTGTGGACAAGATCTCATACGCATAACAAAATGCCTCCCAAAGTTGTCAACTTTGTCAAGCGTCTCGGAAATACCTCAAAGGGTCACTCCTTAGATGATTCTTCCGAATCCCGAGGTACGAAGACTGTTCCATCATCTGTTGGTCATTCTTCCTCCAATGAGACTTTGGACATAATGGCAATAGATGAAATGGAGCTCATCAGAATTTCAAAAAATTCCACAGAGCTTGTTGATCTCAAGGATCATGTACAGCTCATGGATGAATTCGAAAAGTCTATTGATCGTGAGCAAGTACTCTACAACATTATAGGGTCATTCTCTAAGGAAATTGAGAAACTTCTTCAAGAAAACAACATACGACGTGAAAAGATTTGTGATCTTGAAAAGCTGGTCAAAGAAGGATCAATTAGAGAAAATTGTTTGATCAAGACGCATTCATCTGATCTAGACAGACTTCGTGTTGAGAAGGAGAAACTTGAAGCACCGCTTGTCTTAGCCCATGGACAGTGCGAATCCTTGGAAAAGGAAAACTCAGTCTTAAAGAAAAATTCTTCTGCACAAACTAATTCTCATGAATTACTTTACAGAATGAAATTTTCTCCAGAAAAAGATTGTGCCAAGAAAGGTTTTCATAACTTACAATCTTCTCCGGTGGCTATGAAGTTTAAACAAGTACCGGTTGTTGCTTCTCTTCCACGAATTTGTACCTTATGTGTAAAAAAAAATCACTATGTTATCCATTGTTTTGCTAGAAAGAAACGTGTTTCTGAACTTCACAAGTTGCTTCTTTCTACTGTCAATGGAGTAAATAGTCGGACGACTACTACAGTGAAGGTCCCGTTCACAGGAAACCAGGCATCTTATAAAAATGATCTCTCTCCTAGAAATCATTACAGGACATTTGTAAATCCACGTGTTACCAATGAAAGTATGTCCTGTACTTATAAGAACACATATGATAAATCTAAGTCTAGTGTGTGAAGACGAATTTCAGAAAATCCCCTAGAACCTATTTCTAGAGGTCCTAGACTTTGTCATCAGAAGGGTTTCTCGCCTGTGATTCCCAGAAGAAATGCTAGACGGACCCTTTTCCCTAGAAGTTGCAGTGAAAGGACTAGAAATGTTGTAATAAGACATCCTGAAAGAAATTACATCTACTCTCTCAGAACCTATGGTGAGACTATGTCTCCCTCTGCTACATAGCAGCAGAATGGTCCATTCTTGTGTTTAACTTGAGAGATACAAGGATGAGGATTTGAGAGATGCTCAAGTATTGTGATATATTTTTCTTGTCTTTGCTGTTTTACCCATTTCGCTTTGTCTTCTTGTCTCTATGATTTTGGGATGGAGGATTTTTGAAAGCTACGTAGTGTGCAATATCAATTTTAGGGCAAATGGTTTTTGGTCGGCCCACGAACGCCCGTATCTCCTCAAAGAACTCTAGGGTTTCTAGCCAGGGCATTCACGAACATATATAAATCTTATATGTATTTCATTTTTCTTCAGAAAGGAGGACTATGGAATCTGTTCCCAAAGAAGAAGTTAACCCCTTGGTTGAGGATGATCTCAAAGGATGTGGTTCTGGTCAAGAGTTTATACGGAAGAAGATGCTTGAAAGAAAAGAGTATAACACTTGGATTGGTGAATCTGTCAAGGATTTGATTAGTGTTCAAAATGAAGTTAAGAATGAACTGGCTAACCTCCAATTGCAGATAAACCAGCTGATTGATGGACATGCGAAAATCCTTGGTACTCAGAATATCTTGATCAAAAATCATAAGAAAGTTATCCTTGATTGTGCAAAGGCTCGTAATTATGCTCGCACTATTGATCAAAAATTCAACGTTCTAACTTTTGAACATGGTGTCTCTACGGTCAACAGGGTCAAGGATATCAGTGACTCCTACTTTGATGGACCATTTCAGAGGTATGAAATCATCAAGGAAAACTGAGTCTTATATGCATAGTAAGTCTTCTTTTTGGATTAGTTGGAAGAATAACTAGTGCTTTGAATAGCGATGATTGTGACTACACATAGCTATTTTTGTTTTCATCTTCTTATGTTTATTTTTTAGGTTTATTGTTATTAAATTCTAAAAATATTTGGAGGATGATGTTTATTGCAGTATTTTAATGGTTTGTGATATTGCAATATTTTTATGGGATATGTATTGTTTACGTTCGTGAACTTGAAGGTCCCATATTGCAGTCAAAAGTAAAGTCGTTCATGAATCAGTATTCGTATTGATGAAAGGACGAATGGACTTTTGACATATACAAAATATATGCCTATGCAATCATGTATTTGATGGAAAATAGGATGAAATCTTTTGTTCAACAAGGATAAAGTCTATTATGTCGTTATGATGGAAAATAGAATAAATCCTTGTATGTTATCCACGGTATTGATCTTCATTGATCCATTTTATTATGTTTTACCGTGAAGGCTCCATTGTGTGCCTTATGTTGAGCACCTTACAACTAAGTCGATTTACCTTGGCTTTGTTGGTTGTTCCATAAGATGCTATATGTCGAGCATTAGAAACTAAATTAATCAACTAGTTTGGTTATTTAGTTAGTACTCCATAAGTCTTCTTTCTTATGTTGAGTACATGTACGGTTAAGGTTGTCATATTCTATGATGAACTTAGTCAGGGTTCCATAAGTTCTCTTATGTTGAGCCCAAAATAATTAAATTGATTACTTCAATGATTAGTTTGGTTGTTTGTATTCCAATTAGATTAATTATAGGTTCTCTTGTAATTAATCTAGTTGAGTTTTCATATATTCCACAAGTTCTTGTGTTAAGTATATGAAAGGCTACACTATCATGTTCTTTGGTTAATGTAGTCATATATTCCGTAAGGTTTTCCTTATGTTGAGTATTTGAACGGATAAGTTAGTCATCTCCGTGTAATTGACTTAGTCGTAGCTCCGTGAGTTTACTTATGTTTAGCACTTTCAATTAAATTGATCACTTTTGTGGTTTGATTTAGTTGCGTATTCCAATTGAATTAATCATGGGTTTACTTGTGGTTAATTTGGTTGAGCTTTGGATATAGAAAATCATTCCTATGGTTTTTGGTGTCCAATAAAAAATCCTTCTTTTCTTTTGAAATTAAGGTCGCTCTTGTTGTTCTCTCGGGAATGACATAAAATGGGGGAGAGTTCTTTTGAACTTGTGCTTAATGGTAATATCTTGCGGGGAGTGCGGCTGTGGAATTTTATAGGGGTTATCTTGCATCTTAAAACTACTTGATGAATGTTTTTAGCTTAGGCTATTAGATTGCATCTAAATTAAGTTGGTATGTATTTTTCTTTTGGTCATGAAATGTCTCTTGTGGAAATTTCATTATGATCCCATTCTTGTACCTTTGCCAATTTTATTGACAAAAAGGGGGAGAAATATTGTAGTTCACACTACATGGTTTTCGGATCATTGTGTAGGGGGGGTGGTTTCCATGATCGAGATGGAGTATTGACTAAGGGGGAGTGATACATATCACCGTAGTATTATTGTTAAAGTCGTGATACAATTGGACTTTGATGTTATATAATAATACTATGATAATGTATAATAATGATCGAGAATCTCGATTTCTCTCGTTGTTATAGCTATGGATCTTCAACAACGATGGTGCTAAACTTACAACCTTTGGGATCATTGGAGTACTTGGAAGGATGAAGATTTCAAGGAACGTTGAAGATTAGACTATGGAATAGGAGCCGCTAAAGTTTATCTTTTTTGTGTTCCATATGTATTAATAATTTTGTCACTAAAATTGACAAAGGGGGAGATTGTTAGAGCATAGCTCGGTCAACCTCGCATGTGTTGCTATCTCAAGCATGTTTGTCAATGTTAGTGATCAAAAGTATAAGTCTTGATTTCTAGCCTACATAGCTAAGTCTCGGACTAGGATAGAAAAGTGTAGTTGAGCTCAAGGACTTCATGGCGATTCATCATACAACGAAGAAGATCTATACAAGGAACCGTGGAACTTCATCAACAAAAAGGTATGTGGAGACTTGAACTTATCTATCACTCAAAAGTCTATCTCTTCTATCTCCTACTTCTTATGAGACAAAAGTCGTGTGCTATATAGACTAGATCATACACATTTGATGTTTCGAGCTGAGCATTCATTACTTATCTTTTATCTCGAAATCGTGTGTTGGTAAAGCGTTTCGCTTTGATCAAGTTTATCTTCACCTAGTGACGAAAGTCATGAAAAGTTTCAATCACTTTGAGAATTGCTCCGACGTGAATTGGTCTGTGAATAACGACTACATAGCGTCCTCTGAGAATGTCTCAAAGATTGAAATGAGAGTTTAGATTACATAACCATGTATTCCTTGAACCGAAGTTTTCGAACTTTGTTGATCAAGAGAAATCGGGAGGATTGTTGAATTGGCTTTCCAAGTCCGCAAACCCAGTCCGCAGACTCAGTCCGCGAACTGTCGGAAGTTCTCGACCGAGAATTTTTGCTGGATTTTCCAAAACTCGTTTGTGTACTAAGTCCGCGAACTGGCGGAAGTTCTCTTTCCAAGAACTTCTGCTGAGTTTGGAAAACTCAACCGATTAAATTAAGTCCGCGAACTTGTTTGTGAACTTAAGAGGTTATGATCTAAAGATGTGCTCTGAACATGAAACATTAAATTACTAAGGAATACTTTATGCAAACCGTGGCTATAATGTTCATGAGCCGATTCAATCGAATCGAATCATCTTTGTTTCAATTGTGTCTTGTGTAGTTACATAAGATCTCATAGCAATTGAACAACTCTTTAACTAGTTCATTTGAGTCAATTGAACTAGTTATGGTGAAGAAGAACAAGGTTAATATGAAATGCTCATATGGTTAACCTTTTGGGTTACTATGTTGAACCAACATACACGTACACGTTTGGGCATGGTTTTCACGAACCCAGTAAACGTCTACCCAAGTGTGTGTGACAAGCTAAGTTTTCGATCTAACGGTTGAGAAATATTAGCTTGAATCTAAATCAGGTTTTCATCTAACGGTGAATAAGGATTGCTTTGTAACTAAGGAAAAACCATGATTTGAAGGCTATATAAAGGAGACATCTAGCATTGTGCAAAACTAATCCCCACACGTCTGTGTGCTACTAGTGCGCCCGCTAGAGTCGATCTCCACTAACCTTTGATTTTCTTCTCTAAAATCAGGTTAACGACTTAAAGACTTCATTGGGATTGTGAATCCAGACCGATACTACTTTATCGTAGTTGTGTGATCTGATCTTGCATCTTCTATCGTACGAGTACAATCGATTGATTGGCTTGAGATCGTGAGAGTTCTCCGATAGGCAAGATAAATAAGTCACAAACATCTTCGTCTCACTGTTTGTGATTCCTCGACAATCCGCTTGTGTAGTCAGGAAGGATTGTAGAGAGGTGATTGATTAATCTAGGCCGTTCTTCGGGAATATAATACCGAACTATCAATTGGTTCATGTTCACCTTGATTTTATATCAAAAGACGGAACAAAACCTAGGGTTTATCTGTGGGAGACAGATTTATCCTTTGATAGACTTTTCTGTGTGAGACAGGTCTGTTTATTATCAAGTCTGTGATTTTGGGTTACAGCAACTCTTGGTTGTGGGTGAGATCATCTAAGGGAATCAAGTGCGCAGTATCCTGTTGGGATCATAGGCGTAGGAGTACAACTGTACCTTGGATCGGTGGGAGACTGATTGGGGTTCAACTATAGTCCAATTCGAAGTTAGTTTGCAGTAGGCTAGTGTCTGTAGCGGCTTAATATAGTGTGCATTCAATCTGGACTAGGTCCCGGGGTTTTTCTGCATTTGCGGTTTCCTCGTTAACAAAATTTCTGGTGTCTGTGTTATTTCTTTTCCGCATTATATTTTATATAATTGAATAATACAGGTTGTGCGTTCGTGATCATCAATTGGAAATCCAACCTTTGGTTTTGACTGATATTGATTGATCCTTGGGCATTGGTCTTTGATACCGTCCAAGTATTCATTGTATTTGATAAAGACTCGCTATTGTTTTTAGCTTGAGTAAAAATCAAATCAAGAGAGAGATATTAACTTCTTGAGATACTTTTATCTAGATTAAGTCTGACTGCCTAGTTGATTCTCTAGCAAAGTATTTCGGAGTTAGTCCATACAGACTGCTAAGCGAAATATTGGGTGGTGTTGTTGAACCCCGCTTTTTCATTTGGTATCAGAACAGGCAAACACGTTTAAGACCTCATCAGTTTGTGTTTGTAGCAATCTGAGTGTGTGACATGATCTCATACGCATACCAAAATGCCTCATAAAGCTGTCAAAATGGCCATTTTGTTTAAGAAGAAGAAGAAAAAACCGCAATTGCTTTTCTCCGGACATACTTTTCTTCTTAAACAAAATGGCTGTTTTGAAATTGCAGAAAATTTACAAAAGCTTTCGAACACGAAGAAAGCTTGGAGATTGTGCTGTTCAGTGACTGATTTCGGGGGAGTTTACAATGGGTTATTCTCAAACAACAGTTGCACGAAGATTTGGTTGGGTTTTAGCCGAGAGATAGAAAGAGAAGATGATGGTGTTGTCACTGATAATCTGGATTGAATGTGAAGATTTGTGTATGTCGAATGGCTTCTGAATATTGGTGTGTGTGTGTTTAGTTTGTATTGTGTCGGAATTTGGAGAGCCATAAAAGGTGACTCTTGATGCAACAACAACAACAACACTGCATTGTGCTCAACAACTGTTTGCTTAATTGCCTGAACTAAAAATTGATACTGGTGCCTGAGATTTGTGGACGTGTTTGAAGTATCATGTTTCAATTAGAAACTCAAGAAGAACACTAGGAATCATCTGAGTTCAGTAGATAAAAGTGATTCGAGTTAGTAGTAGACTTGGTAGAATCAGGTGGAATTGTCAGAAAAGAGACCCTCCAAAAACATATCAAAGATTGAGTGGTAATTATGGCTCTATTTATTCACTTATGCATTTGTAGTTCTTTAGCCATACTAATAGATCCTAGCATCATCAGCCAATTAATTTAGTCACGTGAAATTCCTTATACAAAGCATATGAATTCACATGTGCTCATCTACACGGAACAATAAATGATGCTTACTAAACTGATAGAATACATCATAGAATAAGGTAAAGTTGTTCCGTAGACAAACAACGCGAAACTATATGAAGTATTAGGAAGATGCATGGAAATATAAATTATTAGAGAATTCGTGTAGAGGTTTCATACATAATTGGATTATCTTATTGCAGGTCGGATAACAGGCATAAAAGATAGCTATCTTTGCTAGCTCAGCCTCTTTGCTAAGTTGATTGAGAAGAGGAACGTCAAAGACTTGATCACCAACTCTGGCTTGGTGAGGTGGTGGTAGTGCTGTCATCGCTGTCTCTGCTTCATCAGGCGTTACAGCTGCTGCAGCTGTTGTTGCACTGAAAGCCGAGGAGAAGGTAAAAATTTTGTGTTTTTCAAAAATTTATTTGCACACCTGTATGAAAAAGACTAACTAGCATGGTAGTAACCGGTGGTACTCATTTAAGTAGCTTTCTAATTCAAATCGAAAGCTTTACTAGCCTGTTGTCATCCCAAAATATCCACTTTTAGTTCAGACACCTTATACAAGGAGGACAACGTTACACTTAAACCTAGCTACTACTTAGAATGTAATTATAAAAAAAAGGCCACTTCAAGTGCATCGTAGATCTGCCCACATTTGTTTCTTTCTATTTAACCATGGAAGGTTAGTTTGTGGTTCCTTTATGTAATTTATATGACTTGAAAATGATACACGAAATGTAAAATTTCAGATGCTACTAAAGATTTTTATTCACCAAACATGTGCAGAACTACCTAAGATTATTGTTTTGGCCTATTGGGTTTTGTTTTATTTTCCACTATTTTCAGTAATTAATCTTAACTTGCTGTGAGTACTACTATAGCAGTTGGAGCATGTAAAAAAGCAGGAAAATCATTGTTTTATGACAGTAGTTCTCTGTAACTCTCTCTGGAATGTGAACGTTATTGCGACCCATCAAGTTTGATTTTGATATATCCTTTGGTTTTAATTTCTTCTCTCACTTTTATAATGACTCTTTGTAAATTTTCTCATTTTTGGTTTTTCGGATCATTGAACTATAGGATTGTCATGAGCTCCAAGTGAATTCTTTTTTATGGACATTCGTTCTTTATCCAAGTATGCACGATGTGAATAAAAAATGCATCGCGACAGGGGCGAGGCGAAGCCGAGCCATACCAAATTAAAGATCCTAAACGACGGAGGCGAGGCAAAACCAAACCATACCAAATCAAGAATCCTAAGCATATAACGGGACGGGGTGAGACAAAACCGAGCCACCCCAAATCAAAAATCCTAAGCATGCATACACCAAATGAAAGATCCTAAGTGACGGGGCGAGGCGAGGCCGAGCCACACCAAAACAAAAATCCTAAGCATGCATCAGGACGGGGCGAAGCGAAACCGGGCAACACCAAATCAAAGATCCTAAGCAACGAGGGCGAGACGAACCTGAGCCACACCAAATCAAAAATGCATCGCAATGGGGTTGGGAAAATACCTGCAACACCAAATAAAACAAGCGTGACGGGGCGAGACAAAGCCACGTCACACCAAATCAAAAATATGGTAAATGGTTTTCGAGTCCGCCCGGTGCGTAGCACGGGTACTAACTCCATTATTATTATTATTATTATCAACTATTATTATTATTATTATTATATTATTGGATGGATATTATTACATGAAACTAGTTGGAAGGCTAATCTACCAGCGAGTCTCATGGGTAACCTAGCCAAGGGAGCTGAAACGGCGGGAGGGGGGCTGAAATTGTATCACAAGGGAGGCAAACTAACACTACCTTCCATGTTAATTCCTGCAATATTACGTCATTGGGGACTCGAACCTGTGACCTCCTGAATCGCATTAAATTTTTGGAGAACGGGATGACCAGCTGAGCTAGGGACCCGTTCAAAATCTAGATATCAAATCATGGAACAGAGAACACCAACAGATTTTTTATCACCCATCATTAATCAACATAGCATTGTTATTATTAAGCAAGACATGTTGTCATAGCGTATAGGCCAATCAGAAAAGTATTTTCTTAATCACTGATAGCATGCGAACAAACTTCATATAACGAAATCAATACCGAACACAATCACTAACATATTGAACGACAATTATTAATCTCTCAACACCTAGTCAGTAAATGCTTTGACAAGAACTCACACGAATGCAGCAGAACACAACTTAGAGAGATAGTTGGTAAAGACAAAACAATCACATTCATGCCAACATCAATAGCACACATTCACTTAACAGGGGACAAACAAGCACGCAAAGAAAAGTGGATTTTTTTTCTTATTTTATGGATGGATGAGGCGAACATTACAATGTCACAGAAAAGAACACAACGACCACGCTCAATCGTTTTTTTTCTTTTTTTCCTACTTGCACACGTGTGGTAGCAAGAGGGCAACACCGCACGTGTACCAAACGGAATTTACACCAAGAAGTATTCACCAAGGAGTTAGGGCGTAACCACGATACCATTATTCCCCAAGACACACGTGTGGGCAACGGGTGTGGTCTAGACAACCACAGACATAGATTTATCCTTCCCCAAAACAAATCCTGACCGCCATTAACATAGGCTAAGTTAGCCCGACAACTGTACTTTATATACTATATACTAATAAATATATATATATATATATTGAGATGATGCATGAGTAATTATCTTATAAACGGATGACAAATAATAAAGTCAACACTTAACAAATCCCATAAAATTAAGTAGTGATCTTATATTGAAAAGAATTAACACTTTCAGTACGTGCCAATCACCAAGTGGTCTGGTGGTTGGCATGCTCTTCCCACTGTGGAGGTAGGGATTCGAACCCTGTAATTCCTAAAATCCATTCCAATTTAAGGAATTTGGATGTAGTCTAGGGACCACTAATCAAGGGCATCAAAAAGAAAAAAACAAAAAAAAAACACTTTGAGTACCTAAGCAACAGATGAATGGAATTTTATTTATTTATTGACGTTAACATGACTACATAAAAAATACAGAAAACGCTCCATAATGTTGAATATGATTATGCTTTATACCTGCTTCCGAATTGATGAAATGTAACTTGGAAGATTACGAACCAACAACTGATGCTTCCGCGTCTGGGATCTAGAAACCGTTTATTACTGTTTCAAAATGAATTTTTAGTCTCACTGTTCTCCTTCCTATACCGCTAGCTATAAACTCTCTCGAACGAATACACCTTTTTCTCTCTCAAAAATTTTCCTTCCCTTACCTCGTGAAATAGCTCCCTATTTATAGTCTCTTCCAATCAACTAGGACCCTATGATTGAATTCCTAAGATCAAACAATTGAACTCTTTTTTTTTTTTTTTTTTTTTTTTTTTTTTTTTTTTAATGTAAATAAGAATTATATTAATCAAGAAATATAGTACAACATGTTTAAAATCTCATTTTTATCAAAATATTGGAAATAACACTAGATTTTAAAACCATGTGCTGCATGTGAGAGAACATGTGCCGAAGATGCTTTACTCGAGCTTCTTTTGCTATGTGGTCCACCGCAGAGTTATATTTCCTGTTTATATACTTTACCTGGGCTTGCGGAAGTTTCTAAGTTTCTTCAGTATTGAGTTCACTTCTTGTATGGTGTTATCCGCACTCCAAGAAGAATCTTAGAAAGACTTGTTGATCGTCTCCGCCAAAGTTTTGCAGTCTGTTACTATTGAGACAATGGATAATATATTTTTACTTAACCATGAAGATGCATTTAGTGAAGCTTTTGATTATGCATGAAAGGCTGAGGAGACCCACTCCGAACCAGCTTCAATATACATAAATGTTTCGTTGTCCACAAAATAAAGTAAAAAAGCATATCCCATGGTCGAATCTTCTTTTTTGAAAGCCGTATCAATAAATATTATCCAATCCGAAGATAGGTCAGACTATTTCTCTTTGAGGTTATTTCTTTTTTCAATCTTCATTAAGTTTTGGATCCTTGCCTGAGTATTCTGGTATAGAAATTTTTTGATTTGCTCCATAAGGTGAATCAGGTTCAGATTTATTTTCTCAAAAACTACCGAACATCTGTGCTTCCAAATGAACCAGGATATAATAGCTATTTTATCCGATAGTTGAGTGAAATTTTGGTCCGTGATCCACACTTTTATCCAATTTTCTATGGAATCCGAAGTAATTCTAGTGTTCACCGCTTCTAGAGAAAGACCAAACCAAATTTCTCTTGCAAAGGGGCAAGCGCGAAAAAGATGTTGTTCTGATTCTTGCTCTTTGGAATTACACATTGGACACTCTGTGTTTATGTCTGAATTATGCACCCCGAGTCTTGAGTTAGTTGGAAGTGCTTTTTGAGCTAATTTCCAGACGAATAATTTTATTATTGGGATTACTTGGATTTTCCATTTTTTTCCAGGGAAAGCAGGTTAATGAATTGCTCTCTGATCTTAGTTTATGAGAAAGTTATAAACATTTTTTGCCGAAAAGGTTCCTGAAGGATGATGTTGCCATCTGACTTTGTCTTGTTCTTGTCTTTTTAGCGTAATAACTAGGGTTTTCGCTTTTATTTTTGGATCAAAATAAGTATCAAGTTTTTCTTGATCCCGTATATTCTCGTGAGTGATCAACTCATTTACCCTCTGTGGAACCGGATCTTGAATATTAATGGACTTCTGAATAATATATGTGCTAGGAACCCATTTGTCTTCCCAAATTTTTTTGGAAGCTCCATTTTTTACTTGCTAGATAAAATTGCCTTTAATGAGATCCAAACCTTTTTCTATACTAGTCCAAATCCAAGATAATTTGGAAGATCTAGAGAATTCCAGAGATTATGAGTTTGAGAAATATTTTGCTTTGAGAAGTTGAGCCCAAAGTTGATCTTGCTCTGAGATGAGACGTCTAGCTAGTTTAGTAAGGAGAGCTATGTTAAACTGGTGCGGATTCTTGATTCCAAGACCTCCTTGGGATATAGGCTTGCAGATGCTGGCCCAAGCCCTAATATATCCTCCTCTGCTTTTGGGCTTGTCTTTTTTTTCACCAGAAATCTCTTTGGATTTTGTCCATATGATCTAGCGTTTCTTTAGGAAGAGCTAGCACTTGCATTTGGTAAGTTGGATAACCTTGAAGAATGGATTTTATTAGAACTGTTCTGCCAGCTTGAGAGAGCAATTTAGATTTCCAGACTTGAAGAGTGGCATAGTATTTTTGTAACAAAGGTTCACAATTTTCTTTTCTATTTTTATCGAAGAAGAGAGGAGTTCCCTGATATCTATAATTTTTTGTCACTAAAAGAACTTTTAGAATTCTCGCAATGATTTTCCCATGTTTCGGATGAATTCTGGGACTGAAGTAGATACCGGATTTCTGTAGGTTGACCATCTGTCCGTAATCTTCCCAAATCTTGATAAGATGTCTAATAAATTTTTTGCCTCACCTAGATTAGCTTTTGTGAATAAAAAACAGTCATCTGCGAAGAAAAGATGAGAGATGTTTGGGCATCTTTATTTATTTTAAGGCCCGAAATTTTCTTTTCAGAAACTGCTTTTTCTAGGAGTCTAGAAAGAATCTCCATGCAAATTAAAAATAACACCCTTCTTAGATCTCTAGAAGTGATAAATTTCGGACCCGGGGAACCATTTAGGAGGATAGAAAATGATGTGATTGAAATGCAATGCATTATTAGCTTTACCCACGTGTCACTAAAACCTAATGCTGATAGAGCTGATTTTATGAGAACAAACGAAGATATTTGCGAGAAAAGACGTATATGAAAACTTAACCATCATATTACGACATTTACCGTTCTATTTTATGAGACTATGTCGTATGATTTTCGTAGATTTAATATTATAAAGAAAAATTTTCGAGTCAAGCTTGTCTTAACAAACGGTTGAACTCTAAAACCTAAATATTATTACTCACTTTAAAAAATATTATTCTCACATTGGATATTATTATTACCAAAATACAAAAGATTTCATTTAAAATCATGATCTTAGTTGGAAGGAAATACTTGGGAATAAAGGAATCTAATGTTAAAAGTACGTCGACAGTTGGGGTAGACGTCTAGCTAATGAGAATGACTAGTGTATTCATTTGGGAATGGACAGGACTCGGTGAACCTATTAGGATAAGATTAGATTTTGTGTCCGAGTTGTTTTTTTAGCCATATTTTTTATTAGGTGTGGCTCGGTTTCGCCTCGTCCCGTTCCGATGCATTTTTAATTTAGTGTTGCACGGCTTTGCCTCGCCCGTCGCGATCTTTTTTGATTAAGAGTGCTTCGCCTCGCCTCGTCCCGTCCCGATTTGATTTGGTAAAGCTCGGTTTCGTCTCGTCCCGTCCCGATTTGATAAAACTCGGCTTCTGCTTCGCCTCGCTTTGCCCCGTCCCTATTTAATTTGGTGTGGCTTGGTTTCGTCATAAACTATTATACAGCTACGCTCGGGCATATTTGTATACTCTATAAGGTGAAAAATGCATAAAAATATGTCAAAAGTTAATATTGATTTCATTATCAACTTTGTGACGGAGTGAAAGAAAAGAATATACAATAAAAGAGCTAATTCTGCAATTGGGGAAAATATTACCTGATTAACTTTTATAGATACACAGGATTTTGCAGTGCCACGCATAGAAACCTCAGCTGGGACACACACATTGCAAGGCTGCTTGGCCCTCCACAGATACTCATAATGCTTGGGGGAAATGTACCATTTCCCACTCGTACACGTAATCCAAGTAAACCTGTTAGGGAAATTATTTAACCTAGTTTAATCGGGCCCCAAAAAACAATTAGGGCCTCATCCATTGTATTGCATCCCAAATTTTTCAGGGGTGTATTAAATTTTTTTGGAAATACTATTTTCCCCTTCACTAAAAAATAATCTTAAAATCCTGTTAACCCTTAATCCTAAGTCCCAATTCATTTCTAGTTCTAAATAAAAAAATCACTCCCCCTCTCACCCTCTCGACTCTTCTCTTCTCCACCATTAACGACTCCAAGAAAAGCAAAAAAAAAATTCACCCGAAAAATTTCAGTTACAGTAAAAGGGTCGTCAATTCGACAAGCCTAAACCCTAACGATTTTTCATATGCATATAGAGACCATAAAAAATCGTTAGGGTATATGATGATCAAGATAACGATCATATTTCTGGTTTTCATATTTTTTACCCTAGATTAGAGTCATTAACATAATATAGAAACCTATGACGATCCTCTATGAACGATCATTTTTTAAACGTTAACGACCCCACGTGAAAAACAAACAGTCTCTCTGTCCCAAAAAATTTCAGAGTCGTCTTGGTATAAACACACAAAATAACGACTCTTTCTGACCCAAGCTAAGAGTCGTCAGGGTATATCATATTACCCTGACGATTTTTCATAACCTGGAAAAGTTGCAGGTTTGAGTCATCATTTTTGGTGTCAATACATTGACGACTTTATAGAGTCGTTGAGGTATACATCCCTCGACATTGACGACTCTTTCTCTGTGTTGTGACATATATCCAATCCATGAGAGAATTTAAGATAATCTTACCATCAACACAATCATCTTTGTTGCTTGAACCTTCCCAACATCATTTCCCCTACTTGAATTACTCATTTCTAAAATCCCTATTTTTTCCTCTAAAACCTCCTCTTTAGAGCTGTCAATTAGTAACCCGGTCCGCGGGTTGACCCTAGCCCGGCTTGTTTCAACCCGGTTTGGCTGGGCTTGTTTCCTAAACGGGCCGGGCTAGGTCTGTTATATCTGACCCTAATAGAAAACAAGCCGGGCTAGGTCTAACCCGCGGGTTACCAGCCAACCCGTTAAATTAAGATAGTAACCTGTAATCGGAGGTTTCGGTAGAATTTCACCTGCTACCCAGGTAACCGGGAACTTCTCTTTCTTATCTAAGTTTTCTAAAAGAAAGAGAAATCAGAAAACAGAAAACTTCTCTTCAAGACTTCAAGTTTTAGATCTGGACTGGAGGCAGAGGTATTCGTGTTCGTCTCTTTTTCTAACTTAAAACTAAATAGGGTTGTTTTTTCTATTCTGAGTTCTAGATTAGATTTTGATCTTTAGGTTTAACTATAATGATTTTTTTTTTAATTTTCTAACTATCTGTTATTCTGTTTGATTTTCAGGGGTTAGGGTTAGGGCTTTACTCGTAATCAACTAACCAAGTTTTATCCTTTAGGTTGTTTTTTCACTTCTAAGTTATAGATTAGATTTTGATCTTTAAGTTTAACTTTAATGATCTTTTTTTTTTTCTAACTATCTGTTTGATTTTCAGGGGTTAGGGCTTTCTTTAGACTACCGTTGAAGAAGAATAGGAAAAATTGGCCGATGATTTTACTTCTACTTTCCTAATCTAGGTGAGTAGTTCTAAGTTTTTAATGCATAACTTGTTTTAAGTACTGTTAGGTGTTTGTGGAAATGATTCTTAGAACCCCAATCCCCTTTTCACGAATTTGTGTCATTTATTGTTAACTCATGTCTCTAAATGTCAATCTATCTCTTAATGTCAATCTATAATAAATTAATAATACATAGCTTGCTTACGTTATGCTTGTGAATATTTATTTGAATTACAAAGGTTTACTGATTTTGAAAATGGAAATGAACTCCATATGCAGCATGTCAGAATCAGAAAGCACATGTTTTATTTTGGCTTACATGAAAGTGTAAAAAAGCATACTTTTGTTGGCTTTGCCTTTGCCAGTTTGGGATGTGTACTTGTTGGGATTTTAATTATTGACAGCTCTAGTCCCCTGTGATGTAGCTCAAGGCTTACTAATTTTGATTTTTGAATTCTTTATGTAGCTTCCTAAGATGTCAGTTGAAGAAGACCATGACGATGTCATGAGTGAAGAGGATATCACAGTAGTAGAGTCGATGACAAGTCAAGAGCATGCTTCAAAGAAAAGGAAATTTACATCAAAAGTATGCAATGATTTTGATTGGTCACGAGACAAAGATGGTAAAGAAAAGGCTACGTGCAAGCATTGTAGGAAGGAATATGCTTATGACAGTCAGAAAGGAGGAACATCAACTATGTCAAGGCATTTAAAGAAGTGCCCTAGACTGAAGATGCAAGATGTGGGGCAACTTTTGTTATCTACAAATAATGGAGAACTGGCTACTCGTGCACGCAAAATAGATCAATCAAAGTTTCGGGATTTAGTTGCAAGACTAATTATTGGTAAAAATCTCCCCTTTAATTGTGTAGAATGGACTGAATTTAGGGAGTTATGTAGTTATCTAAATGTCGATGTTGAAACCATATCAAGGAATACTACAAGGTCTGATATTCTTAAAATGCATAAGTTCCAAAAAGAAGTTATTCGCAAGAAATTACAATGTGCTCCAGGTAAAATATGACTAACATCAGACATGTGGACCTCCGTCAACACCACTAGATACATAAGTTTAACAGTACACTTTGTTGATCAAGATTGGGTATTGCAGAAGTTTCTTTTAAATTTTTTTCCACTGCCACCACCCCATACTGGTCAAGCACTTTCAGATAAGTTATTTCTGATGTTAAATGATTGGGGAATTGAAGGAAAAGTAACCAACATCACTTTGGATAACGCTGCATCAAATACTTCATGTGTTAAGATAATGAAGAGTCGATTCATTGCAAGGAATGTTATGTCGGATACTGGGAAAAGAAACTTTCATATAAGGTGTTGTGCTCACATAATAAATCTTATTGTAAGAGATGGACTGACAGAGATTGATCCAGCAGTAATCAAGATAAGGTTAGCAGTGAAGTACCTTAAAGGTTCACAAAGAAGAAAACAAAATTTCTTGGATATTGTCAGCGATTTAGGAATGTCAGTAAAGATGGGTGTTCGACAAGATGTTAAGACAAGATGGAATTCTACTTATCTTATGTTGCAAAGTTGTATTTCTTATGAAAAAGTCTTCACTCATTTGAGGTTGGTGGACCCTGACTATGCAGAGTCTCCTAATGGGGAAGAATGGGAGCAAATCAAAGTGGTCACGAAGTTTCTCCAGGTCTTTTATGACCTCACGACTCTATTCTCTGGAAACAAGTATCCTACTTCTAATTTTTATTTTGATGGGGTTTGTCAGATTAAAGTATTATTAGATCAAGAGACAACTAATGACATTAAGTTCATCAGAAACATGGCGAAGAAAATGCAAGAAAAATTTGCCAAGTATTGGAAAAAATTGAGTCCAATATTGGCAATGGCAGTCGTTTTAGACCCTCGATTGAAGTTTGAATTTGTAGAGTTTACTTTAGAAAAGGTGTATCCTGTTGAGCGTGAAATGAAGAAGGAAGTTGATATTATTAGAAAAAGGATGGCGGTACTCTATAAAGAGTATCATACGGCGTCAACTTTAAGAGGTTCGACAACAACCAATGAAACTCAGAATTCGGGTACTGTAAATGGTGGGAATTCTGGACGCAATGGAAGTGCTTTTATGCAGGTGATATTTCTTTAAATTTTAACTGCTTGAACATTTCTATAACTGTCCATATAGAACTGGTAGTTAATTGTTGAAGTTTTTTTATGCAGGAATTTGCCGCGGAAAAAAAAAGTGGTGGTCAACAATCTGACAAGTCAGAACTAGAACAATATCTAAGTGAGTCATCAGGATCAATGTCAACTGATTTTGACATCTTGAAGTATTGGAGAAGCCAAGAACTACGAAACCCTAATCTTACAAGAATGGCAACCGATATTTTATCAATTCCTATTTCAACTGTTGCTTCGGAATCTGCATTTAGCCTTGGGGAAGGGTACTTGACAGATATCGCAGCTCCTTATCACCTGAAAGTGTCGAGGCATTGATAACAACTCGTGATTGGATATATGGAATCGGTAAGAGGCTAAGTGTCTTGAGTAATATTTAAAATTAGTTGTAAGTCTATTTAACAATATATATGAGATTGATAATTACTTATCTTCAATTATATGTAGGAGCTGCATCAACTGATGTTGAGGAAGTGAAAGATAATGATATTAGTGAGGATGTATTGGCATTTGAGCCAACAAACAACAATGATGCAGTAAGTTCTTATGCGTCTAATTAGTATCTGTACTTCAGCGATATAAAGCGGGTAATTATGAAAATTCTATTTATTTACATTAACACATCCTTTTGTTTGATATACTTTTTGCTGGAAATTACAGATTCATACTGGAGCATCTTGAAGTGATACACTTCTAGACACAATTACAAAGATACATGGAAAAAGAACATTTTTTGGGCACTGATTTAGGAAATATTTTGGACTTCCATATGATATCACTGTCTCCTATTTTTTGTATAAATATGAAGGGAGACACTAACGATATATATTGTATATGTGAATGCATATGAGGGTTTAGGACCTTTAGGTTGTGATTCAAGATTTCAAAGTCAGTTCAGTAGACGGTAGCTTCAGTTCAGTACTTTAGTTTGTCCACTTTTGTATATAAAAGGACAAACATAGATAATAGTTACTGTCACTTTGAGGATTCTTATATGAATCACAATCCTGGACCTATATCCTTAATTCCTTATTAATGAATATGATACTTTTTGTGCAGGAATAAGGAATTGGTTGTTATTATGGTCTCCTCTTCACTAGTGATGAAGTGTTTTAGACTTTTAGTAGGTGATACTCTGTGGTAAACTGGTAGGCAGTAAAAGTGGAAGTTTGTATTTTTTTTTTTTTTGGTTTTATATATGTATGTAACTATGTCTATATGTATTCCACTCCACAACTTTGGTTTGGTTCATTTCAATCATGTTTTAGTTGTATTGTGGAATCTGTAATCTGTTTTCAGTATGCACTTTTTAGTATTTAGACTTGTGGTTGTTTACCATATTCATATTTTTAGCACAAAAAAATAATAAAGTCAAATTTACCAGCCAACCCGCAACCCGTCAGAGCCAACCCGTCTAGGGCTAGGGTTGGGGTTTTGGGCTTGTACATGAACAGTACTAGGGCTAGGGTTGACACTAACCCGTCCATGACTTGTCAAGCTAGGGCCGGGTTGACCCTAGCTTGCCCGTTTGACAGCTCTACTCCTCTTCTTCTTCTCAACTCAAAAAAAAAAAAATTGATTCTAAAATCTGATTTTAATCTAACATAATCTAACCCCACTAATTAACTTAACTTGATCAAGTTTTAATACTAATCATTCACGGGCAGTTTAGCCATTTAAAAATATTTTGGTTAAGGGGTGACTCAAATTAGGTTTTAATGACATTTTTTGTCCTCTAATGGGAGGCCCCTAACTGTTTTTTGGGGGCCCCAATTAAACTAGGTTATTTAAATATCTCAGATGTATCTGGATACGGCATTTACATGTGCTTAAATATCATTAAACAAAAAAGATGCAGAAAGGCGATTTTGTAACTTAATTCCTCACTCTTTCCCTGTCTGTTTAACATTCGAAGATGAGAAATTTAAACATTCGAAGATGAGAAATTCAAACTAAAGCACTTCACATTCACACTTATCATTGCATTTACAGTTTGGTCATCAACCTATCAATTTTTCTCTTCGTAATGAGAAATGCATATTCGAAATGATTCAAAATGCTTCAAATTAAGGTAAACGAACTTGGCAAGAGAACTTGTGGTAGATTACTTAGGATTCTGAGCATGCAGGCATCCTTAAAACAACTTAAATATAAGAAATGAAAGTCGCACTCGCACACAATAGAAGTATGAAAAATCCTGTAGTGCAAAATTTTGGCAAATAGTTCATTTGTCAGTATATTAACATAAAGAGAGAAGAAATCTCACTTGGAGATATCAGTAGCTGATGGGGATGAACCCGAGTATGATGTACCCTTCAAAGTGTTTTTTCTCTCGCTCCTTATGAGCATCCATAAGCGCCCTTTCTAACAGGACTTTAGCCTCTGCTTTAATTTACCGATAAACTTCGATGGAGAAGGCTAAGTCTTCAACCTGTAAGAAAGCTATGTTTAGTTGCATGCAATTTTAAAGGAAGGGAAACAAATAAATTAAAATTTCTGGAAATAAGAACTCAACAATTTTAATAACAGATGAAATACAAACCAAGTAAAGAAGTCCATCGTAAGGTTTATCATGTGTTATCTCCATTTTTAACTCCTAAATTCCCGCTAATCGAGTTCCCTTACCTGTAAAAAATAACCAAAAGGCTTCACTAATTATACTGCCATATCATGTATTGTTCCAAATTACTTCAATATTACACATCTTTGTCATGAGCAACATCGTAAACTTATTGATTCCCAACTAATTCCAACAACACAATCATATTAAAAATGTGACTCATATCTTTGGTTATATTTTCATACTTCCCTTGAAAATAAACCTCCTTCATGCTCATAAAAACGTGACCCATACTATCAGTTTTTGTCCAATGATCAGGATACAACTTGCCATATGGAACAAAAAAATGCCCAACCTGTATTGGCAATTACCATTTGTTTCACAAAACAAATCCGAGAAGTGATTAGTAAAATCAAAAGGGTAAATCACAGAAGAGATTCACCCAAAAAAAACTTGAATATAGATGTGTAGGTGGTGGAGAGGCATACGAAAGTAAAAACCCTGATATTATCCGACATTGTTGAGAAACCTAATAGAAACGGTGCAAAAACAGTAAATAAAAGGGTGTAACCCTTTCTCTAATCTTCAATCCCTTTGAACCCCAACCCCTTTTTCCTGGATGCGAAGGGTTTCATGAGAAAGAAAAGAGTTTCATGGAAAAGAAAAGTTATTAGGGTTATAGGATATGGAGGAGAGGAACCAAAAAAAAAAGATGATAAGGGTATTGTAGTGTTGCCTCCAGCATCACAAAATAAAAACCCCGAGGGAAATCAACAAACTCTAATGTAAACTTCAAGTGATCAAACCCTTGTCAAGTTCTCTTGCCGCAGGAAAATTGTTTTGGTTGTGTAAGGTTCCATAGGAGAGTAGAGAGAATAGAGAGGAAAACAAGAAGTAGAAATTGAAGTTTAGTCCCAAAGTTACTGGGCTTGGGACGCTTTAGTCCACTCATCTCAGGCCTAGTACTCTCTAGTCCAAAAAATCCTCATGTCCAACGGTTTAGTCCAGATTTCTACGAGTTGGTCCAAATTTTAGCCGGTTTAGAAAATGCAATTTTTTCTTACTTTCATAATTACCCTCTGATGTTTTCTTGTTCATTTCTTTAGATCTTAGTTTTTCGGAGAGAGAAATAGAGACAGGTCCAATTTAGTGTTGTTTTTTCAGTTGAGATTCGTACTTCAAGTTAGCATTTTGATGTTTTCATTTAATGTTTATTTGATTGATTTCTTCTTCTTCAATTTTCTAGGTTTGATATGTTCATGGAAATATCTGATTTAGTTTATTTAACTCCCTTTAGCCCTCAATCTATCATTCAGTTGATGGAAATCTCATATTCTTCGTGTTGTTTAATTTCGCTGATATGTAAATCTCAAGAGTGATTTTAGTTACAATTAACCGAAAGAGATGAATGAAGAAGATACGACTGCATCTGTTAATAAAAGTAAGTTCTATATTTAATTCAGCTCTTCTAGGTTCTGATTTACTTTTTATGTGTTCTAGAATTGTTTTTGTCATTGTTTTGTTAATTTCTTCTTTTAATTTCTAATATATTGTGAATTTAGTCTCATCTGATTTATAATTTCTCTGTCAAAATCAACTAGATCTCAATCTTCACATATATAATCGGCATCCACACTATATCCCTAATTTAAAAGCATTTGTAAATTAACTTAATTGATATTGGTTTTAGATCATAATCATGAACCTTGCATGTAGTAATGTACTTGGAAATGAAGTACCCCCATGTGCTCGTTGCTCTCAGTGCCATCTACATCTGAAAATCATTATAAATGTGAATAAGCAAAGAATTTAGCATTAGACTGTAGAGTTTAGATCTAGATTATCCCTTTTTAATCATATAATTTTGGTAATAAGTAGTGATTAATGGCACACATGTGCAAATCAATTAGGAATGCACGGAGAAGCCACTATGTATGCTGAAATTTTTTTAAAAAATTATAAAGAGGTATATAATGAATCTTTATTTGCTATTTCATATTTTTTTTCAGGTGTGAAATAATAAGGAATCCCTGATTTGAAAGCATCCGAAAGTGAACTGAAACATCTGGAAATTCCATGAGGTATTAGTAAGCCAATATTTATGCATTCATTTGATAAAATCTAGAAGGTGATTATAGCTACTTAACTGGAAATTATCTCTCAATTTCAAAGTGTTTGATATAATATATTTTTACGTAGTTGTGCTGCGTTTGCAACTTTGAAGAACAATCATGATAGTATAGACATTCACGTAGAAATCCCAAATAATTCTCTTCCATAATGCTTTAGCTTCTTGGCTGGTCTTAGATTTTATTAGTTACACTTTGTTTAATTTAATGACTTGCAGAGGTCGGTGGGATTTAAGTTTATTACTTTGTTTTATTAGTTACATTTTGTTCTTCTTTTGACTATGTTTTTAATTTTTTTGAGCTATAGTAGGTGTAGAGATTATTGTGTGTGTATTTGTTTCAGTTTGTGGTCATTCTCCTTGTACCAATAATTCTCTTTTCTTTTCTTTTCTTTTTTTCTTGAATTTGTATATGATTAAACCTTTTGTCTTTTCAGTTTTTCTGGCTTGGTTGGTTTTGTTTTCCCGATGTATTTTAAAAATGCTCAAGTAGCTACACGGTAGTAATATAATGTACTTTAAAGATCTAACACGATGAAGTACTTTAGTTGAGCATATTGGGACTTTCCAGTAGTCATTTCTCTAGTGTTAGATGACGACATTATACCACGTTATTAACGTGTCATATATAACTAACAAAGAATTCTGTGAGAATCAGGTGACGATTGTTTTTGAGGCAAACTGATCTAAGTTAGTGTTACTGTATTATCTTGAATACTTTGTGATTCTTAAACACTTGCCTTAACAGATTGTACACATTTTCTATTAAATTGTTAATGTGCACATAGTTGTACACACATTGAATCTTAATGTGTACATTATTATACACATGTTAATTTTTAATGTGCACGTAGTTGTACACCTGCTGACATTATTATACAAATGTTAATTTTTAATGTGCACGTAGTTGTACACCTGTTGATCATTAACGTGCACATGGTTATACACTCGTTTAGTTGATATACCATATTACAATGATAAACAGACCTTTATCTCCCACTGGGTCATCTGTTTAGTTTGAAGTGGGGAACAATGAAAAGTGGGATACTACGACTGTTTCAATTGCCATTAATTTGGTGGAATTGAGTTTGCATTTAGGGTAAACACTAGATGCTCCTCTTGCTTCTTTATAGGTATATAGATTTATTTTGTGCATTTGTCCTCATTAATGTGTACATAGTTGTAAACATTCTTCTTACTATACAAGAATCTTTTATTTTAGATTTAATTGTTATTTTCTGTTTACATCTTTAATATGATAACTAATGTTGCTATGCTTGCATCCTAAGATGATGCAACACGGTGCAAGTAATTTGTTCTAGTTGTATACTTTGGTTCCCTTGATGATTCCTATCTTAATATTGGTCCTAACTGATAATATGATTGTGTAATTTAGGCTTTCTTAGTTGAATTTGATAAGTACAACCTTCGTTTAATGAAATAACATATTGATTCTTAATGTGTACATAATTATACACATGCAGATAGTTAATGTGTATATAATTGTACACTTGTTGATTGTTAATATGAATAATTGGCGTTGTGCATGTTTTACAGCGGTGTACATATTGGTGCACCTATGTAAATCTTATGAAAAAGTTAGATTCCATTGTTTTACAACGGTGTACATATTGGCGCACCTGTAGGAAGTAATTCCCATGAAAAAATAGGTTTGTGTGTGGTTGTGAATGATCATCTTTATGCATGTTTTGAAGCGGTGTACATATTGGTGCACCTCTTTTATTCCCATGTAAAAGTAGGTTTGTGTGTGGTTATGAATGATCGTTTTTCTACATGTTTTGCAGGGATGTACACATTGCTGCACCTGTATAATTCCCATGAAAAGTGTGCCCGATTGTGAATATGTGATCGATTTTATGCATGTTTTGCAGGGGTGTACACATTGGTGCACCAGTGTATTTTCAATGAAAAAGTAGGTTTGTTTGTGGCTATGAAAGATTGGTTTTAGGAATGTTTCACATGGATGAATACATTGATGCACCAATATATTTCTCATGAAAAAGTAGGTCTGGGTGTGAGTATGATTGATCTGTTGTGCATGTTAGTAATCTTCTTTTCAGTAAAGTGCAATGAATCAATGTACTGGGATATTTCGAAGCCATATTAAGTTTATGTAGTAATGCCCACATGGATTGTGTCTCTGACCATAAACTAACTTTTTATTTTGATCGTTTTTTATGCTTTGTTTTCTTATGTGGATGTTGGTGAAAGGATAATCACTTTCTTTTCAAGCTGCGATTTCTTATGTTCATTGTTTTGTCCTCGATGCAGTCCGGCTATTATGGATGTTATCCAACTGGAGTTTGGCATGTCTGATATTTTTCTCAGTATGTGTGGACTAGGGTGGCAGTCTGGCTACCATGGATTTTAGATTTTTTTTTTATCTTTGCAGCGGTGTACATAATTGTACACACAAATGTAGATTAAAAATTTTTAAAAATGAAAATTATAGTCATATGTGTACTCTTTTTGTAACTCTCGGAAAATGCTTTCCAAATATATAAATAAAGTTTGTCGATTTTGGACGAGTGGTTTAAAAGATAAATTGTTTTTAATTATTTTTTATATTTTGTTAAAATTGCTCGACGTGTCACGTCCATATTGAATTTGTCAGTTACAAACAGTTTCCACTCGCTGCACGTGTGCTTTATGAAACACATGTGGAGGTCAGCAGCGTCTTTATACATATTTTGGACTAATTTGTTCTTAATTGGAACGGGGTGGACTAATCTGTTCTTTTTTGGGGGGGTTTGGACTGAACCGTTTTTTTCCCAAACAAGAACGAATGGAGAAAAAGAAGTTAGGGTTTGTTTTTAGTTTTTTTGTTCAGTTTTTTTTAGTTGAGATGGCAAGTGACATGGCAAGGGAGAAGGGAAAAATTAGGAATGACATGGCGCAAAAAGAGAGAATTTCTATACAATTTGGGGAGGGAAGGGTGAGGGTAATCGTGCAACGTGGAGCCCATATAACTTAGGTTTTTAAAAGAATATAAGATGTCTAGCTAATGGGTTTTGACACTAATTAGTGGACTTTCAAAATTGTTCGGACTAAGTTGATTTATTTTGGTCCAACGTAGTCGGTGGATGTATCATTTTACTCTCAAACTATACTTCATTTCACGGTGCGCATGTTGCTAGATTCAATTCACAAAAACATTTTTTTTTGGTACCAAATTGGGGTGTTTACTCCCATTCTTGATGAAATAAAAGTCGTTGTTTTTTATATGAAGCCTTGGACTACACCATGACATGATAGCTTTCCAAGCCTATTCAACCAAATATTATGGGAGAATACTGGTATAGATCTTGTTAGTATGGTTGAGAGTTTTTCTCATTCCAAGCACGTCTTGGAAAAGATGAATCACAATTTCATTTATTTGATTCAACTTCCCTAAAAAGGTTATTGACTTCAGACTTATATGACTTTGTAATATGTCTTACAAACTTATTTCTAAATTTTTAAACACTAAAATCAAGACTATTCTTCACAGAATGCCTTTATGTCTACCATAACTGATAACATTGTGATTGCATATGAGTAGGTGGATTCAATGAAAAACAAAACAAGAATAAGCATGGTTTTGTGAAGGACTTTTGTAGCATGATTTAACAATATTGGTACTTTCACCACTTTTATTCTCTTAAATGGTTCTACTGGAGAGATTTTCACTCCTCGGTTAGGCTTGAGACAGATATCTACTTTCTCCCATCTCTTCTTTTTCAAGAGCTTTAATTAAAACTGAACAAGATAATTTTATTCGTGGTTAAAGCCAACAAATTATGCCATGTTGTGTTTCACCTTTTCTTTGCAAATGATTTCTTGGTGTTATCTATAGCTAGACAACTTAATAGAGTCATTGAGGAGTTTACCAACTTCCCGGGTCAGTCTGTCAATATTCAAAATCTGGTTTAGCTTCCAGTTATGGAGTTAGTAATCAGGTTAAGAATGACTTTTCTAGCATTCTAAACATTAAGAATCTTGCTCTCATGATAAGTATCCATGAGTCTCACTTCTCCTTCAAAGAAGCGAAGTTCAATCTTTTACCTTTCTGATAGACAAATATGGTGAATTAACATATTGGAAATATAAATTTCATAACCAGGCTCATAATTGTGCTAGCTCAATCAGTCCTTCATAATAACCTCGTTACTCACCACTTGGATGTCTTTCCCATTCCAAAATAACTGCTTCATACAATGGATTCTACCCAAATGAGATTCTTGTGGAATAATAAAAAGGTAACAAGAGAATTTACTTTAGAAAATGGGGAAAGTAACTTAACCGAAAGTTATTGGAGGTATGAGTGATAAGCACGAAAGTGCGACACTTTTATACCCACATTTACACTAACTTGGGCTCGTTAGCTAGCTAATAATTTTGTTTTAAGTCATTTACAGGAATTACAAGTGAAATCCGTTCGCTCGGAAAATAAATGGCTAAACGAAGAATTAAATGGTATTTGCGACTACAAGAACCAATGTTGTAGCTCAAGGCACCAAAGGAGCGAGTTCATGGACCGCCTAGTCTACATCTCATGGACATAGCACTGAAAGCCCACTAGTGAGGCAAAGAAACAAAGGGGACTGGTACTGTTGAGAGTAGAGAAAATGGACGACGTGGCGTCATTCCCATTACATCTCATTCTTATCAAAACAAGAGGAAGAGATTTTCATTTTTCAATTGAGCTGGTGGAGTCATTAACAGAGAAAAGGGGATTTGAAAGCGTCATCGTGAACTGAGCATTTCAATCAGTTGCCGTTGGAATTTCTGTTGGGTTTCATTGAACGTCATTAAGGAAGAAGAATGAACAGCAAGGGAAGGAAAGTGGCTGGATTTCAGTGAGTTCATGGATCAACACAGAGGGTTCTGCGGCAGCAATGTCAACAAATTTTGGGGTTATTTCATGTGATCTGAAGATTGAATTTAAGTGTATCTGTTCTTGGGGATTGAGATGGGCTGTTGCTGGTGGTGTTCGATGGTCAAATGGGTGCTGATTTGAGTTCGAGTTGGTGGTGGATTTGACATCTAGAAGAGCAAAGAAATGGTGGCTGTATATTTAGATCTACATATTTGGGGCTTGGCAGTTCGTTAGCGATTGCACAGTAACTGGAAAGTGAATTACGGCCATCGATTCAGGGCTGTATGGAGCTCGGTTCGGAGCTGATTGAGCTGAAGATTAGATGGTCAGTGAAAGGCAGCAGTACGGTGATTGCTGGTGAAGATTTATGATGCTGATTGTTCTAATGGCTGATAACTTGGGTGGATCTGTTGGGTTCGTGCAAGAGGAATTAGATAGCTGAAATATTAGTGGTAGTGGTTGATTTGAACAGATTTGATGGGGTTTCTGTCCAAGTGATGGTGCTGTTGTATTCAAGGTACAAGTGTTCTAATGGCCGGAAGAATTACAGCGGTTGGTGAATTTTCTCAAACCCTGACAACAACAAATATGGGGATTTCAGATGAGAAAGAAGTGGAGTTGGTAATGCAAGTCTAATGGGGTTTATTTTCGCAACAACAAGGCATGAAAGTTGGCAGTTCTTGATGACGGGACTCAGTACTAACAGTGGTGGTTGTAGTACAAATCCTAGCCGTGAATGGAGATGGAAAAGGAATTTGTGAGCTCGTTGTGGTTTTGAAATGGGAAGAAAAGCAACAGGGTTCATTGGTGGAGCTGATTGTAAGGAGGAAGGTGTTGCTGCCATGATTATGGCTATGAACAAGGAAGAGAAGATTGAATGCTAAGTCAGTGGACTAGTGGTGGTTTGTATGTTGTCTTAGCAGTTAACACTATCCACAGATTTTGTGGGTTTCTGCTGGAGGGTTGTGGGCCTGATGCTCGAGAAAATGCCGCAACATGAGGAGCTGCTGGTGCTGTAGTTGGTCTGGAGATGCAATGGAGAATGAATTGGCTGCAAACAATGTGCTTATGATGCTGGGGACAGTTTAACAAGGAAGTGGAGATTTAGAAGCACAGAAGATGGGCTGATGTGGTTGGATGGAGCTTAAGTAGATGTTCAGGGAATGGTAGTTGGGGAAAAGATTAAGAAGTGGTACCCAGGCAGACGGAATTTGGAGTTGCTTACTGTGGCCGGACCTTGGAGAGGGCCTGGATTTGGCAATTGGTGTTTGTGATTGGGTCGGACTTAATTTGGAGGTGCTGGCAGCTGTCAAAGAGAGATTTCAAGATATCTATAAGTACGAAGACACATACGCAAATAAGGGGAGGCCGAAGGCAGAGGAGAAAATTAGGGTTTGTTGTTATTGTTTTCTTTTCACTATGATTTGTTAAACCACTGTTAGGGTGAAAGGATGAACTTGTAGGCTAGATTATTTGTGTTTATGAGCAAGAGTTTCTCTAAATCAAAAGCTTAATTTATGTTTGAGTATCTCATATTGGTTGATTGTTCTTATAGATCTTTTCATGTTTTATGCCAAGTATACTACATAGGTAAGCTATAGACAATCCTATTGAGACCTGATTCACATTAGATTTATGAACATTCTTCTACTTTGTATGCCAAGTATACATAGTGATTAGGGGTTCTATCTTTGGGTCGAGATCAAACAATCTTTCGTTCGATTATTTTCAATAGTTCTTAACAATATATCTCCCATGTTTAAGTAGCCGGGCGTTGCCGCTTTACATGAGTAAAATAAAGACTTTCGTGATAAATCACAAGTTAACCTAGCCTGGATCCTTAATCTTTTCTCAGTTTGCTCGTCATTTTAATAATTTTGTTTGCACCCAATTTATTTGCTTGGTTCTTGGTATAATTTCAGAAAATCTCCTCTTGAATTGATATTGATTAAGAAGTTGATTGTAATGGTTAAAAGTACTTTAGAAACACTCCTTGTGGGAACGAACCACATTTGTTGTTGTCTATATTTTCGACACTGTGCACTTGCGGATAAACAAATTCAGTTTTCTGACCCACCAACGAGCATCAAACAGACAAATATTTTTGAATAAAGCATTGCTTGCTAAAATTGATTAGGGAATGTTGCATTCCTGTGAAGCATTACGGGCGCAAATTCTGAGAGGTAGGTATCTTTCTTAATCTCAATCCATTTACCGATATTTGAGTAATGATGGGTCTTGGATATGGAGGGATATTTGTACACGGTTGGATATTTTTAAGAAATACTCTTTTGGGGAAGTTGGGATGGAAAAAGCATACACATACGGAGAAACATATACTATTAATTCTATGTTTCTCCTGTAATACGACGTATGTTTTTCAACTAATTGATACCAATGTGAGAAACTGGAATGTGCCGGTCCTTACTTCTGTTTGACAATGATACAATAGAAAAAAATTGCAAGTTACAATTCCTTTTAATGGTCAGGATATCTTTAGATGTTGTTTTCTTTGCGAAAACTGCCTATGAAGCAATTCTAAATGAATGAATGTTATTGTTGGCAATAGTAATCAATCCCAGATACTCTGGAAACAATTCTAGAAAACTAGATTACCAATTAACATTCTCCACTTTTTATGGAAATGTATTCAAAACTCCTTTCCAACTGGAGATATATTAGCTTGGTTCTGTCATAATATCAACAGTCAATTTCCTTTTTGTGACTATGGTTTGGATAGTATGCAACACATTTTCATTGACTGCTCATGCTTCAATGTGTCTTGAATATAAACGTCAATAACATGCTTCAAAATTTTCCTCAAGTGAACAATCCAAATCTCATCAAAGCAGACTATTTGAGTGGTTTGGTTTAGTTATGTGGCAATTGTGGAAATCTATGTATACTCAATTTTTGATAATGTTAAACCTCGGGTCAACAAAGTTGTGCACTTGATTAACAATAACTTTGCAGATTGGAGCAGAGCTCAATTGTTTAACAGTATTTCTCCCAGAATGACTGGAAACAGGGACAAAGACAAAAAGAGTAGTCCTATTGAGCCATTTGTTAAACTAACTTTTGATGTTGTATTTAAAGATTCAACTAAGAATGATGGTGATATGGGTTTAATTAGAAAAGTGTAATGAAGTTAGATGCATATATTCTATAACATTAGACCCAGAACAAGTCGAGGCTAAAGCGTGATTGGAGACAATTTTATGGCTAAACAGAAAAGAGTGAAGCACCTGCATCTAGAAAGAGAATTCTCCAACGTGATCTTAGCTGTTAATAGAAGTCTCGAGTCAATAAAGTGGACTACTAGGAACACTGTGATACATTGTTTAAATATTCTGTCTGAATTTGGTAGTTTTTATAATATTATCGTTTACTGCTTTCAAACTAACAGTACCATATGTAAAAACTTTGTGTGTATAAAAGAGCATAAATAACTATATAAGCTTATGGGAAGAAAGCATGAACCAAAGTTCCTTTCTCATTTTATTCTTAATTCTTGAATTACAAGTTTTACAAGGTTATTTGTAGAAGTTACCTAACGTGATATACATAATCTCACAAAGACTGGTATTTAACAATTAATATGTGACACATGGGGTAATAGTCGGCATGGTGGCCTAAGTTCCATGCACGTTGACATGTTAGAAATGGTGGGTCCCACGTGATGGTGGGCATCTATATAATATCACTGATTTATAACACTCCCCTTTGTATGTCCATTATGTTATAAAAACAAGTCTTATGGTGGAAGAATTCCATCTTCCATCTTTCACGCCACCTCAATATTTGGAATTGTGGATGGAAGTGCAAGTGTAGTGGTGGAATAGTGAAAACGCTATTCTTAATAGCACAAAAAAAAAACTCTATTAAGAATAGCACAAAAAAAACGCTATTAAGAATAACACTCAGTGTTATTAAGAATAGCGTTTTTTTCTCAACCGTTAGATTTCAACAACTCATTTTAAATCTACGGATAACAAAAAACGTTATTCTTAATAGCACTCAGTGCTATTAAGAATAACGTTTTTTTTTTGTGCTATTCTTGATACCGTTTCTTGTCTTCTACTGCGCTATTCTGATTAGCGTTTCCATGGATTCCACGGACCCTTCCATCAATTCATGGAACCATGCTTGGATTTTCTGTGGAAGACCCCAACTTGGAAGCCACTAGACTTGACATTCCATGATTTTTCCACACTTGGAATAGGTTGGATTCCACCATAAGACTTGCTCTAAATGGTAATTGAATTAATGTCCCTCCTTTTGATGTTCTATACAAATATCCTTATCACATAATAATTATATCCCTCTTTATCTATAAGCCCATCAGGGGCCCAATAACATGTTTTTCATTTCCATATTTATCCTTCCCACATAATAAACTGTTTTTATATTTCTTCTTCATTTCAGATCTAAAACTGTTTTTCAGACAACACCACCACCGTCTTCATCATATCTACCACCACCACCACCAGCAGCATCTCCATCGCTCCACCACCACCAGCAGCATCTCCATCGTAACCATTTTCGTTTCATTCTTTTTCGTTTCTAGTCCGTCGCTTCACCACCTTCACCATCTTCTCTGCCGCTAAATCGTAACCTAAAATCAGATCGCTCCACCACCACCTCTGCAACTACGACCACCTTCTCCGACGCTAATGGATTCAGGATTTAATCGAACTATCATCAACATATGACACCTCCTCCTCCTCCTTCTTCTTCTTCTAAAAACTGAATTTGAAATCAGATTCAAATAGATCGAGATCTGATTTTAGGTTGCAATTATAGATCGAGATTTGGTTTAGGTTACGATTTATGGTGGTGGTGTAGCAGCGACGGCGGATGAGGTATGTATTTGAATCTAACTTTCTTTCGGTACTGGTGGTATTGTAAGTGATTGTGACGTAGATGAGAATAGTTTAGAACTAAGAAATTAATGATGTAGATGGAGGTGGTTTTGGTTGGAATGATGAAATTGGTGTTGGATTTTGGTTCTGGTTGTTTTGGTGGTGGTGGTGGTGTGCTGGAGATGTGTGATTTGTTGGTGGTGGTAATGGTGGAGAGGTACAAATGAGAAATTAGTCATGGAAATAGTAGTAGAATGGTGGATCTGGTTGTTGTAGTTTTCGAGATTGGTTTTGAAGCTGGTCTTGAAGGTGTTGGTGTTTATGAAGCTACATGCAATGATCAATTTTTTGTTGTTTATATGTTTTTATGGGATCAATTGTTGTTGTTGATCCATTTTGTGGGATCAACTCCTGTTGTTGACCCAATTTTTTATTGGATCAACTATGGTTGTTGATCCATCTATGGGATCAACTCCTATTGTTGACCCAATTTTTATTGGATCAACTATGGTTGTTGATCCATCTATATGGATCAACTCCTGTTGTTGACCAAATTTTTTATGGGATCAACTACTGTTGTTGATCCTTTGAACTCCTATTGTTGACGATATTTCTTTGGATAAGTATAATCATGCTTTGTAGTTTAAATCATGCTTTGTAGTTTAAATCATGTAAATTTCTTCCAATGTTGAACTTGTGGTGCAATGGTAGCATGACTGACTCATGCGTGTTCGACTCACGCAAAGTTCACTCCATTTTACATGGATCAACTTTCATTGTTGATCCAATTTTAGTGGATCAACAATGGAAGTTGATCCACTAAATTGGATCAACTTCTACTGTTGATCATTTTTTTTGGATCAACTATCGTTGTTGATCCCCTAAACTAGATCAACTTCTACTGTTGGTTCTATTTTTATTTGGATCAACTACTGTTGTCGATACAAAAATATTTGAACCAATGGTGGCGGGGGCGGTGGTGGTGGCGGCGGCGACGAACTAGTGGTGGTGGCGACAACAGACTAGTGGTGGTAGAGGACTAGTGGTGGTGTAATGGTGGTGCTTAAGGAGTGGTGGTGGCGGTGGGTAGGTGGTGGTTGTTGAACGGTGGTGGTGGAATGGTAGTCGAATGTTGGTGATGGCGGTGCTAGTGGTGGTGGTGAAGTGGTGGAGGAAGAAATTTGTTTTATTTTGAAATAAAGAAAAATATTATATAGGTGAGGGTATTAAGGTAATCTAATATTAAATGGATAAGATTATTAAAAAGGGGGGACATATTTATTGTTGTATAAGGATATATTTATTGGGTGTCAAAAGTAGGGACGTATAAATAATTTACCCATGTTATAATGCAAATTCATTAAAACTTTGCCAGAAAATTCGACACCAAAACTGGGCGAAAGAAAAGGAGTATAACACTTGTTTTTTTGGTGTGACGTTGACTGTTGCGAACATGTTGTCTCAATCAAACTTTGCAAGAAAAATTATTTGGGACAAAACCTGAACATTGGAAGATCATAATGGTATTGGCAATACTGCTTAGTTTTCTTCTTTAAAACCTTACGAGGGAAACCCCATGCGGTAAAAACCCGATCAAATGATATGTGCGATTATTCTATAACTGCACCCCATGAACTTTATGGATGTACATTTTTTTAAATGACGATCACCGCTCTAATATTATTATCTAATTAAAAGCCTCTCCAGGAAAATTCATAGGTACAAAACCCTGAAGGTGGTAAAACATGAGTACTCAGATTAATGATAGACCCTCAGATGTTTCCTCGTTAAAACCTTGCCCTGAAAAATCCAGAGGGACAAAAAATAGGACGAAGGAAAATAGTACACCATATCGAACTGCGGGTAGCAGTGGACTCGCATTCCTCATTAGAACCTTGGTAAGGAAACCCCAGTTGGAAAAAACCTTGACTAAGGAAAAAGAGTACACGATGTAGTGTCCAACATGCCCACTTCCACAACATTCCACAGCTTTACTCTCCCTGATGAGTAACCATCTCAGTTGATCATTGTGGACGATAGTATTTCATAGATATCACGAACCATCTTCTAATGTCTTCAGCAGCTTCATCTTCCTTTACTCAAGAAACTTGATTTCATTTTCCTCTATGCAATTCTTTAATGATATTATGATGGTGTTAGCTATTTGATCTCAACTAGATTTGTTTGAATAATCATAACCGGTCGAATGAATTATAAATATCCTCCACTACCAGACTAATGGCTAGGAGAATATTTTGCTTCTTTAACAAACTTGTTGAAAAACCGAAACTCAAACTGTCTAATTAGATCTTTAATCCAAAGATCAAGCGAAGTGGTACCACGAAGATGAGGAACTTTTATTCGGACCACTGTATCTATACCGGTACTGGATGGTACCAGATAGTACCAGCCTTACATGTAAACTACAAACCCAACATCAGGCACCTATAACATATTTGAGCTACTATACTATTTACATGTCTTTGGTGTAATATATACCACAAAGTGACACATCTCCTTTGTTGAGATGTAAACCGAACAATCTTAAACTTAAGATATTGAATGACTATAATCGTGTTAGGTTTTTCCATTAAACATGTTTAAATCTTCAAGTTTGATGAAGTTAATGGACTGCTAGCTACAATGTTCAGACTGCAATCTTGTTTTACCGAGATTCTAATCTCGAACTCTTGCTTTAAGCATTTTTGTGCTTTGGAGAGCTCTTCAGAAGTTCCAATCAAGTAGATGGTGTATATGTCAAGTTTCGCAAATGCAGAGTTTATGGGCATATAAGATGGATCACATATTCCTGGTTTAATAAGCATTCACTTAGACTATTGACTACATTCGTCCAGAATGCTTCAAACCACACAGGGCTCGATTAAGCAGGTAAATACATATGATATGGTGTTTTTGTTGAGAACTGAAAATCTTTAGGAATTTACATGCATATATATGTATCTATTCTTTCATACATCTGAGCGGAAACCATATCCATTAGATGCACGCCGAGCCCGTGAAAGACTACCAGACCAATACCAAGAAGGTGATCACATCCATAACATGAACATGTTTCCTTGTAATCCATCTCAGGTTTCTATGAAAAACTTTGTGCCGTTAGTTGACATCACTTTTCTCATTATGTGCAAACATCCACATGTAGCCAATACGCCTCATACTATTGGATGTCAGGACTGCAAACACCAACCTATGGCCAAGAGTGGCTTACATTATCGAGTGTTCGAATTTCCGTACCAAAACCATGCATTTTGCGAGCAACTATTATTCTGCCTTGATCTCTCCTTTCCAATTTAATCAATCATTCCTTGGACGATATTTTCCCCACATAGAGCGGTTTAGCACCAACATTATTTATGACGGTATTAGTGGATACTTTGATTATGTTACTAGAAATCATTATATTAGGATCCAAGATTCTCTGTTACATGCATGCTTCATGGAGATTCCTCCATTATGAAGTTTCATAGTCTATGCGGATATGTACTCTTATACTATACCGAGAGAATCTGACCTTCCTTTGATAGTCTCTTCAAAATTTCTATCTTTCAATGATTGCGACTGATTCTTTCATTTTAGGAGGTGCAGAATGTTTTGAATCAACTAATCATCCATGTTTGTTGTGTGTGTTGAATGAGACACTTGTTACTACAATCACGACTTTCCAAATAAGCAATTTGATTTGCAGTTTCTCAAAATACCAAATTTTTTATATGTCTTTCATTGCTGAAACATCTAAATGAGATATGCCATGGTTTATCTTTGTGCAAACCAGGATACTTCACGTCGTTTTCAGGCGGTAGCCTTTCCTCTCTCCTAACGGTGGGAAGACTTTATCATTTAATTTGCAACTATTGTAGTAGTAGTAGTAACCCATTGAAATATAGCATGCTCAAACAGAAACATGACAATGGTTTCATGAGTAATAAGTTCAAAATGTTTTATGATCAACATAATCATTCAATGAATGCACACGAACAAGAAAATATTCACCATCAATGTGCGAGAGTGATTAAGATTTTTGATTGTGGTTGTAGTAAATAGGATTCGAACTCTAAGACTTGTTAAGATTAATTTTAAAGGAATAAAATAGAGAGTTACTGGGTCTAGGATTCGTCCAAACTCATATCAATAGGTTCAATTATTCATTCTCAAACAATTATCGCTCGACAAATAAAACAACATCGACTCTTATTCTTGCCAAGGCAGATTCTCCAAACATTAATTATAAATTGTAAGCATGGGACATCAAACATCTAAGCAAGCATGACCCATCTAATAAAATAATAACTAATTTTTTCAAATCATATTTCTATTTTAATTAAGTGCAAAAGTCAAATATAAAATAAAACAAATTCACCCAAGTATGAAGCCCGGCTTCGTCCGTCGACCCAGTGTTGGGGTTTAGCTCCACATGGTGAAAACACTCTCAAAATAATATTTCATTGCTCAAAAAGGTGTTTACAAGGAAAAAAAGGTATAAAACAGGGCTTTTGTAACAGTTATAATTGTTACAGATACAACAATAAACTGTTACTGACGATGTAGCTTCTACGACTGTCACTATGTGTCGCAAACACTGTAGATATACGACCCACGACGAAGTGTCGTTGTCACTGTTGAGAAACGACTGTCTTTGCCTGTATGTTCTTCGTTCTTCACTGTTTTTCTGCTGCAGCTGCTACAGATTTCTCTGCATCAATTCTCTCGACTCTATAGCCTCCTCAATCACTCGATATCCCTTCTATGTTATCCAAGCTCCCTTTATATACTCGACAGGTCTCAAATCTTTCGCAATAATTCCATATAATCCTCTCTTCAATTCTTTGCAGATACGGGAATATTTTTCCCCTTTTTCTCTTCCACGCGCGCCTTTCCAATCTTCTTCACGGGTTATTCTCACAAAAGAACACTCCAGCATGTTGATTGTACGTAGAATATTGAGTTAAGCTCGTTGAATCCACACGCATCTTCTTATCCCGAGAATATCTTCCACAATAACTCAGTTTTCTTTCAATTAAAGACTCATGATTTTTGTTTATTTAATCTTCCTTCTGTTTGGTTAGAAACCCTACCAAATATATCATGTATCTCGCAGGGAAGATATCCTATTTTAAACTCCAAATACTTTTTGTTTTTAACCCAAAGACCCGAGACTTCCTCTTTCCCTGTGTTGTCGAGATATGACAAAATCTTTTCATTAACGCGAGTTTAAATCTCTTACCAATCCTGTTTAGTCGTAACAGGGTGGTATCAATCCCAAGCAGGAAACAAAACCGACCAAGTCACAACGCAGAGTCCAACCAAATCATGTTGAAAAATCCCGTGAGTATCAACCTCCACTGTATTGCTCTGTAATGGATTATCTAGCCAATTTTAGCTGATTCGAAAGACCATACCACCCCTGTCTCTCTGAACCGAGCCGATCCAACAATAATGAGCTATTGAATCTCATGAAATCACGTCCAAAAGGGGAACCCTAATTCTGCTAGTCGCCTCCAAAAGTTTCCCGCCAAAATCCATAAACACTGTTTTGTTCAAATATTGACATTCCAGCCAATTCTGGACGAATCCAAGACCTTTACCATCTCTGTTTGGGTCCTAGGAATAAACCCATTTGATTTCAGCCATTTAGTCTCACTCGATCACCTCCAGAACCGAAACCCTAAATCTGCTGCTATTTTTTCCACCAAAACTCAAAATTTGAATTGTTGAAGATGAAGTGCCCCTAATCTGAACTGGGGTGTGAATAGAAGATGCCTTTTGGGGTGACCTGGGGTTCCCCTTAGTAATTGAGGTGACCCTTATCCAATGGTGAGAGTCCGAATAACACGTGTCCTCCGGCGTACAAAAACCACTTTTCGAGCAACTTTCGCCATAAGAGCTTATTTCACAAGAATACCGACAAACAAGTTTATTAGTGATAAAATGAGTCCCAGTTAATGTATTTATGGGTGAAAATGCGTCGCACTTTCGTGCTCATCAAATTCCCCCACACTTACACTTTGCTAGTCCTCGAGCAAAAACAACAAACTGACCCGCTACACAGCTGGTCATAATTAGTTTTTTTTTTGAAGACCCGCTACACAACTGGTCATAAAATGCAAGAAAAAAGAAAAGACTCTCTACACAGCTGGTCATAACCCTAATAATCATAATAATTTATTTTTTTAGGACCCGCTACACAGCTGATCATTATTTTTTTTTTTTTTTTTTTTTTTATAATTATTTTTTATTTTTGGAGACCCACTACACAGCTGGTCATAAAATGCAAGGATATTCCTGAAAAAGAAAAGTAAAACGTTAACCACTCCCCCACACTTAAACATTACATTGTCCTCAATGTAATTGAGTCATCCAATGCAAAATTTAAGATGAGAAATCCATAAGATGAAAAAAAAAGTAAACGAAAATATAAAAATAAAAATAAAATAAAATACACCTACTGGAATGTACAAAAAAGGATCCCCAAAAATTAACAACCTGAAAATTTGGGGATCGACCTAAAATACAACATTTGTAAATGACAGCTTCACACTTATGTTATAACGATGCGGAGACACTGAAACTATCAAAAACAAAAAATTTACCCCTAAACCAAGTTTTTACTGCACAAGGAAGTGTGTAAAGAACAAAATATGGGGATACTGTTGGTACTGGGAAATTGTCAATTGGCTCATGCACGGTATTAGAAACAAGGACGTCCTCTGGGTATTTGGATGCAAAGTATTCCAACAAATTTTTTGAAGCACATAATTCTAACCCTAAATTAGGTAACTTTTGGAAGTCTAGTGGACTAGAAACAACCTCTAAGTTGGGTGAAAGATCTTGCGAGATAGTTTCTTCTAATAAATTAGACGAATCATATACACAATCATTCACAGGGTCATCTATATATTCAGTATGGGACATAGAGTCACTACATGACTCATCATCATCAGCAGCAAATACTCTTTTACATTCAAGAACTCTCAATCTTTGTTCCAAACTAGGTGGTGTGTGTTTATAATACTTCTCGTATATCTCTAAAGGAGATTCTTCACTTACCTCATGTGGAGCAGAAACTCCATACCATTGCCTACGCATATATTCAGCAAGCGTCATCTCAGATGAGGTTTCATGATAATTTGATTTTCTACGCATATATTCCGCCAGCGTCATCGTAGGTGACGTCTCCTCAGAAGAAGTCATCATACTCAAAAAGTCCCTGAAAGTAAATACAAAAATAAACGCATAAAAAGGAAAAAGGAAATACTATACAAAAAAAATAAAAAACCTAAAAATTAATCTAAAAACAAATCCGCGTCGGCGGCGCCAAAATGATTAAGATTTTTTATTGTGGTTGTAGTAAATAGGATTCGAACTCTAAAATTTTTAAGATTAATTTTAAAGGAATAAAATAGAGAGTTACTGGGTCTAGGATTCGGCCAAACTCATATCAATAGGTTCAATTATTCATTCTCAAACAATTATCGCTCGACAAATAAAACAACATCGACTCTTATTCTTGCCAAGGTAGATTCTCCAAACATTAATTATAAATCGTAAGCATGGGACATCAAACATATAAGAAAGCATGACCCATCTAATAAAATAATAACTAATTTTTCAAATCATAATTCTATTTTAATTAAGTGCAAAAGTCAAATAGAAAATAAAACAAATTCACCCAAGTATGAAGTCCGTCTTCCTCCGGCGACCCAGTGTTGGGGTTTAGCTCCACATGGTGAAAACACTCTCAAAATAATATTTCATTGCTCAAAAAGGTGTTTACAAGGAAAAAAAGGTATAAAACAGGGCTTTTGTAACAGTTATAATTGTTACATATACAACAATAAACTGTTACTGACGTTGTAGCTTCTACGACTGTCACTATGTGTCGCAAACACTGTAGATATACGACCCACGGCGAAGTGTCGTTGTCACTGTTGGGAAACGACTGTCTTTGCCTGTCTGTTCTTCGTTCTTCACTGTTTTTCTGCTGCTGCTGCAGATTTCTCTGCAGCAATTCTCTCGACTCTGTAGCCTCCCCAATCACTCGATATCCCTTCTATGTGATCCAAGCTCCCTATATATACTCGACAGGTCTCAAATCTTTCGCAATAATTCCATATAATCCTCTCTTCAATTATTTGCAGATACAGGAATATTTTTCCCCTTTTTCTCTTCCACACGCACCTTTCCAATCTTCTTCACGGGTTATTCTCACGAAAAAACACTCCAGCATGTTGATGGTACTTATAATATTGAGTTAAGCTCGTTGAATCCACACGCATCTTCGTATCCCGAGAATATCTTCCACAATAAATTTGTTTTCTTTCAATTAAAGACTCATGATTTTTGTTTATTTAATCTTCCTTCTGTTTGGTTAGAAACCCTACCAAATATAGCAAGTATCTCGCAGGGAAGATATCCTATTTTATACTCCACATACTTTCTGTTTTTAACCCAAAGACCCGAGACTTCCTCTTTCCATGTGTTGTCGAGATATGACAAAATCTTCTCATTAATGCGAGTTTAAAGCTCTTACCAATCCTGTTTAGTCGTAATGGGGTGGTATCAATCCCAAGAAGGCAACAAAACCGACCAAGTCACAACGCAGAGTCCGACCAAATCATGTTGAAAAATCCCGTGAGTATCAACCTCCACTGTATTGCTTTGTAATGGATTATCTAGCCAATTTTAGTTGATTCCAAAGACCATACCACCCATATATCTCTGAACTGAGCCGATCCAACAAAAATGAGCTATTGAATCTCATGAAATCACGTGCAAAAGGGGAACCCTAATTCTGCTAGTCGCCTGCAAAAGTTTCCTGCCAAAATCCATAAACACTGTTTTGTTTAAATATTGACATTCCAGCGAATTCTGGACGAATCCAAGACCTTTACCATCTTTGTTTGGGTCCTAGGAATAAACCCATTTGATTTCAGCCATTTAGTCTCACTCGATCACCTCCAGAACCGAAACCATAAATCTGCTGCTATTTTTCCCGCCAAAACTCAAAATTTGAATTGTTGAAGATGAAGTGCCCCTAATCTGAACTGGGGTGCGAATAGCAGATGCCTTTTGGGGTGACCTGGGGTGCCCCTTATCCAACAGTGAGAGTCCGAATAACACGTGTCCTCCGGGGTACAAAAACCACTTTTCGAGCAACATTCTCCATAAGAGCTTATTTCACAAGAATACCGACAAAAAGTTTATTAGTGATAAAATGAGTCCCAGTTAATGTATTTATGGGTGAAAATGTGTCGCACTTTCGTGCTCATCAAATTCCCCCACACTTACATTTTTCTAGTCCTCGAGCAAAAACAGCAAACTGACCCGCTACACAGCTGGTCATAATTAGTTTTTTTTTTTGAAGACCTGCTACACAGCTGGTCATAAAATGCAAGAAAAAAGAATAGACTCGCTACATAGCTGGTCATAACCCTAATAATCATAATAATTTTTTTTAGGACCCGCTACACAGCTGATCATACTATTTTATTTTTTTTTTATTTTTTTTTTGTTTTTTTTTTTTTTTTGGAGACCCGCTACACAGCTGGTCAAAATGCAAGGAAATTCCTGAAAAAGAAAAGTAAAACGTTAACCACTCCCCCACAGTTAAACATTACATTGTCCTCAATGTAATTGAATCATCCAATGCAAAATTTAAGATGGGAAATCCATAAGTTGAAAAAAAAAGTAAACGAAAATATAGAAATAAAAATAAAATAAAATACACCTACTCGAATGTACAAAAAAAGGATCCTCAAAAGGTAACAACCTGAAAATTTGGGGATCGACCCAAAATACAACATTTGTAAATGACAGCTTCACACTTATGTTATAACGATGCGAAGACACTGAAACTATCAAAAATAAAGATTTACCCCTAAACCAAGTTTTTACTGCACAAGGAAGTGCGTAAAGAACAAAATATGGGGATACTATTGGGACTGGGAAATTGTCAATTGGCTCATGCACGGTATTAGAAACAAGGACGTCCTCTGGGTATTTGGATGCAAAGTATTCCAACAAATTTTTTGAAGCACATAATTCTAACCCTAAATTAGGTAACTTTTGGAAGTCTAGGGGACTAGAAACAACCTCCAAATTGGGTGAAAGATCTTGCGAGATAGGTTCTTCTAATAAATTAGACGAATCATCTACACAATCATTCACAGGGTCATCTATATATTCAGTATGGGACATAGAGTCACTACATGATTCATCATCATCAGCAGCAAATAATCTTTGACATTCAAGAACTCTCAATCTTTGTTCCAAACTAGGTGGTGTGTGTTTATAATACTTCTCGTATATCTCTAAAGGAGATTATTCACTTACCTCATATGGAGCAGAAACTCCATACCATTGCCTACGCATATATTCAGCAAGCGTCATCTCAGATGAGATTTCCTGATAATTTGATTTTCTACACATATATTACGCCAGCGTCATCGTAGGTGACGTCTCCTCAGAATAAGTCATCATCCTTAAAAAGTCCCTGAAAAGAAATACAAAAATAAACGCATAAAAAGGAAAAAGAAAATACTATACGAAAAAAAAACCTAAAAATTAATTTAAAATCAAATCCGCGTCGGCGGCGCCAAAATGATTAAGATTTTTGATTGTGGTTGTAGTAAATAGGATTCGAACTCTAAGACTTGTTAAGATTCATTTTAAAGGAATAAAATAGAGAGTTACTAGGTCTAGGATTAGGCCAAACTCATATCAATAAGTTCAATTATTCATTCTCAAACAATTATCGCTCGACAAATAAAACAACATCGACTCTTATTCTTGCCAAGGTAGATTCTCCAAACATTAATTATAAATCGTAAGCATGGGACATCAAACATCTAAGCAAGCATGACCCATCTAATAAAATAATGACTAATTTTTTCAAATCATAATTCTATTTTAATTAAGTGCCAAAGTCAAATAGAAAATAAAATAAATTCACCCAAGTATGAAGTCCGGCTTCCTCCGTCGACCCAATGTTGGGGTTTAGCTCCACATGGTGAATACACTCTCAAAATAATATTTCATTGCTCAAAAAGGTGTTTACAAGGAGAAAAGGTATAAAACAGGGTTTTTGTAACAGTTATAATTGTTACAGATACAACAATAAACTGTTACTGACGTTGTAGCTTCTATGACTGTCACTATGTGTCGCAACCACTGTAGATATACGACCCACGGCTAAGTGTCATTTTCGCTGTTGGAAAACGACTGTCTTTGCCAGTCTATTCTTCGTTCTTCACTGTTTTTCTGCTGCTGCTGCAGATTTCTCTGCAGCAATTCTCTCGACTCTATAGCCTCCCCAATCACTCGATATCCCTTCTATGTGATCCAAGCTCCCTTTATATACTCGACAGGTCTCAAATATTTCGCAATAATTCCATATAATCCTCTCTTCAATTCTTTGCAGATACGGGAATATTTTTCCCCTTTTTCTCTTCCACACACGCCTTTCCAATCTTCTTCACGGGTTATTCTCACAAAAGAACACTCCATAATGTTGATTGTACGTAGAATATTGAGTTAAGCTCGTTGAATCCACACGCATCTTCGTATCCCGAGAATATCTTCCACAATACCTCCGTTTTCTTTCAATTAAAGACTCATGATTTTTGTTTATTTAATCTTCCTTCTGTTTGGTTAGAAACCCTACCAAATATATCATGTATCTCGCAGGGAAGATATCCTATTTTATACTCCACATACTTTTTGTTTTTAACCCAAAGACCCGAGACTTCCTCTTTCCCTGTGTTGTCGAGATATGACAAAATCTTCTCATTAACACGAGTTTAAAGCTCTTACCAATCCTGTTTAGTCGTAACAGGGTGGTATCAATCCCAAGCAGGCAACAAAACCGACCAAGTCACAACGCAGAGTCCGACCAAATCATGTTGAAAAATACCGTGAGTATCAACCTCCACTGTATTGCTCTGTAATGGATTATCTAGCCAATTTTAGTTGATTCCAAAGACCATACCACCCCTGTCTCTCTGAACTGAGCCGATCCAACAAAAATGAGCTATTGAATCTCATGAAATCACGTCCAAAAGGGGAACCCTAATTCTGCTAGTCGCCTGCAAAAGTTTGCCGCCAAAATCCATAAACACTGTTTTGTTCAAATATTGACATTCCATCCAATTCTGGACGAATCCAAGACCTTTACCATCTCTGTTTGGGTCCTAGGAATAAACCCATTTGATTTCAGCCATTTAGTCTCACTCGATCACCTCCGGAACCGAAACCCTAAATCTGCTGCTATTTTTCCTGCCAGAACTCAAAATTTGAATTGTTGAAGATGAAGTGCCCCTAATCTGAACTGGGGTGCGAATAGCAGATGCCTTTTGGGGTGACCTGGGGTGCCCTTTAGTAATTGAGGTGCCCCTTATCCAATGGTGAGAGTCCGAATAACACGTGTCCTCCGGGGTACAAAAACCACTTTTCGAGCAACTTTCTCCATAAGAGCTTATTTCACAAGAATACCGACAAACAAGTTTATTAGTGCTGAAATGAGTCCCAGTTAATGTATTTATGGGTGGAAATGCGTCGCACTTTCGTGCTCATCAAATTCCCCCACACTTACATTTTGCTAGTCCTCAAGAAAAAACAGCAAACTGACCCGCTACACAGCTGGTCATAAAATGCAAGAAAAAAGAAAAGACTCGCTACACAGCTGGTCATAACCCTAATAATCATAATAATTTTTTTAGGACCTGCTACACAACTGATCATTATTATTTTATTTTATTATTTTTGTTTTTTTTATTATTATTAGCTGGTCATAAAATGCAAGGAAATTCCTGAAAAAGAAAAGTAAAACGTTAACCACTCCCCCACACTTAAACATTACGTTGTCCTCAATGTAATTGAGTCATCCAATGCAAAATTTAAGATAGGAAATCCATAAGATGAAAAAAAACAGTAAACGAAAATATAAAAATAAAAATAAAATAAAATACACCTACTGGAATGTACAAAAAAAGATCCCCAAAAATTAACAACCTGAAAATTTGGGGATCGACCCAAAATAAAACATTTGTAAATGACAACTTCACAGTTATGTTATAATTATGCGGAGACACTGAAACTATCAAAAACAAAGATTTACCCCTAAACCAAGTTTTTACTGCACAAGGAAGTGCGTAAAGAACAAAATATGGGGATACTATTGGTACTGGGAAATTGTCAATTGGCTCATGCACGGTATTAGAAACAAGGACGTCCTCTGGGTATTTGGATGCAAAGTATTCCAACAAATTTTTTGAAGCACATAATTCTAACCCTAAATTAGGTAACTTTTGGAAGTCTAGGGGACTAGAAACAACCTCTAAGTTGGGTGAAAGATATTGCGAGATAGGTTCTTTTAATAAATTAAACGAATCATCTACACAATCATTCACATGGTCATCTATATATTCAGTATGGGACATAGAGTCACTACATGATTCATCATCATCATCAGCAAATAATATTTGACATTCAAGAACTCTCAATCTTTGTTCCAAACTAGGTGGTGTGTGTTTATAATACTTCTCGTATATCTCTAAAGGAGATTCTTCACTTACCTCATGTGGAGCAGAAACTCCATACCATTGCCTACGCATATATTCAGCAAGCGTCATCTCAGATGAGGTTTCCTGATAATTTGATTTTCTACGCATATATTCCGCCAGCGTCATCGTAGGTGACGTCTCCTCAGAAGAAGTCATCATACTCAAAAAGTCCCTGAAAATAAATACAAAAAGAAACGCACAAAAAGGAAAAAGAAAATACTATACAAAAAAGAAAAAAAAAACCTCAAAATTAATCTAAAAACAAATCCGCGTCGGCGGCGCCAAAATGATTAAGATTTTTGACTGTGGTTGTAGTAAATAGGATTCGAACTCTAAGACTTGTTAAGATTAATTTTAAAGGAACAAAATAGAGAGTTACTGGGTCTAGGATTCGGCCAAACTCATATCAATAGGTTCAATTATTCATTCTCAAACAATTATCGCTCGACAAATAAAACAACATCGACTCTTATTCTTGCCAAGGTAGATTCTCCAAACATTAATTATAAATCGTAAGCATGGGACATCAAACATCTAAGAAAGCATGACCCATCTAATAAAATAATAACTAATTTTTTCAAATCATAATTCTATTTTAATTAAGTGCAAAAGTCAAATAGAAAATAAAACAAATTCACCCAAGTATGAAGTCCGGCTTCCTCCGTCGACCTAGTGTTGGGGTTTAGCTCCACATGGTGAAAACACTCTCAAAATAATATTTCATTGCTCAAAAAGGTGTTTACAAGGAGAAAAGGTATAAAACAGGGCTTTTGTAACAGTTATAATTGTTACAGATACAACAATAAACTGTTACTGACGTTGTAGCTTCTACGACTGTCACTATGTGTCGCAACCACTGTAGATATACGAATCACGGCTAAGTGTCGTTGTCACTGTTGGAAAACGACTGTCTTTGCCAGTCTATTCTTCGTTCTTCACTGTTTTTCTGCTGCTGCTGCAGATTTCTCTGCAGCAATTCTCTCGACTCTGTAGCCTCCCCAATCACTCGATATCCCTTCTATGTGATCCAAGCTCCCTTTATATACTCGACAGGTCTCAAATCTTTCGCAATAATTCCATATAATCCTCTCTTCAATTCTTTGCCGATACGGGAATATTTTTCCCCTTTTTCTCTTCCACACGTGCCTTTCCAATCTTCTTCACGGGTTATTCTCACAAAAGAACACTCCAGCATGTTGATTGTACGTAGAATATTGAGTTAAGCTTGTTGAATCCACACGCATCTTCTTATCCCGAGAATATCTTCCACAATAACTCTGTTTTCTTTCAATTAAAGACTCATGATTTTTGTTAATTTAATCTTCATTATGTTTGGTTAGAAACCCTACCAAATATAGCATGTATCTCGCAGGGAAGATATCCTATTTTATACTCCACATACTTTTTTTTTAACCCAAAGACCCGAGACTTCCTCTTTCCCTGTGTTGTCGAGATATGACAAAATCTTCTCATTAACGCGAGTTTAAAGCTCTTACCAATCTTGTTTAGTCGTAACAGGGTGGTATCAATCCCAAGAAGGCAACAAAACCGACCAAGTCACAACGCAGAGTCCGACCAAATCATGTTGAAAAATCCCGTGAGTATCAACCTCCACTGTATTGCTCTGTAATGGATTATCTAGCCAATTTTAGCTGATTCCAAAGACCATACCACCCCTGTCTCTCTGAACTAAGACGATCCAACAAAAATGAGCTATTGAATCTCATGAAATCACGTCCAAAAGGGGAACCCTAATTCTGCTAGTCGCCTGCAAAAGTTTCCCGCCAAAATCCATAAACACTGTTTTGTTCAAATATTGACATTCCATCCAATTCTGGAAGAATCCAAGACCTTTACCATCTCTGTTTGGGTCTTAGGAATAAACCCATTTGATTTCAGCCATTTAGTCTCACTCGATCACCTCCAGAACCGAAACCCTAAATTTGCTGCTATTTTTCCCGCCAAAACTCAAAATTTGAATTGTTGAAGATGAATTGCCCATAATCTGAACTGGGGTGCGAATATCATATGCCTTTAGGGGTGACTTGGAGTGCCCCTTAGTAATTGAGGTACCCCTTATCCAACGGTGAGAATCCGAATAACACGTGTCCTCCGGGGACAAAAACCACTTTTCGAGAAACTTTCTCCATAAGAGCTTATTTCACAAGAATACCGACAAACAAGTTTATTAGTGATAAAATGAGTCCCAGTTAATGTATTTATTGGTGAAAATGCGTCGCACATTCGTGCTCATCAAAGAGCATTACCAAGATGTTACAACATCAATAACTGACAAGAGTTTCATTCAAAATCTATAGGAGTGTATGTATACATTTATCACCTAGGTGACCAGTTGAGTTATTTATGACTACAAGACTATACTCTCATCCACCTGATTAAGTGTCTGTGGAAACTCATATCAATGGGTGGTTGTATAAAAAGTGACCTTAATTTTCTCATCATGCTTTCTACTAAGCATCAAAAAATTTACCGAAGCTAGGACTAAGACCCTACAAGCGTATATAAGTGAGAAAAAACTCAATATGGACCAAGTCTGCCAATCATATAAACTTTGTCGATAATTCCTTTGCAAAGGGGGATATTTATCCACAATGGTTTCAGTATCTACTCTAAACATTATCGAAACAATCAACTAATAAGTGATCTTTCACCAGTCTCTAGAGCATGAGGATATTCTAATCCATTGGTACCAAATTTCAATATGCGGATATTCTAACACATGAGATATGGACGTTATCTGATCAGATTGGCATACCTCGTACAATAGGTTTTCATCTATGCTTGTAAGCATATTTTCAGACAAAATAATCGCTACGATTCCATGGCACGCCTTGCAAGGACTTTATTTACACCAAATCCAGCTAGCGTACTCTTGCTAAATTTAGCAACAAAGTAATCTCCAACACTATGGGGATTTATTGGCATAGGAATTTAGATGAGACACAATTGGAATTATCCAAGATCGTCGACGATTCTCCCCTTGATTTTAAGGCGGGAGTGTCTCGTAAGCCGAACTTCCAGTTCCGCATTATTCTACCTGTTAAGGTAGTAACTGGGTGCTGAAAACAACAATAACACGCATCCCGTGGGAGATAATTGATCATGTTTCCTCCCTCGTTTACTGTCCAGCTGAAATAATTTTAAGATTTTACATTTCCATGTAAAATCAATAGTAAACTATAAAATAAATTATGAACATAGACACTATCTCAACATCAGTCTCAGTCTTGCCAAGACGACTGATAGAGATTAACAATAATGAACAACACTTCAAGTGCAAGTACCGTGTCCTTGTGACACAACGGTAGCAGAGCTCTACCAGGCTCAAAGATGGTTATTCAACCAATAGTTACGCTAACATTCCGTATTTCTCCACTTCTAATGGTACAGTGATTATCAGGTTCCCAAACCTGAAAGGTCTTGTGGTTTCCATATTTAAATATGTCTACCATAAATGCATCTTCCTCATTCGTCGTTCCTATTAATTTTCCAAAAATAGACAAATATTTGCGTAGGTACAAGTGCAAATTTAATTCACCAAATTCATGATTATAGGTAATAGCTCAGGCGACGAGAAGACATGATATTAACTCTAGATATCATTTAAAGAAATTAACACTCATTATCACTCGACGGTTGCATATCTACGAAGCGCAGTTAAAATATGCAGCTCTCATTTTTGTTGTCACCGTCACTGTCACAACATATTGTTGATGGTGGTTTTTAGTATAGGGCGAAAACTGTAAAAGTCTATCTACCTGACCCGGCATCAGATGTACTAGACATTGATATGTCTATATTCCATAGGGAATTTGGAGAATATATCAAAATATGATGAGTGCCTATGTCTCTCTTCATATTATATTGAAACTCAAGATCCTAGATGAATTGTTCACTAGTATAGAGCCTAATGAGTATATAAGCTCCTAGATGCATTACTCACTAATGCCGGAGCCTGCCGAGTATTTTTCCTATGCTATGTTCCCCGACTGAACCCTTAATATTGATATGGCATGACAATTTGTGTTCACTCGCAGCAGAGTAGCACGAATTTCCAAGTATCAAGGTTAAGGTCCTTGCATAAAAGTACTCAATCGGAAAGCATACTGCTGTCTGGAAATAAACTTAGAGAACTCTGTGTCAACACATAGAATTCAATCAATTTTATGATAATCCACAAGATTCAGATATTATCCTGACTAATTTGCAAAAATTAGGGTTTTGCGCCCTGCGCAGTATAATAGACCTTGTCTGTCGAAATTAAGCCTAAGCGAACTAGGAAATTAATCTTCCATGGATTAGTAGGTGCAAAATCCTACCCACAATCAGAAAACAAGGAATAACAGGAGCCGCGGAATAGGAGCAGCAACAAAGGGAGGTGTGGCCATGCCATAGGCCAGTCGGCGCCACTTGCAAGTGGCCACACCCCATGCTGCTTGGCCGACCCTTATTTTCCGTCGACCAATCAGGTCGCTTTAAACCCGCCACACGCACATGAGTTGTGGCTGGGCCCATACTTGCCGGCCCTATTTCCCGTCGACCAATCAGGTCGCTTTAAATCCGCCACACACACACTAGAAGTGTGGCCACACCCATGCTTGGCCGACCCCTCTTTTTAATCGACCAATCAGGCCGCTCTAAACCTGCCACAGTATTAAAAGAGGCAAAAATGCACCAGATGGTCACAATGCCGAATTGGCTTTCCAAAAGCCGCGCCAACATGCTAATTGGCATGCCAAACATGCCAAACGTGCCATTCCTCTCTGGAATGCTAGTGACATGCCAAACATGCCATGTCGCGTCAATGCACTAAACGTGCATGCCAAACATGTCAAACGTGCCACTTTGCCACAACAACATGACGAACGTGCCAACGTGCCATAAATAGCGCGCCTACGTGTTAACCTACTTTCTGTTCGTGGCCAACGCCATAACAGAGTTTGGTCAAGGTTTCCCAACTAGAACACGATTTCCTTTAGTGGCATTAGTTGAAACCCTAACTTTGGTCGTGGCCCAAATTACGCCACTTTGGGCCCCACAACATGCCACGAGCCATGTGGGACCAGGAAACCCTAAAAATGGTGTTGTCGAAGCCATATTTGGGTCTAACACCAATATGCGCCAAATTCTAGCTTGGCCATGCCGCCAAGCCCTAATTTTGGCCACGGCGCCAAATTCTAGCTTGGCCATGCCGCCAAGCCCTAATTTTGGTCACGACGCCAAATCCTAGATTGACCATGCCGCCAAGCCCTAATTTTGGCCACGACGCCAAATCCTAGCTTTGGCCATGCCGCCATGTCACTTCCATGTGCCAATGGCTCCACTATGCTATTTAAAGATGCCAACAGAATGTGGCCATAATCAATGGCCACCCTTTCTCATGAGTTACAATCTCAGTCGTCCAAATTCGCCACCGAATTGATAGGCCTGTGGTAAGTCTTAGGCGACCAGCCAAGGCAAGCCTAAATAGCATCACATGTTATCTTCCTGCGGCAAGTCTTCTGACTTTGACTTGCCACACATAGCAAAATGCTACACGTTTTCCATGAAAACACTCGAGACATCAAACATGTCACAAACTGGGGGATGCTCATTAGGGTATTGGTCTGGCGGTTTACAGCGTGCGGCGTGCAACACGTCCATTACAAGAAAGTGACAGAATGCAGGGCAGTTAGTGGCGGCAAGAAGTAGTGGGTGTAAACTAACCCGTCTCCTTCATAGTGGGAACGTGGTCTCTGGCATTTACACATTACCCCACTTCTCCATCACTCAATCATTCCCACTTTCTACGAGATCAGGGTGCGTTCAATATGACTTGTATAAATAGGTTCTACCTATTTTATCCAAAAACAAGAGTTTTGGTTAACAACAACACAATATCCAGAAAACACCAAAGAACTGATAGCTTACATTCCGCAAGCCAGTTCCAAATTCTGATACAAGTCATAAAATAGCCACACCTTCAGAATTAACCATTCTGGTCTCAATACCTTCTTCGCTTCCCTCCCTAAGACCAATCCTTCTCCTTCACTTTGTGACCGAAGCAAGACTGGAACGGCCATTTCTTGGTTTAGGCCAGGATTGTACAGACTGATCTCTCAAATCTAAAGTACTCCCGTGCAGTGCATTTGTTTAAGGTTTAGGCTCGTTTCTCATCCACACACCCAAATTTTACCAAAACCAGCAGAAACAGTTTTTACCCATAAACACATATACAAAGTGCAACTTGCACGATAGCTTTTTAAAGCTCGTCGATACATATAATAGACGCATATTATATATGCGTGCTGTAAAAATTAGTGGAGCATATAAGGACGCAAAATTTTGCAGCTCTACTTATTGCTCTTCGCAACATCTTATATGGCGCATATATCTACTCTAGAATCAAGCTGAACTATTTACCATAAAATTTGTGGTGAAACAACGAAAGAAATTATTTTTTATGCTATCTCTAGGGACGTGGAAAAACCTTCCATTGTCCGACTAAAGAGGAAAATAGCAAACACCACGTGACACAAATATTTGATTGAATTCAGAAAATTGAATATATACCACAATATATACCACAAATATGAGTTATCTTTCATACATACCCATTTGGATGTCTTTTCGTATACCACAACAGTTATGTATACTGCCGATAGCACGTACAAAGTGTCGTGAGATGTCTAACCACTCTCTTTCAACAAGTCCTAATAAATAGAAAATCAAGTTGGGCATATATATACAGAGAGTATTATATAACCATATTTAGAAAAAGTTAAACCAAATAGGTTGGGATAGAAGAGAATTATTCTTTTCCATATCGTCACCCCATACCGACCGTCGTAGAGCAATTCGTATTATCAGCATCAATATTGATTACCGGTATCAAATTAATGTCATAATACCATATGTTTAAGCAAAAGAGCGTAAGCAACTATCAAGAATATAAAGCATAGTTTGGCTAAGTTAGCCTATGTAAGTGGTGGTTGAGATTTACTCTCCCAATACATAAATCTATGGCTATAATTTCTCCCATAAAACTTTATTTAATGACCCATTAAAAAAAATCTAATATAATAAATATAGTAAATGATTACTATAATAAATGCCTAACTAATTAGTGTTTCAAACTAATTGCTAATAATAAACGATTTATTAATTGTTCATAATAATGGTTTTTCACTAATTGCTCATAACAATGATCTAATAATTTTTTCATTTTAAATCTTCCCTTAATTAAAATAATAAATTTTTATTTCCACTAATAAATAGAAAAAATTAAAAATAGAAACAATATTAATAGATATTAGTAGCGATGATAGGTGGTGGAAGCGGTGGCGAAGGTCGAATGGATCATTTACCTAATAATATCAGTTGATATTAGTTACGGCGCGAGTTAATCCATATATACACATAATTAACCACTAATCTAAGGAACAAGTACAAGAGACTTGGATCTGTCCGGTGAATCATTTAATGGATCAGTTTATGTTTTGTTTATGCAAGCCCATTAAGCAAAATCAATACTAATACTTTGTTACTTCATTTTATTTTTATTATCATCCAATTACAATTACAGCTTAATGGAGACTAGGTTCCTTCAAAAAGGATAAAAAAAAGATTTTTTTTTTTACCGTGTTCTCTTAATTTTCTTCCACCAAAACGTACATCTCTGACCAATCAAACTACTCTGATGTACTAATACCTGAAAAAAAGAAAACCCTTTCTTTTTACATTGCTTCATGTATGAATTTTTGGGGATTCTATCATTTTCTTAAATTTCATTTGTTGTATATTTAGCTGAAGTATATATTTTCAAAGATAGCCTACTTGATTGCGATAATCTCATGGTTGAAATTTAGGGATGTATGTATTTTGTTATTAGCCAGATTATGAAAATTTGGCTATCGCATGTCTCCAGGTTGTTAATATATTCACAACTTTTTGGTTTAGAAATGTTAGGTTTTCTCAAGTACTAAATTTTTCTTTCTATTTTTAGACTTTAGCGGAAGTAGCATTTTGATTTCATCTTGATAAACACGCTTAAATAGAAACTTATAAAATTATTTAGATTACACATTATAATTTCACAACCGATTGATTTTTACAAAATGATCATATATGAACACCCCGTGTTTCAGGCTTTTGTTTCAAAGTCCAGAAGGATTTGACTAGAAACTATTTCAATTAATAATCTAACATAATTACACGTAATTTATATAACACCCGTGCTTAAACCTTAGGAAAGTATATTAATTTAGTGTCGGGGTTTGTTCAACTTAAATATTAGTATAATTGTTTTAATAATTGGGGTCTCATTAATTTCTCATAATGAATGATTTATTATTTTTTCATTTCTCTTAATCAACCTAATAAATACATAATTGATTAATAAATAATTTTAACATAAATTATATCAAAAGACATTATTAATGATAACGGAGTAAGTAAGGGTGGTAGAAGCGGTGGCGGGTGTTAGTGAGTGGTGGATGCGATGGAGTAGTGGAGGAGGTATTAGTGCTGGTGGAAGAAATAATGGCGACGAGAAATTTTTATGGTGGTGGGTATCGGTGAATAGTTGTGGACAATATTAGTCTTATGTCTATACAACATCGGTAACATTGTATTGCGAAAGATATAATTGGCTATTTTTAGCACGATTGACAAAGCAGATACCAAATATTTCTAGGATGATAACATATAGGAAAAAATAATCATGACTGCTGGATCACCCAAACGGTACCCATGCTATCTTTAGTACCCGATTGTTCCATTTTTTACAAATTAAAGTAAAACGAAATGTAACAAGAAAAAAATATAATTGAATAAGTTAAATGACGATTTGATTTTGTTCAATCTAAATTTTATTGATGATGTTCGTTATTAATTAAAATTAAAATCATTATGAATGGCCTACGACGGGTGGACGGCGATGCCGGCGGTGAAAGAGGTGGTAGAAAATCAATTTGTGGTGATGTAGGGTGTTGGTGAGTAGTAATAGACTATGTTAATTCCCTTTCTCCATAAAATGGGTAACATTATAGAGTTTAAGATGTGGCTGATCGTCCTAATAATAAAATAAACTCGGTTAGAATACATGAAAATTAAAAACAAAAAACGGAATGTCACGTTATATGATAGCTACAAATAAACAGCATGAGTCAGAATCAGTACACAAAAAATTACTTATTATTGAGCCATGCCGTTATGGCACAGGTTACACCCTAACTAGGTATTCTTTTCTTCATATTTCGTTGTTTTGTATTACAAAGCAAAGTTTCACTAAGTTAGGCATGATAAAGAGATGTCTTGATTTTCCCTCCCAAATAATAAATCCACGTTTGAGGTCGATACCATGAATACACACTATAATTGAGAAATAATGCATTACATATTCTCTTTTTCTCATCTCAAAAGTCAAAATCAAAACGTAGAAATCTGGTCGACCGAAAATAAAAAGCCTACCTTCCATAAAACTAAACAACTGGATCTCTCTCACACACCCAGTAGGACAACTGGATTTAAAAATTCTAACTCCCCGTTTTTGAGTAAACGAAAATAAAAAAGAAATTAGGAAGGAGAGATAGATTGCATAGAGAAAAAAACTTAAATCCAAAAACATACTTCTGCACAATCTTCTATCCATGTTCTTTCAATCTTCTTTCGCCTAAACATACATCTCTGACTAATCAAACTACTTTGAGGTAACACTTTTTGAGAAAGTTATTTCTTTTTACACTACTTCATGTACGAACTTTAGGGGTTCTTTTATTGAATTTCATTTGTTGTATATTTAACTGAAAGTATACATTTCCAAATATAGGCTAATTGATTACGATAATCTCATGGTTGAATTTTTTTTCAGTATATCTATGTAATATTTTTAGTATTCAGTGCTCAAGAATTGTTTTCTAAAAGGACAACAAAATCAACTCCTCCAACTGTAGCAATTTTATTGGTTCTATAGGGGATTAAGAAGACTCGGATGGAAATAATAACCATTTTCTTGGTCTTCTCAATAACTTAACGATATTTTTAGGATCAACCCGTTCTATTATTGTTATCTTTTCTTTAGGAAATTAATATATGTCGCATAGGCCTTGCAAATTTTGAATTATGCCCACCTAGGAAAACACAAAAAATAATAATGAAAAATAAAGCAAAAAAAAAAACGGTGTATGACACAACTGATTACCATCAATGTCATTAAAATCTTTCTTGATCTTCATCACGCATCCAACATAGTCTTTTTGTACATATATTTCAGTCAGTCGAGGTTTCTATAAATAATAAGAAACACGACACCTCTTATCTTATTATATTGTTATAATAATACTATTTTTTGGGGTCCAAAAGCATAGCTCAGTGGTATCCCATCAACTCCGGTAAGGAGGAAGTCAGAGGTTCAATCCCCGTCGCCTTAAAGGTTTATAGTACATTAGTTGTATAGTAGGTTTAGCGGTGTTCGCTCTGGCAGTGGGGTCAGTCCAACTGGATGGGTTCGGGTAGGGGCCTGGGTCCGGCTTTCGCGTATCAAAAATAAAATAAAATAATAATACTATTTTTTGGAGAGATGGGTTTAAAAAAGGGAATAGATCTAATCCAGGGACCATGAGTAAGCACTGAAAACAAGAGGAAACTTCTCTCCTCTAAATAAGATTTCATGTTGTAGAATGACTTCATAATCAGTAATGTTATATTTTGTGCACCCAGATGAGAGAAGTAATATCTGGAATGCGAAAGGGATAGGTCAGTTTAGGACTTGACTTTTAGGAATACAAGATTTTTTTTTATGAGAGACAACAACTAACTAGGAGCACCACGTTGATTGGGTAATTCAATCTCAAAGTAACTAAAAAGGGAAAAATATGTGAAAGTACTAATATTTTGATTTTGCGTCAAACCATTGTACAATATTTTGATTTTCTTTCTCAATTTTATACTTTACGAAGTATTAGGATGAATGGGATATGTTCTCCACTATTTTTATATTCATTGATAGCATCACAAAGATTTGATTGCAATGTAAAAACTGATAGTAAGAGTAAGGATGTTACTTACACGTAAAACTATCCACTTTTTATTTGAACATATAGTTGTGAATTCTTACTTCCAAAAGGAATATTTTTCTCACATGAGCAAGTACATTAAATAATTTGTGTCAAAGAGATATTACTTGGGTTAGGCGTGTGCAATACTAATCAATAATGACCTCTCTTTTTATTGTATTAGATAGATTGTAGACTTTTGAATTGCATTTTCTAATCAGTAATATGAATGTAATACAGATCAATTATTAATTAATCATGATGTTTGATTTACGAACTTCCTTTATACGTAGTATAAAATTTCAAACTCCATTATTGCTAACGATAAAATGTTAGAATTTGGAATCGCATTTACTAATGTTATGAATTCCTGTTTTAATGGACTGTCTTATGAAACCACGTTTGGACTTTGGATGTTCTAATTATTATGTTCTATTTAGATATCAAGTTGTAAGGGGCCTATAATTGAAATTTTGAGTTGGTTTCAGTTAAGGATATTGATTCAGGTGTCATAATTCCCCATTTTTCGGGTTTCGTTTCAAAGTTCTGGAGGATTTGATTAGGAATCCACTAATTCTCGATAAATAATTTAACATAATCATCCAAAAATTTATATAACGCCTGTGCCGTTACGGCACGGGTTAAACTCTAGTATAAGCTTATGGGAAGGAAGCAGGAACGAGTTCCCTTCTCATTCTCTTCTTAGTTCTGGAATTAAGAGCCTAACAAGGCTATGTATAGAAGTTACAAAACGTGATATACATTATCTCACAAAGTTTGGTATGTAAAAATAGGTGACACGCGGGATGATACTCAGCACGGTGCAAGCCTAAATCCCAAGTCTCATGCACGTTGACATGTAAGAAATGGAGGTTGGATTTGCTATTTTATTATTGAGATTTTAACCGTGTGGCTGACTCTTTACCCAAGCATGGTATTTTGTTACAAAATGGTCCACAAGAATGGACTGATAATATCCCTCTCTGGATACAGTTATGTATTCAAGACTCCGTGTAATTTTCATTTATCAATTTTCCTGTTAATAAAAAAACAAACTCCAGAATCTGTTTCCCGCCTGTGACGTACACTTTCTCCTTTGCCGCGGGCTTCTTTGTCATATCTAAACAATCTATTTGAATCTAAGACCAGGGACATTTTTTAGTCCCATCTTGCCAATAACGAGCTTTGAGATGGCTGGAGGGCTATCAAGTCCCATGCTGCTGCTGAACTCGTTGGCAAGCTCAACAAGCCTGGATTTATCACGTGCCACTGTCTTATTGGAATTGTAGAATCCCAACCATGCTTGGTATGCCGCCTCTTTGTTTTTCATTTCTACTTCGGATAGGGCTCGTTCCACCTGCTCAAACTCTAATTGTAAGTACACACATCATTTTCTATGTTTTCTTTTTTATCATATATAAAGAAAAAAAATAGTGCCTTGTCATCCGACAGAACTGATTCTTCTATCCTTGGTAAATAATACCCCAGGGAATAATCAAATCACACAAAGAACTAAATATTTATTTGGACTATAAATTTTATAGCGAAACCCAAAATGGGGTAGAATCACCTTTTTCTTTGTATCAGGATCAACCAAAGGTGCTGAAGCTTTTGTTAATGGCAAATCTCTCAGATTAGATAAGAAGAATTCCTCCCAAGGTGCCAGCAGCAGTATTCCTTGCCCTTGTTTACCTTTCCGCCCCGTTCTACCAAGTCGATGTATGTACTGCTCTCTATCTGATGGTAATCCTATCTGCAATTTTAGTACAGTTTGCTTTTAAAAGATTAAGAAAAAACCATGGCCCTCCAAGAAGAAAAAGAAGAAGAAGAAAAATTTACTGGACAATTAAGTTTGTCCGTTTTAACCAGAGATACTACCTGTATAACAAGGGTAACATCGGGATAATCTACTCCACGTGCAGATACATCAGATGTCACAAGAATAAGTCCTTTAGACTTACGGAACTCGTCAGAAACCCTTGTTCTATAACTTTGGGGTTTTCGGGAATGGATTTCACGTACATTCAAGTTAAGCTGATTAAGGAGGTCAGCTACAAATCTCGTGACCATAGCAGTTGTGCAGAATACAAGAACCTGCAATTTTCCCCGCAAATTAAATACACATGATTTATGGCAGAAAATACTTCTTCAGCACACACCAACCGTAAACATATGATGAATATGAATATTATCGAATGATGAAGTCCATATTTTCTTAACTGCATGAGGTTAAAAGACAACTTAAAAGTAAAATTCCTATGCAACTTTAGAACACATTTGTAGTAGTATCGAGAAACTGTAATCCAAAATGCTTTACTATTTTTACATCCCAACTATTTCCAAGAAAAAGGAGGTTAAAAAGATACAAGAAAAAACAAGATAGTAACCTTAGCAGCTCTTGCTAAAGTAGTACACATGAAAATTTTGGTTTCAAGAATAAATACCTTATAGTCAACATCGTCTGCAATATGGTCTTTCAGTAGAGCATATAACAGTGAGAAATGTTTGTCGAGTGGCGCAACTAGATGTGTCTGTTGAACCTGAAACGACTCCCAAGCAAAAGCAAAAATGTTTAAGCATTTTATGGAAGCCATAAATCACCATTTGAAGGACCAACAGGGTACATAAAATTACCTGTGTGTGAGTCTCCTCACTGCCTTCTGCAACAGTGTTGATGTATTCGTGATCTCTTTTCAAAGCTATGTGACAGACTTGGCGAACCTGCAGACCAGCTAGTACCTTCAGACCTTTCTCTAAATCAGAAGAAATTAGAAAACTTATCTAACAAGATAAAATTATACCTCTTCTGGAACAGTGGCAGAAAATAGTAGTGTTTGACGCTGTTTCGGAACAGCAGCAATGATCCTCTCTATGTCTCTCCGGAAACCCATATCCAGCAGATGGTCGGCTTCATCAAGAACCAGCACTTTCACACCCATCAACCGTGTTGCAAATCCAGGCGTATTTTCAGTGTGGTCTCTGAGCCTTCCGGGTGTGGCGATAAGGATCTGAAGGGGTTAGGCGAAGATTCACTTCTCAGAAAATTTGCTGTAAATTTTCAGGATGGTAGGTATTCATCATTCTACAGGCTACAAATCCTCTTAACCATAACTTTTTACCTGACACGGATTTGCCTGTAAACGTTTCTGCTCCAATGCTTGCCTCACACCTCCAATTACAACTTGAACACCGAGAGTAGGATGATATTTCAGCAATTTGGTAGCCTCAGCAGCAGCTTGACTTGCTAACTCTCTTGTTGGGCATATGACAAGCACGTTTATTGGGGGTCTCTTCTGATCACGATCGGCAGAAGCTGATTTTACAACTGCTTCAATTGCTGGAAGCTGAAATCAAAACTTCAAAGTTGAGCACGGAAAAACACTCCTTGTGACATCTCACACCTTGACACTTCAAAGACATTCCCTACTGATATGGGAGCATGCAACATACACTCAGAGCATGAAAGGTAAGTTCGTTACCAAAAATGCTACAGTTTTCCCAGTTCCTGTCCTTGCCTTGGCCAGAACATCTTTCCCTGAAAGACAAAAAGGTTGTTGTAAAAACAAAAACAATCATATATGTGGCCATATGTTTGAGTTTTATCTCACCATGATATATATGATACATGAATAACGACTGACGTTGAATTTTTTTCTATTTTATGGTAAAGAAAAATGAAAATAAATCTCCAAGTCCAGGACTGAGGAATTAATAGAAATATTCAACTACAGTAACAGAAGCATTTACATATGCTAATACGAAGTCTAGATGAGAACGACTTCTATATAGATCAGCAAAAGATATTAGCTTCAGAACTATTTTAACATTGTACAGTACAATGGCTAAAATCCACACTGTTATGTGTTACCTTTGAGAATGATAGGAAGAGTTGCCTCCTGCACCACGGTCATCCTCTCGTAGCCAGCATCCTTAATTCCCTTCAACGATAAGGGAGATACAGCACATTGATCAAACCTAAACATCAGAAAGCGAAAGGTTCAGATACAAATCGTATCAAGATATCTATAATAGAAAGAGTAGTAAAGTCCATTTTCCCAAAAGCAAATACAATCCAAAACCAAAACCAGTACCTCTCACTCGAACCTTTAGAGGTTCAGATGTTACTTTTTAGATCCCATGAGAACTCAAATGACACAAAAACAATGGCTAGTACCAGTTTTTCTCCCAACATCATTGCAGAGAAGCATGGAGCTAAAAGCAATACTTATTGCTTACACACTAGAAAAAATATCAACTCAATGTCTGCAAAAATCTAACATAAATATCAACTATGTTTCAATTCTACATGAAATTGTTTGGTGAGTACCAATTCTAAAATGCTAATATGCCACACTCAATCAATTTAAATATAAATTAAGATCATAACTATATAACAGGTACCATATTATATTTACCTGGTCTGACTTAGATAAGACTCAGAATCTACACTTGATACTTCAGGAATCACCTTCGCACCACTTCCTTTGGCTGATCCACCCAATGAACCCAACCCCTTAAACCTATCAATATCAGTACCTTTGTCATCCTCTTCACTATCTTCGTCACTGTATTCACTGTCATCATCTTTGAGCAATTTCTCGAAACTAGAAATTGTGTCTGAATCATAATCCCCCTCATCATCTTCATCGTCTGAGATCAAAGCAGCTTGTCTACCAGAAGGTTTTAACCCTCTCTGTAGACTTGCACCCCCTCGACCCCGCCCATTACTGAAGGAAGAATTCCTTCCACCTCTTGTGGCAGGGGAAGAATATCCACCCTGAGTATTGAATTCCCTCCTCCTTGGAGTTATCTCTTCATCTGATGATGACTCGCTAAACCGTTTCTTTGTACCAAAATTTGACACAGAATTGTTGCCCCTTGAACCCCTAGGAAAAGAACTAGTCCCACCTCGAGAACCTCGACTATTACCAGCAGAAAAATCATCTCTTCCCCTCCTTGGAGATGTCATTTCACTCCTTCCACCTCTCTGATTCCTTGAAGTTGAATATGAACCCCTTGTTCTATCAGTATCCCTCTCTCTCTGATATCCCCTATCCATGTCTGAAGCATCACTATCGTTGTTGACACGAAAAGAATCGGTTTTTAATCCACCAGCCCAATCATTAAGTTCCTTTTCATCCTCAATGAGACTTTTTTGTTTTGCCCCTTTACTTCCAAAGCTCCCAGCTTTGAAACTTTCTCTCTCTAAACCACGCCCACCTCGTGAAAATTCTGGATTCCTAGCAACACTCCTACTACTACCACCATTTCTAGGTCGAAAAGAACCAGTAGAAAAACTTCTACTGTTTGATTCTTCATCAGACAACAACATTGGAACAGCAAAATTTCTTGAAAACCCTAGGAAATTAAGTTTGGACGGGAAAACTCTGGAGAAAACAGAAATACTACGAGAACACTGAAAGTTGGAAGCTAGTTTCATGGTGGAAAAAGTGGTACTTGTAGTTACAGAATTATTGACTAATTTAAGAGGCAGTAACTGACCAGGCATACCAGACACTCTGTAAATGAGAATCAAACCCCTAACCCTTTTCTGCTGCTACCTCCAAATGAATTTGATGAAGTTAGATGTGTGTGAAAAGCTTTTGCAGGGAAGTTTGGTAGGGTTTTTGTTTGAGAGGAAGAGGGAAAGGCAAATTTAGGGTTTAAGCATTAGAACGGATGGATAAGTGCATTTTCCAGGTTCTTTGGCGGGAGTGTGATTATAAGGTCCTAGACTCCTAGTCTATAAGACGGTATAGTTCTCTCTCCTTTTTCTCTCTAGAAGAAAGGAAAGAAATCCTAGCCTCCACCAACCTTTTGCTCATGCCTGGTCCAATTTTATAAGACCAAGCACTGTGATTGGCCTCATCCCTTCCCTATCCCTTATTTGTAGGGAAGTGATACTTGTCACAAGGCAGCTCCATTAAACTGAGTTTCCGTCACAGTCAACTCGTTGACTTGACTAAACGGAAATTAGGTTTCTGTCACAGAGGAATAAAGTTCCAGGAGATCGATCCTTCCTCCCACTTCTTCTTCTTCTCAATTTCTTTCTTCTCTCAAACCCCTCTAAAACCCCTTTTATCCCCTTTTGATTTTCGTGGTGATTAATTGCGGTTCGTTGGCTTAAATTAAAAGGGTTTGATCGTTACTCCAAGGTGAAACAAATTCATCCTTCAATTTCGTTTTCCATCCACGAAATCATCAAAGGTGAGTGATTGTAATTTTAGGGTTTAAAATTAATTTGATTTTGATTTTAGTTGATATTAATTTGATCTTGTTGTGTGATGCATCTCTTGATATGTTGAATGAAATGTTTGTAAACTTCTATTCCGTTGATGTATTATCACATTGATTGGATTGTATTGATGTATGGTATAGATAAAATGATATTATTTTTGTTGTTTGGAAAGGTACAAAATGAGTCTTATGCGTGCTTATGTGAGAGTTAAATACGGAATACATTTGGATACTTCTAGTGATGAAGAAGAAAAAGCTTTGCTAATGTTTACACAATTGTGTTTGGATGAACGACTGCGTATCATTCGACAACCGATACCTAGGGAGGTGCAAACACGTAATGTAATTACCCGAGATCGAGCATGGCATGATGCGAAAATGATGAATGATTATTTTACACGGGAACTGGTTATACCTCAAGACAATTCAAACAACGTCTAGGCATGAGGGAAGAATTGTTCGAGAAATTGTTAGGAAAATTGCTTGAAGTGGATCTGGAACGGCATTAGCGTCCGGATGCAACTGGTACTATGGGGCATTCTCCACATATGAAATTAGTTGTTGTGATGAAATGTTTGTGCAAAAGTACGGTAGTTGATAGTGTTGATGATTACACTTGTATGGGTGCCACCACAATATACTATTATCTAAAAAGATTTTGCCACACCGTTTGCATGAATTTTGGAGAAAGATATTTGCGTTAACCCACTCCTGAAGATGTTCAGAGGTTGTTCGCTGAGAATGCGGAACGAGGATTTCCAAGAATGCTTGGTAGTGTTGATTGTATGCAGTGGCCATGGAAGAATTGTCTGGTAGCTTGGCAAGGAGTTTACCGGGGTAAAGAGAAAGAGAGTACTCTGGTACTAGAGGCGGTGGCATCATATGATTTGTGGTTTTGGCATGCTTTTTTTGGAATGCCGGGATCAAATAACGATTTGAATGTGTTGGCACACTCACCCCTTTTCGATAACATGCTAAAGGGTGCAACACCTCCATGTAATTATGTCATCAACGGTCACCAATGCAATATGGGTTATTTCTTAGCCGATGGTATCTATCAAAAGTTGACTACAATTGTACAAGGTTTCAGTCAGACATTGGACATTCCAGAGTATGTGAGATTCAACAAGTATCAAATGGCTAAAAGAAAGGATGTTGAGCGTGCTTTTGGAGTGCTTCAAGCTAAATTTTGAATTGTCGGATCACCGTGTAAGTATTGGTATGAATCTGACTTGAACCTAATTATGAAATGTTGTCTTATTTTACACGACATGATCATTGAGCATGAACGTCGGGATACAGATTGGGGCAGAGTTGTTCTTGTTTCGATTCCATAACCTACCGTTGAAGGTCGTGTTTTTATGTCATCTCTGAAAAACCTAGAAATGCACCTACAATTAAGAACGGATCTTGTCAAACACATTGTTGCTCGTCCGGGTAGAGGAGGCCAGGCAGGGTACTTGTCTAGTTTGGGGGGTTCAGATATGGAATACGTGGTACTTCCATTATCGGATGGAGATTATGATGATACGGATTTAGAAGAAGAAATTGTTCCCGGTGAAAACTAGGATGGTGCATTTAATTATTAAGGAGATTACAATGACCAAATACCGGATGAATTTGAACCTGCAGATGAACATGTTTATGGAGACAGACATGTGGTAGACGAATATGAAGATGATGGAGATGGAGATGATGATGATGATGATGATGGTGACGATGATGATGACGACGAGGAGGAGGAAGAGGATGAATGATAACCCTTTAACTTTTGTGTTTGTTTAAAAGTCTTAATGCTAAAGACATATGTAAGATGGACTTTAAAATATTTTTAGGCTTGAATTATGTATTAGAATAATTACGTTTTTATCTTATGGCCATGTGGTTTACGATTATGAGTTGGTTATTTAAGCCTGAAGATTACTCCATGAAATCTCTTATTACAGTATTTGAATATGTATATACTTATCTGTGAAATCTCATTCGTACAGTATTTGGATATGTATACTTATCCTTGTAATCTCTACAGTACATGGATATATATACTTCCTAGTGAAATCTCTTTGCACGGTAAGAGTAATCTCTTTGTACAGTATATGGATACGTATACTTACCATGTATAAATAGATCACATATGGTTTACCAATGAACACATTAATTCGACCTACTTTCATCTGCATCTCAAAAAAAAAAACACTTCTGTTTCCAAATTATTATTTACAAAGCAACATATTTCTTTCTTAATTATGGTGGGTTATAATCCGGCAGAAGACGAAATGATTGTTAGTTCATGGATCGAAGTTTATCAACAAATTGAAGAAGAAGTTAACACAAACATTTGGGAACAATTGCTCCAAAGGTTTACTATCAATACCGGCAATCCAAATGAGAGAAACAATGGTTACCTAAGAACAAGATTAAATGTTATAACTGCTGAAGTGACAAAATATGTAACGATTCAAAAAACTTTATGCCTATTTAGGGCTCCAGTGGAATCCGAGATAGTAAGTAATTGACCTATTTATACCTAAGTATGTGTAGTTATTAATGTTGAAAAATTAAATTGTAATTGATATTGTTTTATTTGCTTGTAGGAGACGGAGGCTTTGACTAGTTATTCAAAAAAACACCACTTGAATTTCCGTTTTTATAGCTGTTACTTGATGTTGAAAAACAACATCCCTGATGAGTATGACCCACAAGGTGCAGAAGATACATCCTCGGAAGATTCAGATAAGGAGTAAACAACTGAAATGATGAAAGGTTTTGTGGGTATATCTCTATGTAAACGCTCACGAGACACAACTCGTCCAATAGGGTCGCATGTTGGTTTAAATACTTGTTGCACGTACTTAATTATTGTAAAAGCACACTACATCATGTTCATCAAATTTAAACTCGTTAAAATTATAACAACAACGATTTTACTAATTATAAAAGCACATTACATCAATTCATATTCAAACTCCTTAAACTAAAAAATATAGTCGTTGGGCGTGAGTTCTAAGAAATATAGTCGTTGGGCATCCGTCTGTATAAGGAAGATAACTCAATTTTGTGTTCAAAGGATATTATTGAGGTGAAAATATAAGTTAAACAAGTTTTCAATGGCAAATCCTTCATCAACTACCAATTCCATCAACCACATACTTAGAAGATGCAAGAGAACAACCAAATCAATTGCTGCAATGGAAGAAGAGATACATAAAAGAAACGAACAAGCAACTAAGAATGCAACTACGTCTTCATCACCTTTCAAATGGATCAAGGTGATGGAAGAAGTGTTAAGAAAACAATGTACAAGAGAAACCATATATTCGTCATCGGCTGCACCAGAATATGAAGAGAAACTCAAGGCAAAGAAACGTGGTGAAGAACAGTTCCAATTAAGGGAAAGATTAAAGGATGTTGAAGAAGAGACCCAATGGATTAAAAATTATTACATTGTTAAGGATCTTTATAAACAAAAAGAACATGATAGTATATTTTGGTCTGAAGTTTCTGGGGGTCCTTTCATTATATTACAAGGAACCACGCCATCAGTATACATCAGACTACGTTTGCAGAAGGACAATTCATGTTAAGAATTTGTGCGTCAAGTATAATGAGTTTCTCGCTAGACATAGAAGGGAGAGGTTTGCGGCACAAGATGCATATACCAAATGGAGAAAGGAACCGTTTTATCATTTCGAAGCGGCATTGATAGTTGAATCTCGTACCGGGAAAATAATAACATGTAATGTGTTCATCTTAACATTCCACTAAGATTAAATGTCTGGGTAGGGCGTGTAATTTTTATTCTTAGTTAAATGTCTGGGTAGGGCGTGTAATTTCTATTCTTAGTTAAATGTCTTGGTAGGTGATGTAATTTCTATTCTTAGTTATTAATGAACAATGGTTACTCGAAATTCAAACCTTTCATTAATTCAAACAACAAATAAAGACAACACTTTTAATTTGAAACTAGACTGAAAATTAATACTAAGCTCAATTAAAGAAGAAAACAATTTATAGATGGATTACATCTCCATCTTCTGAATCTTCAACGCTGATTATATTCGACCTCTTCAAGATATCCTTTTGCTTGCGTCGATAATATTTTTTTTCGTTTCGACCTAACTTACTAATATCCATACTCATTATTACATCATCTTCGTCGTAATGCATTTGTGGTTGATGCATTTGATAAGCTTGGTGGTGGAGGTTCTGCAAATTGAGTTGTTCTTCCATTTGATAACTCGATTGTTGAGTAGACACCCACATTATTTGGTATTGGGATCCTTGTTCCGCTTTCATTAGTTCATTCCTTGATTGTGTTTCCTTGAGATACTCCAAAATATTTGCACTTTGTTGATAGATCTTATCTTCTTCCATCTTAACCGAAGAACTCCCCTCATTACCTTCTCTGAATATACCGTGCTCCCGATCCTTCTTCTGTCTTGCTTGCAATTTGGATTTTTTTGTTCCTATATGACGAGCATTATACTTTTAATTCTAACGAGTCTCTCCGTTAGGCAAAACTTCTGTACCGTCTTCGATGGGTACAAAGTTAGAATGATTTTCAAACAACTGACTATTTTGGGATACAGTGAATTCATAATTAAATTCTTGGACCTTTTCTCGAAACAATTCATAACATGCATCAAACTTGAAAGGTAGGCCAGTTTGTACCTGAAATTGCTCCCTACCTTCTTTTGTCTGAAATATTGTGTAACAAAATTTTAGTTAAATGCAACAAGCCAATAAATATCTAATAAATGTGAAAAACTTACCAAATCTTCATGTGATGCACCGCTTTTGTGTTGTCGATATATAGCATTAAGAATGCCGACGAATTCTCTGACATCTTTTTTTATTGATTTCATCTTTGTTTTTAAGGCACTCCAATCTCTTCTATTAGGATTGCCGTTTTGTTGGACAAATACTTGATGAATACGTATCCAAAATAACGAGGTTTTTTGTTGCGCACCCACAATTTCATCACAACTCACATAAATATAGGCAGTAGTAAGATCAACCTCTTCATGATGAGTAAAATTATAAACCATTTCGAATCTAACCAAAAAATATAAGAACTTGAGTAGTAGAAGATAAAGTAGAAATCAAACAACTATGGTACAAGGAGAGAATTAAGAAATCAATTGGAATAGAGATAAGAAATCAATTGATTTGGAGTGATTTGAATAGAAAGTAAGAGTTGTATTTATAGAGGATTTTTGAAAATATGACCGTTGCGATCCGACGTGGAGAGAATAGAGCCGTTATTAGTGATGGATGGTTTGGATGGGTGTGGGAGAGGTGTAAAAAAAAGGTCAAACAAATATATTTTCGGATACGGAAACTCAGTTTCCGTCTCAATGGCAGTTTCTGTAAAGCAGTTTTTTTTTCCTTTCCTACAAAGTGTATCAGATGTGATAAACTTTGTAGGGACGGGAAGGGATATCCCTTGGTTTGTAGGGATATGGGAGACCATAGTGGTTGCATTTTGGAATTTATACCTAGAAATGAGGAATATGGAAGGGAAATGGTGCACCATAGTGCTTGGCCTAATGCTAATCCAATAAACCATATTTTCTCTTGTTTTTTATTTGATGTTTATTGCTATATTTCTTTGCTATTTGGGGGTGATTTCTTTTTCGTCGTCATTTGGAATGATTGTCTCTTTACATGAGTACGATTTCTTCAAATCTTAATGGCTAGATCCTGTTTTGTTAACCTCGATCCAAAAAAATCTGGCTAGTTTGGGGCCTAGTCCAGTTATTTCGGGCCTATCAAATTCCTCTCCCACCTTTCACAAGAAGCTATGGAGTGTCAAATTTGATAAAAGGATTAATTTAGCCCCAAAAATTAATCCTCTACTGACGCATATAAATACTAATCCTTACCATTTTCAGTAAAAAAATCAAAAACATAAAAACTAAACCAAAAAAAAAAATACTTTTTATTCTCATCTAATCCTTCCAAATTCCATAAACCCTAATCAAAAAAAAAATGATCTTCTTCTCCAACGATCTCCGATCCAACCAAGAAAAGGTAAATCCCCGCCAACCCGTTTTATGATTCGCATTTCTTCATTGATTTACATGTTTAAAACTTCGATTTTAAAAAAAATCAAAATCTTTGATTTTCCCATAATCGGTTTATGTTGACATATCGTATCAACCGATTCTTGTTTTTGTTCTTCGTCCATGAAGAACATGCAGAGGAATCGGTTTATATGATGACTAGCATTGATTCTGTATTGAAATCAGAATATGAAAAGACATCACCAGAGTCGATTTATAAGTACATTATCATAAATCGATTTTGGGTATAATTTTTTTTTTGATCTATGTGCTCTTACAATCGGTTTTTATTTACGTTGTAATGTACAGATTGTGAAGTTGTCTCTTCAGATTCCATTTCATAATCGGTTTTTGTATATGTACCGCATAAATCGATTTTTGGTGTTTGAAATTCATGTGTATTTTTGTGGTTAGAATCGGATTACATGTAGTGTTTTATAAACCGATTATGTGGTTTGATTATTTTTTTTTGTGGATATGGACTTCAGTCATCTGAGCTTCTTTAACTGCCCCATGGAGAAAGAGGATGGTGCCAGAAAACAAGAGATCATGGAAAGGAGCATGTACAAGTTCACCTTTGGAAGGGATACCAAGTTGGAGCAGGCGTTCAAACTTTTGGACCGACTTTCAATAGAAGAGCTAATTGAGGTCATCCAATTTCAGAAGGAGGAGGGATGAAATTGCAGCACGGAGGGAGGCAAACGCTGAGGATGATATCATGTGGGAATAAATGTACGCTTCTATTGCAGCGTGAAAATACGGGGGTATAACAACCACACCCAATATTTCGATTAGCAATCTGTATGGACTAACTCCGATATACTTTCTAGAGAATCAACTAGACTGTCAGACTCAATCTAGAGAAAAGTATATTGAGGAGTTAATATCTCTCTCACTTGATTTGATCTTTACTCAAGCAAATAGAAATCTGCGAGTCTTTATCAAATACAAGGATAATAACTTGGATGGTACCAAAGACCAATATCCAAGTGTCAATCAATTTAAATCAACAACCAAAGGTTGGATATTCTAATTGATTGATCTTTACGCACAACCTGTGATATTTCAATTATATAACGAAATATAATGCGGAATAGAAATAACACAGACACCAAAAATTTTGTTAACGAGGAAATAACAAATGCAAAAAAAAAACACGGGACCTAGTCCAGATTGAACACCACACTGTATTAACCGTTACAGACACTAGCCTACTACAAACTAACTTCGGTCTGGACTGTAGTTGAACCCTAATCAATCTCACACTGATTCAAGGTACAGTTGTGCTCTTTACGTCTCTGATCCCAGCAGGATACTACGCACTTAATTACCTTATCTGATCTCACCCACAACCAAGAGTTGCTACGACCCAAAGTCGAAGACTTTAATTAACAAATCTGTATCACACAGAAAAGTCAATGATAGGTAAATCTGTCTCCCACAGATAGACCTAAGAGTTTTTGTTCCGTCTTTTGATAAATCAAGGTGAACAGGAACTAATTGATAATCCAGACTTATATTCCCGAAGAACAGCCTAGTATTATCAATCACATCACAACAATCTTAATCGTATGGTAGCGAAACAAGATGTTGCGGAATCACAAACGATGAGACGAAGATGTTTGTGATTTCTTTTTATCTTGCCCTATCGGAGATATAATATCAAGTCAATTATTCAATTAAACTCATATGATAGAAAATGTCAAGATCAGATCGCTCAACTACCAGAGAAGTAGTTTCGTCTGGCTTCACAATCCCAATGAAGTCTTTCAGTCGTTAACCTACAGGGTCTCGAGAAGAAACCTAAGGTTAAAGGATAATCGACTCTAGCAAACCAACTAGTATCACACAGGAAGTGTGGGGATTAGTTTTTCCAGTTGCTAGATGTCTCCTTTATATAGTTTTCAAATCAGGGTTTGCAATCCAAGTTACCTTGGTAACAAATCATTCAAATATTCACCGTTAGATGAAAAACCTTATTTCTCCAAGCTAATATATTTCAACCTTTAGATCGAAACTTAGCTTGTTATACACAAATGAAATGTGTTTCATTTAGGTTTGAGTAACCGTACCTAAACGTGTATACTTGGTTGGTTCACAAATAGTTAACCGAGGTTAGCCATATGAGTACTTTCATATCAACCATATTCATCTTTCTCATAACTAGTTCAAATGACTCATAAGAACTAGTTTATAGAGTTGTTCAATTGCTTAGGTCTTTATTCATAGACACAATAGAAACAAGTGGGAATGTTGTATATGCCCCTACTATCCATGGATCCTGCACAAGTACCCTTATGAGTCTTTACATATACCCCTAGTGGCATAATTGAAATTATGAACAGAAAAATGATTTGCATAATCCCAACTATAACCTTTACCTCTTACACTTCGGCCTCTTCTTCATTTCTCACTCGAGAAAAAACAGTGGAACTCTTTCACTCATCTGCATCTCCCTCGCCATCATCATCTCCATCTCTGTCGCCACCACAAACAACGCCACCAACACCATCGCCATCGGCATCATCTCAGGGAGTTATCATTATCTCTCTTCTTCTTCTCTCCGCAATCACCACCAACAACAACAACAAACCCATCGATCCACCTCCAATTCCACCACCACCTCAAAATCCACCAAGTCTATCACCAGATCCATCAACAATTCTCTCTTCATGTGAATCAAATCCCGAAATTCGAATATAAAAATCATCAGGAGCAGCGGTCCATCTTCTTCTTCTTTGTTGAAGATTCTGGTGAGATCCCAATTTTAGGTTTTGATTTCTGGTATGGATCTCATTTTAAACTAAATTTTCGATAATAAACGATTTCAATATCAGATTCAGAGTGATCGAGATTGATTTTTGGTTTCGTTTAACTTTTAAGATCGAGATTCGATTTTGAATGAATAATTGGCAGTTCGAATTTGGAGTTTGAATGAAGAATTCAGTGTCGAAAAAGATACATCAGTCATGTGTTGATTTCGATTATAGATACTATAATTAGAGAAAGCAAAAAAGAATCAGGGGTCTGTTGAGAAGAATCAGGAATTAGGGATTTGATTTACATAAAATGAAGAAATTGAAGCTCTCTAATGAACAACAAGAATTAAAGCTGATATTGCAGACAACAAGAATTAGAGTTAATATTGCAAACAACAAGAATTAGAGATGATATTGTAGACAACAACAATTAGAGCTAAGAGATGAGCCGTGTTTGAGGATGCAGGGCTGTATTTATAGTGTTGGTGTGGAACTTGGTGATTGCCTTTTGGAAACTTAGGAGATGGCTTATGATGGAGATGTTTTTGATGATTTGGATATAGTTGTAGTTGTTGAGATGGGTTTGTAGTATTTGCGTACTTTAACAAAGACGGTGGTGGTTATATTACAGTTGACGAACTCCGGCAAGCTTGTGTGGAGCATAACATGACTGACGTTCTTCTATCAATAAAGAAGTTGATCAGGATAATGTATGTATTGAAAATCATTGAAATTTTTAATTGTTCATATATCATTTTAGGCGAACCTTCATTTTCGTTAAATGTTGTTTATGTATCAAGATAGTAGGATCGATTATGGTGAGTTTGGTCAGTGTTACCATTTATCTGTCTATTGAATGTGATTTTGATATGATTTTTTACATGGATGAAGCTGAGCTATGTTGTGTCATGTGGTGCTGTATGAGATGGTGGTTGATGTTGTTGTAGTAGGAGGTGGTGTTTCTTTACAAGAGCTGCTGAGACTGAAACCAAACCTGAACTGAAATTGGTGATGCAATGGCCAGGTCAAGGAGTGGTTTGTAAGATGCAGATGGTTTTTGAAGCAGGGAATGAGTGAATGAGATGGAATTACAGTGACTGATACTGGTAAAGATGCAAGTGCAGGAATTACGTTTTTAGTGATGCTGCAAGCGCAAAATTGCAGTTGTTGTTGGAGTTGATCTATAAGTTTGTGGAACAAGGTTGCAGTTGGTGAAGAAGTGAACAAATGGGAGTTGAAGTGAAGTGCAGAACAGTTTGATGCTGCAGCTAAAGCTTGGCCAATAGAGCTGGGTTTGCATACAGTTTGTTAAGTTGAGCTTACTGATAGATGCTCAGCTGGTATATGTGAGTTTTTTTTTGCCAAACCAGGTAGCTTTTTATATGCATGTTACCTTGTGTTTATGCATGAATCTGTGGTGCAATGGTAGCACAACTGACTATATGTCAGAAGATATATGTTCGACTCACACTAGTTTCACTTTTTTGTGTACAATTTTTATTTTTTGGAGACAACTTGTGATAGTTGCCTCCATATATGAAGACAACTTGCGCTAGTTGCTTTCACTTTTGAAGACAACTTTGTACTAGTTGCCTTCACTTTTGAAGACAACTTGAGCTAGTTGCCTCAGATTCGGAGACAACTTGAGTTACTTGGCTCCATTTTGTTTTGCAACTTGTTCTTGTACACTATTTTATTGGAAACAACTTGAGATAGTTGCCTCCACTTTTGGAGACAACTTAAGCTAGTTGCCTCCGGTATGGACACTATTTATTGGAGACAACTTGAGCTAGTTGCCTCCGATATGGACACAACTTCTGCTAGTTGACTCCACATGGTAGTGGTGGTCGTCGTCGGCGGTGGTTTGCGGCGGTGGTGGTGGTTGAAGGCGGTGGTGGTTAGTGGCGGCGGTTGGTGGCGGTTATTTACAGTGGAAGTGTGATTGGTGGCGGCGGTGGTGGTGGACATTAGTGGTGTTGGTTAGCGGCGGCGGTGGTTGGTGGTGGTTGGCGGTGGTAGACAGTTGTGGTGGTTGGCGGTGGTGGTGGTTGATGGTTAGCGGTGGTGGACAATGGTGGTTGGCGGTGGTGGTCGGAGGCGGTGGTGGTGGTTGGTGGTGGTGGTCGTCGGTGGTGGTTGGTGGTGGTGGTTGGCGGTGGACAGTGGTGGCGGGTAGTAGAGGTAGTTTTTTTTTTTTTGAATAATGGTTAGCCCTTTTTGTATATACATTATATAAAAGATGGTATTTTAGTAATGTATTAAGCTTATGGGTATTTGTAAAGTTCAAAAGGGTGTATTTGAAAGGGGCCTCATAGTAGGGGTATATAGATAATGTTCCCTTGAAACAAAATCGGTTAGGTTCACTTGAATCAATTCATGAACAATATAGCCATGGTTTGCAAAGATTGCATTCCTTATTGTTTTAAGTTTTAAGTTCATGAACTTCCGATTTGAGAAATAACCAGCTTGGGTACGCGTACGGGTACGTGTACCTTAGCTACCGGATTTGAGTTTGGAAACTCAGCAGAAATTTTCGGTTCGAAAACTTCCGTGAGTACGCGTACCTAAGGTGACTGGTTTTCCAGTTTGTAAACTACAAACTCTAGCAGAAGTTTTCGGTCAGAAAACTTCCGCCAGTACGCGTAAGGTACGCACCCAACCTGTCTCATTTACCAACATCGCATGCACAAGTGCACACATTTGGTTTCCGACACATGGACTTATACACTAATGTGCGAACACACTATATATGCTTATATCCATAATTGGTTACATAATCTCAACTCTACATTTCAATCATTGAAACATTCTTCTATAATGTTATAACAATCGTTATTCACGACTATCGTCATCAAAGCTATTTTCAAGATTGAAACGTCATCATGACATTCGTCACGGATAAAGATGAAAATTGGTTAAAGCGAAAGCTTACCAACATGTATTTCGAGAAAAAGATAGGCGAGTAAACTCGGCTCGAAATAAAAAATGTGTATGTATGAAAACTATCATACTTATACGAATTTGTCTCAAGAGTAGGAGAGAGAGATAGACTTTTGAGTGATAGATAAGCTCAAGTCTCCACATACCTTTTAGTCGGATGAAGTTCCACTAGTTCCTCGAGTAGTTCTTCGTCTTCGTAAGATAATCGCCATGGAGTCTGGAGCTCAACTCAACTAATATGTCCCAAACCGAGACTTAGCTATAAGTAGTCTAGAAATCAACACATATAGTCTTGACACCTAAACTTGAAAAACATGCTTGAGATAGCAACGCATGCGAGTTCTACCGAACAGTGCTCTAACAATCTCCCCCTTTGTCAATCTTAGTGGCAAAACTATCAATACATATGGATTACAAAATAAATAAAACTTTGTAGCTTCTTGTCCACATGCTTGATCTTCTTGGTGCTTCAACATTACTCGAGAACTTCGTCTTTTCCAAGTACTACCATGATTCCATATATGTTCAATTCAGCATCATAGTTGTTTAAGTTCTGTAGCCATAACAATGAGAAAACAAAAGCTCTCGATCATTGTTACATAGTGTCATAGTATTATTACATAGTATCAAAGTTCTTATATCACAACTTCGACAACAATACTATGGTGATATGTATCACTCCCCCTTAATCAATACTTCGTCTCAACACGAAAACCACTCCCTCTTACGTAATGATCCGAAAACCATATGTATTTGTAGTGTGAACTACATATTACTTCTCCCCCTTTTTGTGAATAAAATTCGCAAAGGTATGAAAACGGGATCCTAATGAAATTTTCATGGAGACACTTCAAGACCAAAGAAAAGCACATATCAACTTGTTTTGATGCAATCATATAGCCGAAGCTAAATGCATTCATCACGGAGTTTATAAAGATATAAGATAACTCCTCAAAATTCCACAGCCGCACTCCGTACAAAGATATGGAAATTAAGCGCACGTTCAAAAGAACTCTCCCCCATTTGATGTCATTCCCGAAAGAACAACACGAGCGACCTTACTTTTACAAGAAAAGAAGGATTTCTTTGGACACCAAAAACCACAAAATCATTTTGTATCCAAAAAATTCTCAATTAAACTAATCACAAGAGAATCCATGATTAATTTAATCAGAATACACAACCAAAATAATCACAAACGAATCTATGATTAGTTTAGTGGAAATGCTCACACAAGAAAACTTATGGAGTTGCACAGTATACACATAAAATAGGGATCAGGGAAAGATCAATACTGCGGAATATACAAGGATTCATTCTATCTTCTTCACTATTTGCATAACGACATACAATAGACATAATCCTCGTAAACAAAAGATTTTAACCTATCTTCCATCAATGAATTGACATAATAGGCTTAACTTTTGTTTGTCAAAAAATTCATCGATCTTGTATCAATACATGCATATCGACATATAAACGAGATAACTTTTGACATTCTATGGGACAATAATAGTTCACGGACGCAAACACACATATCCCATAACATATTGCAATATATAAAACCATAAAGATTAATACCGCAAAAATCAATCTTTGTCCTTAGAAGGTAGAATCAATCTTTTTCACACGGATTTACACCAAGAGTGGTTACTAAAAGCGTATAAAAACATTTTCTCAACAAAGAAGAACATACAAAGTCATTAAAAACCATGCATCATAGTTCACATAAGATTATTGTGAACATTCAAGAATCCCATAGCAATGTGTACTACTGCCCATTCTTGAATTTCCTTCTTTGTGATTCACCAACATCATTCTTGTAAAATCTATAAATGATCTTAGAAGAGAATTACTCCAAGAATCCAAGTGCCCAAGTCCAGTAGAACAAGTGGGACGAAACAGAGCAAAACACTCAAAAACAAGATACGGGACAAATACCAACCTCAACTCATTCACATTTAGGATTTCTCATAACCATTTTGAATATAATTCAAATAGGAAGATAATGCAAAAAGAATGAGGTCATTCTGAGTTCGGACGAAGAAGTTACGTCAAAAACAAATTTACTGAATATCGACGTCAAGTATGCATACGGGTTTGCAAACGAATTTTCGTATCCTGGAGCAGTATGCAAACGGGTATGCGTACCTAAACCCCTGGATTTTGATTTTAAATGATGTTATGCATACCTGGTATGTGTACCATATAGTCCAAACATCCTGAACTATCATTTTCAAACTTAAACATTTAAGAACCTTAAACACAGATCAAGTTAGGTAGAAAAGAACGATAAGAAAGGTACGTGAATCATTATGAGTTCTCTAAGCAAATAAAGCACAAATCTTTCTCAAGTTTATAGACATACCTTTTTATATGAATCCAATTGAATTCTACAACCTTACCAAACATAATCTGCGCGCCCCAATTTTCGTGCTTCCCTCACCGTATACATAACATGCCATTCCTTGGTGAGGATGCACTTAAAACACACTCAAGTTGTGTTGAGGTGAAAAATGTCTTGATAACCACAAGTGACTTTTGGATTATCATGAAAGAGATCATTTTTAGAACCTTTCACATCCAAATCCATCTTTCCAAAGAACTCTTTAAGTTCCAACATCATGGATACTGCCTTCTCCATAGTCATGGAATTTTCTGGGAGATCATTCCTTTTCACACTCAAAGTGTCATTGACTTTCTTTGGAACCCACTTATGAGTGTGTTTAGAAACAACCGGAACGTTCTTCCCGTTACTCTCTTCAATATTTCTCGAAAGAGGATTGAATTTACTATTCTTTTGCAAGTTAGTCTTTCTCCAACTGGGAACATCGGATCTTGTCTTCGTCTTTACGAAGTTATCCTTTTGATAACAATTACGATTGTGAAAACGATTCGTATGACGTTTGTAAGCAAAAATAGGTTTATCACAGCACTGATTCCTTTGCCTAAAGGTTGGAAAGTTACAACTTGTAACATTAAGGGGATTAGCCTTAACATATGATATTGGTTTCACAACTTCTTGTGATGCCAAAACAAGAAAATCATGAAGTTTCTCATTCCTTATACGGAAACAACATCTCCTTTCTAGGTGACCTTTATTTCCGCAATAGTGGCAAACATAAGGAATGTTCTTACCTCGATCCGCATGTGCTGACTTTGGAGGTTGATATACTTTTCTCTTTCAAACCTTAATTGCTGGTGAAGGTATTTCACTTTTGCCATCAGTGGAAACCTTTTGTTCAGAAGAATCACTAGCCTTGAAATTTTTTACCTTTTTGCTAATACTTGGAGCATTTATTCCCTTATATCCCAATCATCGTGTATCACGATGACTTTTACTTGCTCCTAGCATAGTGGTTAATTTGCTTGAACTAGTATTGAACTTTTTCAAGTCATCTTCCAACATCTTGATATTATCAAGAGCAGCAGCTAAATCAGCCTCAAGGCGTTTTTCTCGAGCGAGACAAGCACTTTCTCTGCCATCAAAACTCATTTGTTGAGAGTTAAACCTTGCTTCAGATTCTGCAAGTTTCTCTTCCAACAAAAAGTAATTTTGATAAAGATTATCACATTCAAGTGACTTCATACGTAGGTTTTTCTCAGAATCCTTGAGGATCGATTCGTTAGAACGATTCGAAAAATAAACACATGCGTAACATCTTCTCAATTTCTTGTTTTCTCGACAGAGAGGAGTCAGAAGAGGTGAGACATGAGAAGTTGTAATCTTCTTCATATTCCACGAATCCAAAAACTTAACATACTCTGAGACGTCCTCATCAACATCTCTATCAATATCTGAATCACCTTCATCAGAAAGTTCATCCAACTGTTCTTCTAGGAGAGTTTTCCAATCAACAGTTTTTACATCAAGAGAATGTTTAGATATTGACTTAGATGTGACAGTTCTCTCAGGTGAATCCAAGCTTTTAGAATCATATGGTAATTTCTAAACCGGTACGTTATTAGAGATAGACTCGTCCATAATCAGATCGCTACAAACACAGAATTATAAGGTCTTTAACGTGTTTGCCTGCTCCGATACCAATTGAAAAAGCGGCGGTATAACAACCACACCAAATATTTCGATTAGAAATCTGTATGGACTAACTCCAATATACTTTCTAGAGAATCAACTAGACAGTCAGACTCAATCTGGAGAAAAGTGTATTGAGGAGTTAATATCTCTCTCACTTGATTTGATCTTTACTCAAGCAAATAAAAATCTGCGAGTCTTTATCAAATACAAGGATAATAACTTGAATGGTACCATAGAACAATATCCAAGTGTCAATCAATTTAAATCAACAACCAAAGGTTGGATATTCTAATTGATTGATCTTTACGCACAACTTGTGATATTTCAATTATATAAAGAAATATAATGCGGAATAGAAATAACACAGACACCAGAAATTTTGTTAACGAGGAAACCGCAAATGCAGAAAAACCCCAGGACCTAGTCCAGATTTGAACACCACACTGTATTAAGCCGTTACAGACACTAGCCTACTACAAACTAACTTCGGTATGGACTGTAGTTGAACCCTAATCAATCTCACACTGATTCAAGGTACAGTTGCGCTCTTTACATCTCTGATCCAAGCTAGACACTACTCACTTGATTCCCTTAGCTGATCTCACCCACAACCATGAGTTGCTACGACCCAAAGTCGAAGACTTTAATAAAAAAAGCTATATCACACAGAAAAGTCTATGATAGGTAAATTTGTCTCCCACAGATAAATCTAAGAGTTTTTGTTCCATCTTTTGATAAATCAAGGTGAACATGAACTAATTGATAATCCGAACTTATATTCCCGAAGAACAGCCTAGTATTATCAATCACCTCACAACAATCTTAATTGTATGGTAGCGAAACAAGATGTTGCGAAAATCACAAACGATGAGACGAAGATGTTTGTGATTTCTTTTTATCTTGCCCTATCGGAGATATAATCTCAAGTCAATTATTCAATTGAACTCGTACGATAGAAAATGGAAAGATCAGATCGCTCAACTACAAGAGAAGTAGTTTCGTCTGGCTTCACAATCCCAATGAAGTCTTTCAGTCGTTAACCTACATGGTATCGGAAAGAAACCTAAGGTTAAAGGAGAATCGACTCTAGCAAACGAACTAGTATCACACATGAGGTGTGGGGATTAGTTTTTCCAGTTGCTAGATGTCTCCTTTATATAGTTTTCAAATCAGGGTTTGCAATCCAAGTTACCTTGGTAACAAAGCATTCAATATTCACCGTTAGATGAAAAAACATGATTTCTCCAAGCTAATATCTTTCAACCGTTAGACCGAAACTTAGCTTGTCATACACAAATGAAATGTGTTTCATTTAGGTTTGATTAACCGTACCTAAACGTGTACACTTGGTTGGTTTACAAATAGTTAACCGAGGTTAGCCATATGAGTACTTTCATATCAAACATATTCATCTTTTTCATAACTAGTTCAAATGACTCATAAGAACTAGTTGATAGAGTTGTTCAATTGCTTGGGTCTTTATTCATAGACACAATTGAAACAAAATCGGTTTGATTCACTTGAATCAATTCATGAACAATATAGCCACGGTTTGCAAAGATTGCATTCCTTATTGTTTTAAGTTTTAAGTTCATGAACTTCCGATTTGAGAAATAACCAGCTTGGGTACACGTACGGGTACGTGTACCTTAGCTACCGGATTTGAGTTTGGAAACTTAGCAGAAATTTTCGGTTCAAAAACTTCCGTGAGTACGCGTACCCTAAGGTGACTGGTTTTCCAATTTGTAAACTACAAACTCCAGCAGAAGTTTTCGGTCAGAAAACTTCCGCCAGTACGCGTACCCAACCTGTCTCCTTTACCAACGTCGCATGCACAAGTGCACACATTTGGTTTTCGCCATATGGACTTATACACTAATGTGCGAACACACTATATATGCTTATATCCATAGTTGGTTATATAATCTCAACTCTACATTTGAATCATTGAAATATTCTTCTATAATGTTATAACAATCGTTATTCACGACTATCGTCATGAAAGCTATTTTCAAGGTTGAAACGTCATCATGACATTCGTCACGGATAAAGATGAAAAGTGGTTAAAGCGAAAGCTTACCAACACGTATTTCGAGAAAAAGATAGGCGAGTAAACTCGACTCGAAATAACAAATGTGTATGTATGAAAACTCTCATACTTATATGAATTTGTCTCAAGAGTAGGAGATAGAGAGATAGACTTTTGAGTGATAGATAAGTTCAAGTCTCCACATACCTTTTAGTCGGATGAAGTTCCACTAATTCCTCGAGTAGTTCTTCGTCTTCGTAAGATAATCGCCATGGAGTTTGGAGCTCAACTACACTAATCTGTCCTAAACCGAGACTTAGCTATAAGTAGTCTAGAAATCAAGACATATAGTTTTGACACCTAAACTTGACAAACATGCTTGAGATAGAAACGCATGCGAGTTCGACCGAACAGTGCTATAACACAGCGGGTTGCTGAAGATGTTGTTGCCGATGCGGTGATGTTGTTGCAACGGGTGCTGCTGCTAATGTTCCTGATGCTGGTGCTCCATGATGCTGATGTTTTCTTTTAGATATTATATGTTTAAGTTTTAAATTTTTAAGACTTTGGGTGGTTTAAGTTTTTAACACTTTTTTTTTGCATGGTTTATGGTTTATTTCTTGGATGATCATGGTTTGAACTTAAATGCAGTTAAAGTGTTTTAATTATAATTATGTGTATAATGGGTTTATCGTAAAACAATTTATGTATGCTCAAAATTCAGTTTTGCAAATACAGGCAAACAATCGGTTTATACGACTTCTGACGTAAACCGATTGTCGAGGTTCCATCATGGAATCAATTTATGTGGGGGTCAGTATAATCCGATTCTTCATGCCTTATAAATGTTTTTTTCGGTATCTGTTTCTAGCTGTTGATGGTGGTTTTTAGTTCGGGGTTAAAACCGTAAAACCCTATATTTATGTGTCTTTGTTCTGCAAAGAAATAGAGCCATTTAAAGGTGATGAGTGCCTACGCCTCTTTGCTTACATATGTACTGAGCAACTCAGTATACTTATATACGAAATTTATTTAGAATAATGTTCGTTGCAACTCCCAGGTATTTTATAAATTTTATTGAACTCTCGCCTGTGTTATTCACTAACGCATGGCTTGTTGAGTATTTACCCTATAATATGTTCTCATTTGAACTCTTAGTATTGACATGATATGACAACTAATATTCGTTATCAGCTGAGCAGCATGAGTTTCCTGAAGTGTCAGGATTAAAATGCGCATGAAAGTACTCAATCAGAAGCACGCAAGCTGCGCTGCTCTCTGAGATAAAAATTAGTGATTTTGTATCAACACGCAAAATTCACCAAATTTGATTAATTTTGTGTCAGCTTGCAAAATTCAACTTTGTAACCTAATTTTATCAATTTACAAAAATTGGGATTTTTGTGGCCTGCGCAATATCTCGAGCCCTATTGGTCGAGACTAAACCTAGGCAAACAAGGAAATTGGTTCATCATGGAACTAGTAGCAGCAGAATCCTACTAAAAGTTGGAAAACAGGAAATAAAGGGGAAACTGTGACAAGTGAAGGAAACATCCAAAGGGGCGCGGCCACACCACTTGGCCGGCCGGTTTGCCCTAGCTTGTGCCTCCTATCACCGACCGTCCATGCCCATGTTGTTGGCCGCCAATCCCTCTTTCCCATCGACCAATCAAATTGATCCAAAGCCGAAGCCTACACTTTTAATTAAAGATGGAAATTGGCTGGTCGACGTGCTTAGTTTCTTAAAAAATTGAATTCAGAGTGTCCATGTCAGTCTTAAAACGATCACGGTTGTACGACTTGGCCGGATGATTTATCAAGCTTAACTTCTTCCTGACTTGACCAAACAAGCTCCATGGTATTCACCGGCGGGCCCGTTTCCATTCCAACCAATCGGAACTCTTCTAGCCTGCAGGTAGCGTCCATGATCGCTAACCAAAGTAGCTAGTCACGCGGTTGAAAAAGGTGTTTGACGAGTTAAGACCGTCCATGACAGTCTTAAATCCATTGTGGCCGTCCAACTTAGCCAGCCTAATTGGATGGCTTAAATTTTATTTTAGGCGACCAATGAAGTATTGATATGCTCACCATAGATTCGCCTTTAGCCTTGGCCAATCACGTTGCTCACAACCTGCCAGCAGCACATCAAATCGATCACCTAAAGTAGGTTGGTCATACGACTTTAGAAGCCTTGAATTCAACTAACGGCGGCACTTGGCTGTCGCAAAACGATCTCTGCCGTCCAACTTGGCCAGCCAAATTGACCGTCCTAGATCTACTTCTGGGCGACCAATAAGATGTCGTTGTAATCATCGGCCGCCCTTATTCCATGAGGAATGATCAACTCTCCCTCAACTTACTCGAATGGCTCTCGGCAGCTGTTCAAAGATGGTCGGCCGCGCTTCTCTTAAGACCGTGAATTCTACGACCAACCAAAACGGGCTCTGAACAACGATGCTTCGTGAGCATCGATTATTTTGAGCTGCTTGCTTAAAAGCGATGCTTTACGAGCATCGAATACAAGCGATATTTTATGAATATCGATTTCACAAATAACTTAATTATTTAACCTAAGAGCATTGCATGCTATTTTTTGCGACAAGTCTCACGACTTGACTTGTCACATATGATTGCCCGCCTCCTAGCTTGCGCGTGATTGGTCAAAATATTTGGTTCTTGCAAACAAGACTCACTCAGCAACTACCATGTATGACTTGTTCCATTCCTCATGCAACTTACTACATAGTTTCTACAAAATACTTGACACATCAAACATGTCACAAACTGGGGGATGTTCATTGATGAGTCGGTAGACCGACTTTGTTTTATCGCAAGTGCACGGTGTCAAGAATGCACACAATAGCAAGCACGGTTCGTTCCCTCAAGGAGTGTGAAAATAATCACTAATTAATATCAAGAACTATCCAATCAAAATTCAATATTTCAAAGATTGTTGTACTAAGAAAATAAATTAATGAGTAAATAAAGTAATTGTATAAAGATTGTAATTCAAGGATGTGGATGTATTAGGGATACGAAATCCCTTTTCAAGCTAAATTTCACTTATTTCTCTCACAAAGGTCTATAATTTTACCCATGCACAATTGCAAACCTAGCTATTGATACATGGAAGATATGACATTTAACATTTATTGACAAGTCGTATCACAGGTAATGTTTGTTCTCAACCTTAAGTAGAAATCCTAAGAACTAATCATACAAGGCATAACTAGTCTAAGAATATTTATCAATCAATTGGTAACAAGGTTTAATGAGAATTTCTAACAACCTAACAATAGACCATACATGGCATAGAATATGAGAAATTGAATAGAAAATAAACCATTAAAGAGAAACTCAAACACATGACATTAAGCTCAAGTTGGTGAAAACCCTTGTTTAAGAACATAAGTAATTTAGACCTACAAGTTCATCCTTCACCCTAAAAAGTAGTTTATCTAGTCATGGCTTACTCAAAAGCCATAGAAACTGATAAAGAAAACAATAAACTCATAGTATCGAAAAACGAGTAGAAATGCTCAAACCCTATTTCTTCCCTGAATGCGGCCTCCTCTTTTATGTTGACGCAACTCGATATATATAAGGTGCTGAGAAGCCTTCTAACACAAGACAGATAATTCCTTTCAAGCCCAGTCTGATACCCATATCTCCTACTCAAACCAGGACTCCAAAATCCTTGCACCGATTGCATCCAGCTCCATCTTATGTCCATCTATAACTCCCAATGAACGATTTTTTGGGGACCATGGTTTTATTTTGGGTAAAGACATTAGAAGTAAATCTAGGTCACCCCTTATCTAGATATTTATATTAATACCTAAATTACCCTCCTGATTAATTTTGGGTGATGATTAGTTAGTGTTAATAATAGTTGGTGTAATGATTAGTGAGATGATTAAGTTAAAGATAATTAGTGAGATTAAAAAATCAGATGTTTTTTTAAAGAAGTAGAATTATTGAGAGAGTAAAGTTAGAGAAGATGAAGAAGGAAGACATGAAAAACGATGGATTTTACCAACCACAACCGGAGGAAGGGTATTTGGGTACCCATGTAGGCTTCAAACTTAGATAATGTTGGTTGAATTCCTCCAAACTTTCAAAAAAATATGAAATTTTTTATGTAGATTTGGGCCAGTTCGGTTACCATATGTCAAGAACATGTAACCGAACACACCTGAAAGTGTAGTTCGGTTACGTTTTCCAAACACGCAGGTTACCGAACTCGCTCGTTAATGGAGGTTTTGGTCGTACAGTGTAATGTTCGGTTACCTAGGATAAAATGGTAGGTAACCAAACTTTGAACTTAACAATTTATTTGGGTACATCTCGTGTGTTCGGTTAGTTCGCAAACTTCAACGCAACCAAGTTCCCAACCGAACTGCAGGTTAAAAGTAACCTAGTGTTAGAAGTTCGGTTGGTTCGCAAACTTCAACATATTTTGCGAATCAACCGAACTGGGCTTATATATGCATATATGCAATTAGGCAAACGTTCGGTTACTACAAAATTTATTTCTTAGCGAATTAGGTAGAGTTCGGTTACGAAGTTTCAAAGGTAGAGTTCGGTTACAAAGAAAACTTAACATTTTTGCGAACGAACCGAACTTGTGGACTTCTCATTATTTTTGTAAACTAAAGTTCGGTGATATCCTTATTTTGCGAAGGAACCGAACTTATGGACTTGTGTTGTTCTAATACAAGGAGTTCGGTTAAAAGTATTTTTTTGCGAATCAACCGAACTCTGAGTTCGGTTAAGAAAAAATTAATTCTTGAAAACGGAACTTTTCTATGAAAAAAAAAACCCTCCATTAAACCTCTCTGCAACTTCCATTTTCAACTCATTTTAATGATTACTTCTCATTTATTCAACCAAAAACGAATGACAAGTAATGGGTTTGTGAGAATATCTTTGTTAATGTTTTAAATTAAGCTATATACATATATATAGTGGTGGTGGTGGTAATCGGAGGTGGTGGTGGTGATAATCGGCGGTGGTGGGCGGTGGCGATGGTGGTAATCGGCGGTGGTGGCGGTGGTGGTGGTGGTAATCGGTGGTTGGTGGTGGTGATAATCAGAGGTGGTGGTGGTGGTAATCGGCGATAGTGGGAGGTGGTGGTGGTTATATATATATAGGTAGTTATTGGGTTTGTTTTTAAATTAAATTAGGTTAAGGGTAGGTTAGTCATTTCAATGCTTTAGGACACCCCTTATAACTATAGGGTAGGTGGCCTAATAGGACCATGGTCCCCAAAAAAAACGATGGTCCCAAAAAAAATCGTTCCTCCCAATTGAGTTGACTGCGAAAGTTTCTCAAACACATCAAGCCCCACAGACATAGCCACAGCTCCTCTTTCCCCTTGTATTTCAGTTCAAATTCAACCATAACAGACTCCAAGTCATCACCAGCAATATCAATTCAGCCATCCACCAGCTTCATGGCTAGCAACACTAATTTCAGTTTAAACCAAGGATTACAGTAATCACCAATCGCTAATTTAAGTCTTCCCAGTCTCAACAGCTTCTCTTTAAACCCAATTCAGTTCACAACCAATCATAAATCAGCTCAGAATCTTCACCAATTCGAACCCCCAGCAGATTCATCGATTCAGCACCATCTTCTACTCCTGCAGTTGCTGCGAGAACCCCATTAGCACCCAACTTTCAGATCACGACAATTCCCAATTCCGTGTTGCTATCAAGTCCCTTTCTTCGTCTTCATGTTGCTGCAATTTCTCGTCTCAATCGAGATTTCAAAGAACAGCTGCCTTTCAATTCATGCCACAGGACCAGCTGCAATTTCCGTTTAATACCAACTTCTTCTTGCTATTCTCGCTAATTTCTTGGCTTGATGCAGTCCCTACACTTCAATAAATCGAACCCCCAAATCTCTGTTGACGCTGTTGTAAGATGCCCCCAAAATTTGTTGATGTTTGAACGGAAGCAAATCAGATCTGGGACTGATTTTTCAGCATACAATTTAGACCAGAAATGACCCTTAGGTTCGCTGATTCGAACCCCTGTGTTCGTAGCCGTGAATCAACAACAACAAGCCAATTACCATGGCAGTAGCATAAATCATTCGACCTGGTTCTACTCTCAAAAAGAACTCAAATTCAGTCGATGACAAGAACAATCAACATCATATCTCGCTCATTTGAGAAGGACTTGAACTCTGCCGGCAGAACGGTAAAGAATAGAACAGAAAGAATCACTTTGCTGTAATTGAGAACGTCATTCTCCCCTTCTCGGTGTTTAGATAAGAAATGGAAATGAGATTTAAGAAATGTGGTGGTGGTGAAGCCACGTCCCACTTTCTTTCTTTTAATTCCACTAGTGGTCTTCAGGTGTATGGAACTGAACTTCTTTTGTATCTGGCCCGTGAGATTGCAAGGTGGTGCAGCCGGTTGTTGTCTTGCCAGCCCTCAAACTCTCACTAAGACCTGACTCCTTTGGAACTGTAATCCGCAAGCCCCAATTTAGCTTCCAATCCATTTATTCTCGGGTGAACGGATTTGACTTGTAATTTCTTTAAAAGCTCTAAAACAATATTATTAGCTAATTAATAAGACATAGCTAGTATAAATGTGGGTATAAAAATGTCGCACTTTCGTGTTTATCAAATTCCCCCACATTTACATTTTGCTAGTCCCGAGCAAAACAAGAAAAATTATATCCGCTACACAGCTGGATATGGAAAGACGTATGCTAAACAGCGAGACGAACCACTAAACAGTGGTTTAGAGAAGTCCGCTAAACAACTAGACGAAACCACTAAACAATGGCTTAAAGAAGTCTGCTAAACAACGAGACTGATAATCAGAATGACCCGCTCAACAGCTGGTCATGTTGTGCATTTTTTTTTGTTGAGAATTCTTAACGAAAGTGAAACCTATAAAAATCTGAGTATTACCCACTCCTCCACACTTAAACTTTACATTGTCCTCAATGTAATTGAGCCATCTAACGTAGAGTTCAGGTGGGAAATTCTAAAATGCGAAATGCAATAGGCAAACAAAAATAGAGGATAAGGGAACAAAACTGATGGGTTGACTCCCACGAAGCGAATGATATTTGTTCCCTGCTTGCACGTAGCAAGTAATCTCAAACAAGGTGAAGATGGCATCCCAAAGTATCCTTCCAAGCATATACATAAAGTCTAAACAGTTGGGGGATCAACCCAGCAAATCAGGTCAGTTGAAAACATGAATCTGTAAACACTATAAACATCCAAAAAGATATGTGAATTCATAAGTAACTCACCCCCATAAACAACAAGTTCAGAATGTTTACAAGTGTCGATTATTGGCGGAGACTCCAAATTGGGTATTAAATCAGCTGAAATATTTTCAGCGGGTTCACTAGAAGTCGGTGGACATATTGCATTACTAATATCAATAAGCATCAAATCACAGGAGTTGGCAAAAGGATCTAAGCACACAGATTTGTAACTGTGAATTACCTTACCGGTATCCATATGTCCAACACCTAAATAAGCATCTTGAAAACTATTAGGTGGAACAACGAAAGAAGGGTATGCATCAATCTCGCGAAAAACAGGATTATCTGAATTGACAGAATAAGATAAGCACATATCTGATAATTCAGTTTTAGTGAACTCCCTACAACCTGCAATGTTTTGAGGCATGTTTCCGAGATTCTCATTGTAACAATAAGTACAATCATTCACAATATCAACCATGCATACATGTTCACAAGTTTCAGAAATCTGAGATGAATTTGAAAGGCTAAACACATTTATCTCCATTTTCATATTTCCAAAAGTAAGCTCCATGATTCCATTTCGACAATTGATAACCGCATTCGAGATAGCCAAGAAAGGTCTACCCAAGATGACAGGAATCTGCCCACTAGGATTAGAAACAGGTTGAGTATCCAAAATAATAAAATCAACAGGATAAACAAAACTTACAACCTGTATAAGAACATCCTCTACCACTCCCCTAGGAATTTTAATGGACCTATCGGCCAATTGGAGAGTAACACTAGTGGATTTCAAATCACCAAGTTCTAATTGCACATACACAGAGTATGGCAAGAGATTCACACTCGCCCCTAAATCTAACAATGCATGTTCGATCATATGTTCTCCTATAGTGCAAGCAATCGTAGGACAACCTGGATCTTTAAATTTTGGTGGAGTTTTCTGTGTAATAATCGAGCTTACCTGTTCAGTAAGGAAAGTTTTCTTATGTACATTCAATTTTCGTTTCACAATGCACATATCTCTTAGAAACTTGGAAAAAGAAGGAATTTGTTTAATGGAATCTAAGAGAGGAATGTTAACTTTTACCTGTTTAAACACTTCTAAGATGTCATTAGAGCTAA